>NW_006408640.1:7727552-7751905 GCF_000296735.1 Chrysochloris asiatica | reverse complement strand
AATTTTTCTGAATTGCTTCTCAGGCATTTCCAAAGTCTGCACTCCTTCCATTATGGAGTGTAGGTCTACCTCCAGCTCATTTGTATCTGTTTATTTGTCTCAGTCACTTTATCTTGTTTCTGTACACGTGCTGTTTCTGTTTTTGGGGCATTTTCAGTAGTTATCTGTGGCCTTAATACTTAGATGGGTGTGTGTTTTGGTATTTTTTCTGATTTCTGATTGCCTCCAGGTAGATGTGATCAGGAGACGGGCTTCCCTTTTCATTATTCTCCTGAGAAATTTCAAGATGCCACTGTTGGTCATTATGATGTAACTCAGGATTTAATTTTTGGCCCGTTTCCTTTTTAGTCTGCCTGTCCCACTCCACAAGCCCCGTTCAGACTTTTTTCCTAGTGATAAACAGTTCAGGGCTGGCTGTGGCCATTTTGCACTGCCATTTGGTTTTAAGTGGAAACTCTCCCTTTAAATTTTAAGGAGATCTGTGTGCATGTGTAGTTGAACCCTCCAGGGGTGGGGGTGTGGTGTCCACTTACTCAGGCATCCCCCCTAGTCACCAGAATACAGGTGTGCAGATAGCAAGAGACAAATAAACAGATACAAAAAAGAAATGTCCACCACTTTATCTCCATGGTTCTATCAGGTGGCCGTGGCTGCTCTGAACCTTCCCCCACTGGCTCTTGCCCAAGATAGTGTCTCTAGGAGCAGCTGAGCACCTTGGATTGGAAAGCATTGGATTTATTTCTTCTGCTACAAGTTCCACTGGGTGTAAGCCTTCCAACTTTCTAAATATTCTTTTATATGTGGTTTAGAGTTCTGGGATCATCCCCTGAGCCTGCTTGGTCTGGTATTTTGTGTTGTTGCTGGAGGAGCTCCTCACTGCAATTCTACCCTATCTGCATCTGCCATTTGTTTGTTCTCCCTCTACAATAATTTAAAAAATTATTTCAGCAAAAAATTTACTTGCGTGTGATATTAATGATATTGTTCAATGAATTCCACACTTGGTTGGGTCACCTTTATTTGAAATGGACACAAATATAAATCTCTTCGAATTAGTTGACAAGATAGTTGTCATCCAAATTTCTTTCACATAGACGAGTGACCGCCTCCAGCACTACATTCATTTGTTGAAAGACTGTATAGGCCTAGACACCATGGGAGAATATAAAATTGTAACCTGACATGGATTTCTGAGCTTTAACCAGAAAATTAAGTGTGCCCTGCAAGTCACCAAGTAGTCAAGGAAATGAGACCCCAGCACCAGCAGTGCTCACAGGTGGCAACTTTCTCAGGAATGACTGAGATAATTTAGTCAAAATCAAAGCTGCCTTATCCCTCCTCATCCCAAACTCAGTGCATTTGTGGTTTTCAACATAGTTTCAGGGGACAGCATTGGGCTCTGTTTTCACTCTTTGGTTTTCCTTCTATTCTTTCTTCCACAAAGATAACTCCCACAGCAAAGGTGCTATCGTTTCCAGAAATCAGTAGGACTCTGTCAGTAATATTTCCTCTAGGAACACACCTGAGCCAGTACTCAAAACACAACAGCCTGGAAGTAAATCACTATGCCCTGTTTTCCAAAGAAAATGTCACTGCCAGGACAGATAGCCACTACTGGCTCTTCACAAAGTAAAAAATAGTCCTATGCTAAGAAAGCAATTATAGAAACCACATTCCATCTTTGTGAGTAACAGAGGGAGATATTAGTGAGTGATATGAGTAAAGAGCCCACCACTCTATGCCTATAATCTCAGCCCCTCAGTCCGTTAGCATTACCCTCGGTGGTCTTCTAGCTCTGGCACTTCCCATGGATTTAATTACCCTTCCCTGTGAGTCCTCCACACCATTAGTCCTCTCCTGTTGCTTCCAAGGCATTATGAGCAGGCTAACTTGTCACCAAAACTATTATGTCCTTACAGAGGTTCCCTGCTTCTTTCTGACTGCAGGGCCTCTATAGCAGTCTCAAGAGTCTTCTGACATCTCTCTTCAGACCCATTAGCTGGAGAGAGATAAAGCTCCAAGTCATAATACTGGATGATTTGTTACCCCAGAAGCATTTTATTTTAATTCTTTAAGAAATTGCTCAGGGTGATTTTTAGGGAAGAAGGGGGAAAACAGCCCAGTTAAATCTTTTCATAGTTAAAACCACTTACTGTTAAAATAATTTACTGTATCTTTTTTTTTTTTTTAATGCCTGACTGATTATACTAACACTTTCTTCAGAAATATTGACTGTTTTTCAGGCTGTGTTGGTCTCCCCAAGCACACATAACACATAATCCTTTGCAAAATTACTAAAGGAATCATTTAGATGGGCTGGAAGACTGCAGTTCTGCCTGGAGACTTGCATTATTTCTTCTCTCAACTACATTGCTGTCACTTTCAGAGCAGGGCTGCTGCCCAGCTCCCAGGAGATTCTGCAGAGGATAGGATGCTGGCTCGACACTTCTGAGTCAGGATGGGAGTTGGTATAATGGACACAGATATTCAGCCCTTCCCTGCAGACACAGGTTTTGCTCTGTCCTGACAGATTTCATGAGGCAACATGGCTCCAGTGTGATTCTCTGAGTTGCAGAAAAATTGCCCAGAGTTCAGGTTTAAGGCTTGGATCAATCTGACCTTGGTCAAGTTAATCAGCATCTTTCTCAGCCTAGATATGCTCATCTAGAATATTGTTGTTGTTAGGTGCCACTGAGTCCATTTTTGACTCATAATAACCCTCTGTGACAGAGTAGAACTGCCCCATGGGGTTTCCCAGGCTATAATCTTTATGGGCTCACATTATCAGGTAGGTATTTACCTTGAATCCTTTCAATTGACAGTCAAATACTTAACCATTGCAACACCAGGATTCCCTTTAGAATATTAGTACTTCCTTTCTTACCTGGAAAACCACATTGATCTTAACATACCCAATTTCCTGCTTGTTGAAAACCATGTTTTCCAAGCAAATTATTTTGGGCAAAGGGACCAGGGAATCACTTCTTGTTGTTATGTGTCATTGAGTCAGTACCAACTCATAATGACCCTATACACAACAGAATGGAACACAACCGGGCCCTGGGCCTACCTCAGGTGCTGTGTTTGAACCCATCACTGCTGCCACTGTGTCAGTCCATCTCATTGGGGGGTCTTCCTTTTTTTCTTCAACCCTCCACTTTACCAAATATGATATCCTTCTCCAGGTATTGATCTCTCCTAATCATATGTCTGAGGTATGAGAGACGAATCTGGCCATCCTGGCATCTAAGGAGCACTCTGGCTGCACTCCTTCCAACACAGATCTGTTCGTTGTTTTGGCAATCTATGGTACTTTTGTCCTCCAACACCAACTCAAAAGCATCAATTCTTCTATGATCTTCCTTATTCACTTTCACATGCGTGTGAGGTTATTGAAAATACTGTGACTTGGTTCAGGTGCACCTTAGTCCTCAAACTGACATTTTTGTTCTTGAGCACTTTAAAGAGGTTTTGTGCAGCAGATTTGCCTAATGTAATACATCATTTGATTTCTTGGCTGCTGCTTCCATGAGTGTTTAAAATGCAAAAAAAAATGTAAACCTCAACTAAGTCTTCTTGGCTGCTTTGTGTCATGTTCAGGATATAGAGGAACTGCCAGTAAGGACTTAAATCCCTGGGGATATGCCAGAATCTTCTATGGTTTTTTGTTGGCAGTTGTGTGTCATGGAATTTGTTCTGACTCACAGCGACCCTGTATAGGTTTCCGAGGCTATATATCTTCTGAGACTGTAAATCTCACATATCAGCTGGCAGATTCGAACTGCTGACCTTGCAATTTGCAACCCAACTGATAAGTCACCTGTGCTCCTTCTATGGGTTGTGCTGGAGACTTTTACATTGATTAATGGAAGCATGGGCTAAAGACCCACCTATCTATAAGGAAGCTGATTGGACCTGGGTTTGTAGGGGCCAAATGACAGAACTTAACTGACAAGACAAGGTGGTCATGGTCACCGTACTGGAGAGCAGAGTCAAAGTAGTAATCAGAAGAATCCAACTCATATGGAACATACATACTCAGAATTTGGCAGAACACCTGCCATGTAGAATAGGACTACCATGATGGAAAAGCAAATTGGAAACCATTAGAACTGCCTAGAAAAAGAGTAAATCAAAAGTAATACCACATTCTTCCAGGGATTGCAAACATTAATGCCACCATCAAGGACCTGAAGGATACAGGGTTGGTGGTTCCCATCACAATCCCATTTAACTCACCTATTTGGTCTGGTGTGGTACTGGACCACAAGGTGAGTTTGAACCACAAGGTTGGTGATTCAAACTCACAAGATTCTCCTTAGAAACCCTGTATCGGGTTGCTTTGAGTTGGAACCAACTCGATAGCACTTAACAACCACAGCAATTTGGCCTGTGCAAAAAAAGCAGATGGATCTTAGAGAAAGACAATAGATTATTATAAACTTAACCAGGTGGTGATTCCAATTGTGCTTCTGTTTCAGATTTGGTTTCATTGCTTGAACAAATTAATACATCTCCTGGTATCTGGTAAGCAGCTATTGATCTGGCCAATGTCTTTTTCTCAATTCTGGTTTTGAAGGATCACCAAAAGCAGTTTGCCTTTAGCTGACTAGGCCAAAAACACACCTCAAAGGTATAGTAACTCTCCAGCACTTTGTCATAATTTAGTCCACAGGGGTCTTGACCATCTTTCTCTTCTACAAGACATTGCACTGGTCCATTAAATTGATGACATTATGCTAAAAGGAAGGAAGAAATATCAATGAATCTAGATTTTATTGGTAAATCATCTGTGTGCTAGAGGGTCGGAAATTAACGTGACAAAAATTCAGGTACCTTTCACCTCAGTGAAATTTCTAGTGGTCCAGTGGTGTGGGGCAAATTAAGATATTCCTACTAGAGTAAAGGAGTCCAGGCGTGGTGCTGTGGGTTAATGCACCAGACTGCAAAGCCATTTGAACTGCAAAGTTGGCAGTTCAAGCTCACCAGCTGCTCCTCGGAAACCCTATGCAGGGTTGTTATGGGTCAGAATCGGCTCGACGGCACTTAACAACAACTAAAGTGAAGAATAAGATTTTGCATCTGACTCCTCCCACATCTAAAACAAGGGCACATGTTTGGTAGGTCTCTTTGGATTTGAGAGGTAGTATATCCTTCATTTGGATGTGCTGTTCTGGACTATTTATCAAGTGACAGAAAAAGCTGCTATCTTTGAGTGGGACTCAGAACAATTGGAGAAGACTCTGAAACCTGTTCAGGCTGTGTGCAAGTCACTCTTCCACTTGGACAGTATGATCCAGCTGATCCTATAGTGCTTGAAATATCAGTGGCAGATAGAGATGCATTTTGGAGTTTGGGGGCAAGCCCCTGTTGGTGAATCACAATGCAGACACTTAGGATGTTGGAGCAAAGCCCTGCCATCCTCTGAAGGAAATGACTCTCTTTTTGAGAAAAAACAGCGTTTGGCTTGTTACTGGGCCATAGTAGATACTGAATGCCTAACCATGGGCCACCAAGTCATTATGAAACAGGGGCATTGAGAAATTGGGGACACTGAGAAGGTTAAACCTGACCTAAAATTAAATGAAACTTAAGGCCATCTTAAAGCAACAGTTATAGTTAAAGTTTAACTCCCTTCCTTAGCTACATTCTGTAATTAATCACTCCTTTTCAATTTCCAAAGCAGAACTTGTGGTCCTCCCAGAAACAAAGGAAAAATCAGCAAATAGAAATGGTTGAAACAGTCACTAAGTTTGGGACACAATCACACTATCTATTGATGTGATCACCCTAACCATGGAAATAGACAAACAATACAACAATGCCTGACTACAAACTCTGCAATATTGCTTTTCTTCCCCCTTAAAAGTTCCAGACTGCCCTCCATTTGGGGAAGCAGATTTGGAACAGTCCTCCTCCTCTGCCTTCTGTGTATCAATACACAATAAACACTTTCTCTTTGATCTGAGCCCTTTCTCTGAGTATTGGCTGGTTTGGCTGGTTTATAATCCTCTTGTGTTTACAATTATGTGATCTGAGCTTCCCATCATGGTGTTGTCTGACCCAGTAAAGTTAGACATGAACAGCAGCACTCTATCATCAAATGGAAACAGTATATCTGAGATGAGGCTCTAGCAGGATTTGAAGGTATGAGTAAGCTGCAAGAAGAAGCCCAAATGCCCATGGTCGTCACTCCTTCATAATAGTTTCCTTCACCCAGTTTATACCTATGACCTTCTGGAACATACATGCCTTATGATCAGTTGACTGAGGAATAGAAAATTAGAGCTTGGTTTACAGATTGTTTTGCATGGTATGCAGGTGCAACTCAACAGTGAAACAGCAGCAGTACTACAGCCCCTTTATGAGACCTCCCTGAAGAACATTGGTGAGGGGAAATCCTCCCAACTTCAAACAGTGAACTTGGTTGGTCAATTTTCTTGGAAGGAGAAATAGTCAGATGTTCAACTCTATATAGATTCTTGGACTGTGGCCAATGTGGTTTTGCTGGATGGTCAAGGACTTGGGAGGAACATTATTGGAATATTGATAAAGAGGAGTGGGGAACAGGTATGTGAATAGACCTCTCTGAAAGGGTTAAGAAAGTGATGATAATTGTGTCTCATGTAAATGTTTACCCAAGGGTTACCTTGGCAAAGGAGGATTTTGACTATCAAGTGGATAGGATGACACATTCTCATCCACTTGCTTATTAATCATCCTTTTTTCCAGACACTTCTGTCATTGCCCAATGGGCTCATGAACAAAGTAGCCATGGGCTCAGCAGCATGGATTTCTACTCATCAAGGTTGACTTGGCTGTGGCCACTGCTGAGTGCCCAATCTGCTAGCAGCAGAGACCAACACTGAGTCAGTGATATGGGACCATTCCTAAGTGTGTCAGTTAGCAACCTAGTGGCAGGTTGATTATATCAGACTGCTTCCATCATAGAAATGGCAGTTCTTGCTGGAATTGATACTTACTTGGGATACAAATCTGCCTTCTCTACATGAAATGCTTTTGTCAAAACTACTATCCATGGACTTGTTGTTGTTGTTAAGTGCCATCGAGTCGGTTCCAACCCATAGTGATTCTGTGTAGGATTTCCAAGGAGTGGCTGGTTTGACTTGTGGTTCAAATGACTTTACAGTCCAGTGCATTAACCCACAGTGCTACATCAGGACTCCTCCCTAGACTTCCAGCTACTTTATCCACTATCATAGTATTCCACACAACATTGCCCAGATCAAGGGACTCACTTCACAGCAAATTAAGTGTGGCAATGGACCCATGCTTATGGAATTCACTAGTTTTACCATGTTCCCCATCATCCTGAACCAGCTGATTTGATAGAACAAATGAATGGCCTTCTAAATATACAATTGTGGTGCTAGCCAGATGGCACTATTTAACAAGGTTTGGACAATGATTCCCTAGAAAGCTGTATATGCTCTAAACCATTGTCCAGTATATACTCCCATTCTTCCAACAGTCAGGATTCAAGAGTCCAGGAGCCAAGGGGATGGACGTGGGAGCGGTACCACTCACTATTACTCCTAGTGACCCACTCACAAAATGTTTGCTTGCCGTCCCTGTGACCTATGCTTTTCAGGTCTGAAGGTCTTAGTTCCAAAATGAAGAACACTCCCACCTAGAGATACACAACTGATTCCATTGGACTGAACATTAAGAATGCCTCCTGGCCATTTTAGCTTCTCTCCTTTGGATAAAGAGGCAAAGAAGGGAGTTACTATATTGGGTGATGTGACTGATCCTGATTACACAAGGGAAGTGTTGTTTCTGTTATTGTTAAGTGCCATTGAGTTGGTTCCAACTCGTAGTGACCCTGTATAGGGTTTTCAAGGAGTGGCTGGTGAGTTTGAACCACTGACCTGGCAGTTCAAACTAGCCTTAAGGTCAAGTACTAATCCTATAAAGCTATACCAGGGCTCCACAAAAAGGTAATGTTGTTGTTTTTCTTAAGTGCCAACAGAGTTGGTTCTGACTCATAGTGACTCTGTATAGGGTTTCCAAGGTGGTCTTGAACTGCCGACTTTGTGGTTCACAGTCCAGTACTGATCATGACAGTTCAGAAATGAGGACTGTAATTGTTATGAGTATTTTTTCCTTGTATGTGTACATCAAATATTTTTGTTGTGTTCACTTATAAAATATAATATGTAAATGGGCTCAGTGCATGCTTGGGTTCATCAGTCCCTGCATCTACATTAGTCAGAAGAAGGCTCCAGCCTGACATCTGACCCACAGATTTGGAACTTGCCCACATATACCTCTATGTGACACATTTCCTTGATATAAACTTCTCTATATACATATATGAACTGCCCAGCTAGCTCAGTCATTGCATGAGACTCTTAATCTCAGGGTCATGGGTTTGAGACCCACACTGGGTGATGGCTTTTTTGGAGTCCTGGTGTGGCACTGTAAGATAAGCACTGGACTGCTAACCACAAGGTTGGCAGTTCAAACCCACTAGTCCCTCCTCTAAAACCCTACATAGGGTTGCTATGAGTTGGAACCAACTCGATAGCACTTAACAACAACTATATATACATGGGAGCATAGTGACTTCATATGATAAGCATTTGACTGAGAACCACGAGGTCTGTAGTTTGAACCCCCCAGCTGCTCTACAGGAGAAGATGAAACTTTCTGCTCCCGCAAATATTTAAAGCCAAAGAAACCCTATACAGGGTAACTATGAGTAGTAACCAATTCAAGGACACTTGACAATAACAAATATACACATATATAAGCTTCACTGATTTTGCTTCTCTAGAGAACCCAGCCTAAGACAATACCCCACTGCTTTAAATTTTTTTCAAGGATTAATTACTAAAAATATAATCCACTTCTATATAACACAAAGCATATGAAAGATATGCCCAAAGATTTCTGTATTTTTTCTTACTCTGGTCCAGAATGGAGGACTGGGCAGAGTGCATGCTTACAGAAGACAACCTATTTGGCAGAGACCCAACAAATACTTGTTGATGTTGTTAAGTGCTTTTGAGTGGGTTCAGACTCGTAGTGACTTTGTATAGGGTTTCCAACGAGTGACTGGTGAGTTTGAGCAGTAGACCTTACAAATCAAACCAACCTTGCAGTCGAGTACTTATCCTATAGCGCCATACCAGGGCTCCAACAAATACTAGGGATTCCAAAAAATTGTGGAAAATGGAATTAAAAGATAATGGAATTTACCTACAAATTTTATGAAGTCCTCTCATATTACTGAGTACCTACAAGGAGCTCTGGTAGTGTAGTGGTTACGGATTGGGCTGCTAACCTCAGGGTCATCAGTTCAAAACTACCAGCTGTTCTGTGGGAGAAAGATGAGGCATTCTACTCCCGTAAAAATTTACAGCCTTAGAAACCCTGTATTGGGTCACTATGAGTAGGAACCGACTCCACAGCACATAACAACAACAACAACATGCCAGTCCCCTGTCTTAGGAGGCAGGATATGACAATGAACAGGAGAATGTGTCTGACTGAGACTGAGTGAACAATGATTAAGGTTATTTACCACCATCCATCGGTCAGTTTGGTGTACTGTAGTGGCTTATGTGTTGCTGTGATGATGGAAGTTATGTCACAAATACCAGCAGAGTCAACATTGGCAGATAGATTTCAGTAAAGCTTCCAGAATAAGCCATTTTAGGAAAGTCTGGCAATCTCCTGAAAATTATTAGCTAATGAAAACCTTACGAGCTACAACAGCATATTATCCAGTATAGCTCTGGACGATGAGCCCCTAGGCTGGAAGACACTACAAATAGCCATAACAGTAGACGCAAACATATCAACAATCATGAAGATGGCACAAAACAGGTCACAGAAACACACAAGGTCACCATGGAGTTGGAGTTGACTTGAAAGCACTGTAGCATGAACACTGGACTGCTAACCATAAGGTCAGTGGTTCAAACACACCAGCTGCTCCTTGGAAACCTTACATAGGGTTACTATAAGTCAGAACCGACTCAACTGCACTTAACAATAATAACAAAGGTCAGGATGGTGCTAGGTGGTGTGAGGTCACACAGGGCAGTAAGAGCTGTTTGTATGTGGGGTATGGGCTGTTGTTTTAAGCAAGACAGACGGAAGTAGACTGTCTGAAAAAGTGAGTTCTGAATCATGATCATAAATGAACCATGGGAAGATCCAAGACAGAAAGAACTACATCAAACATTTAGTATGCATTTGGCCAAAAGCAAAAATTTCCATTCAAAAACATAAGATGCCTTAGGTAATAAGGAAATGTTTCATCTCACATAACAGGAAGTCCTGAGATACACTCAGTCTTGGAGTTGGTAGATTTAGTAGTTCAACAATACATTGAGGGAAGCAGGATTTTTTGTCTCTCTTCTTGGCTACAGAGTGACTTCATCTTAGGCCAGGTGTTCTGTCAGTCAGGGTTCTGTCAGTGAGGGCTCCATACACTGATAATTTGTGGTGCCCCCTTCTCCTCTGCTTACCCATTTGAATGGGAAACATATATATATAAGTCCTGGTGTAGCACTGTGGATTAATGTGTTGACTGCAAAGTTGTTTGAACCACAAGGTTCAAACCTTGTGTGAGCTGTTCATGCTCACCAGCTACTCCTCAGAAACCCTATACAGGGTGGCTGTGGGTCAGGACCGACTTGACGGCACTTGAAAACAATAATACACGCGCACACAGGCACACACACACACACATATATATATATATACTCATCACTTATCAAATGAGCTCATTATCCAGTATTTCATATTTATGACAATAATGAAAAATCTACTATCCAACTCTTTTGCACATTAATGACATATATCTGAGAGTAACAAGTGCTGAGGTATGAGGTGAAAAACTGTGTTGGTTAAGATTATGTGTCAACTTGGCTGGGCATGATTCTCAGTAGTATGGTAGTTATGTAGTGATATAATTTTGCAATTCAGCAATGATGTAACTTTGAAAGTTCTGTAATTATGTAATTTGGCAGTTTTGTAATTTTATGATCTGATGCAGTCATTCTCCATTTTCCCATGGGCCAAAACAACCTGGTCTTTGGACCCAAACCATGTTGTAAGTGAGGAATAAGTCTTAATTACATTTTTCCTTTAACTTTATGAAGCCCTTTCATATATAGAAGTATGTGTGTGTTTCTCTTAGCTTCCCATGATGCAACTTCTTTTTAAATGAGAATATTACTGATTGAACACAAAAATGGCATATGCCATTTTAGCCGAATGAAATGAATTATGAAAATTTTAGTGGATGCCAGGTACTAAGATTTGTACTATATACCACATTTTCTACAAAAAATATATATTCTACAACAAATAAAATGAGTCAGTGAACTTACTTGTTTCAATAATCAATGTACAGTTCTATTGATCTCCCAAAGAACAATTGACTGTCACTAACTTTGTTTTAAATGGCACATACTACAGTTTTGATACTTGTTTCAAATGCTATAATTATAAATGAACAAATGAAAAGAAGATATAAAAGAGAATTTAATGATCAGAAAACAAATATTAAAACAAATTACTGTATTTTATTTTAAGTAGATCTTTCATCTGTAGCATGTTATAATTAAAAACATTTCTTTCTATTCTTTGCTCCTACAAATTCTTCAATGATTTCATCATAATTGAGTTGCTGAACAATATCTACTCCCATACAAAATTAAAATAATGAATCCAGTCTTTCTTGAATTACTGTTGTATACTGAGGGTTTGTTGTTTTTTTCAAAATCTCTCATAGATTATGTGAATAATGTGTTAATAACAATATAGGTCTATGCATGCCTTTAAATTTACTTCTGAATCTTGGAGAGCTTAACTCATCTAATGAAGATGTTGCAATGTATTATCCCACATAACCAACAGAAATACATACTCTAGTGTTTGCATTTTGTTGGTGATGCTTTTAACTTTTCTTTTGCTATCTCCTGGTTGTGTCTAGTTTTCAGCAATATTTTCTATGGCTAGAGTATACAATTTCAGGATTGTACTCATTGCTCTAGTATACACTTACCAATATATATTTTAATACTTGTTCTTTTTCTAAATATGTTTTAAGAATTACTCATCAATGAGTAGAGCAAAAAAATTGGAGAGTAATTAAACAGAAAAACAAAATCCACTGCTTATGAAAAAACAACCTGCTGTGATACATCCTACAAGATTAAGTGAATACACAGTGCAGAGTTAAAAAAAAAAAAAAAAAGCATATTCATTACGCTCTAAAATTTTCTATTGCTTGGTTTTATACCACTCTGACATATTGGCAGCATTGTCATAGGACTGGCCTCTTCACTTAGAAAATCAATTTTACAAACTTCACATAAATAGTGGAGTAATTGATTTGCAATTTCTTCACAAGTATGACTTTTTAAGCTAGTACATGTGATAAATTGTTTGACAGATTCTTTCCATATGCTGGAGACAAATATCTTAAAATAATACTTAGCTGAAGTGCATGAGAAAGATCAGGAGTGGAATCTACAGACTAGAAATATCAAGCTATACTTATTTCACTGAACTTTATCACTAATCGTTCACCAATTCTTTCATTAATACATTGTTTTAATGATACATTAAATTGTTTCAGTCATACACAATGAGTTTCCATTACCTTTGTTTCTATTTTTGCTAAAAATGACTCAAATTAAGCAACAAATTCAAGCAAACCTTCCCAAAATTCCATTTTGTGAGATCTCAAACACTTCATTTCTTCCTCAAAAAGATGGTCCGTATTCAGGGATTGTTATAATGATACCAAGAATACATTGCAAAACAACTTTCTAACATTGACATTCTTGATTCATTTGTGCTTCCTAATTAATGAAGTATTCCAAATTAATCATATTGTTGTAAAGTGCCATGGAGTCAGTACTGACTCATACGACCCTGGATAGTGTTTCCTAGGAGTGACAAGTGTTTGAATCACCAACTATGTGGTTGTCAGTCCAGTGCTAATCCTACAGAACCACACTACGACTCCTGAGTTAAGCCAAAACTATGCCTTTGGTTTAAATATGACAACACACAATCTCTGTGGATTTATCTGTCTTTTTTTTTTTCCTTCAGGTTTATGAATCATATTTGAGTTGCACCAATTGCTAAGTCCATCTGTAGAAAATTAAGAATTAAATGATTTGTTTGTTGTTGTTAAGTGTCATTTAGTTGGTTCTGACCCACAGCAACCCTATAGGGTTTGAAACTATGACCTTGGTGTTAGCAGTTCAGTGCTTATCCTCTGGCATCACACCAGGATGGTTTAGGACTGAATAATTTGCCAACAAACAATATACAGAGTCAGCTGATGGAGAATACATTTGTTGTTGTTGTCAAGTGCCATTGAGTTGGTCCCGACTGATAGCAACTCTGTATAGGGTTTCCAAGGAGCAGCTAATGGGTTTCAACTGTCAACCTTGTGGTTCACAGTCCAATGCTGACCCTACAGTGCCACACCAGAAGTCTAGGAGACTACAGTAGCCTTTCCATCGTAACTTTTGCCATTAGTTCTGCACCTTAGAAATATATTCTGGTTACAGAATCTTGTTTCTTTACCATCCATAAACCCTTGACATTAAATTCCAAATGGTCTACTGTGATGTTGACAATCATTTTATCCTCTTTCAGTTTGATAATTTGCATCTTTAGAAGAAAAATTATTACACAAAGCAGGATCTGTATTTTGGTTATTTATGAGATCTACAGTTGAAACCAATGAAGATTTTAGAATAGTTTCACTATCCATACCATTTTATTTTTCCTACAACACAGAATGGATGCTGTATATATTCATATTGCTCTTAGTAATTTCAGCACTAGTACAATCATTTGCACCCATTAAATTTGAGCATCCAATTGAAGATGTCTCTTCAAATTCATTAATTTTGAATTTATCTTTGGAGATTCAAAAATCCTTTTCTTTTTATCTGCTGAGAGCTTTTGTTTAAGTATTCCACTGAGTTGTAGCCATTACATTTTACCTGGATATAAAATCATGCTGCTTTAAAAATTTGCTTCTACTGTAGTAAGTAAATTAGAAAAACTGAAAATAAAATTTAAAAAATAAAATTAACATTAGAAATAGAAAATAAACATAAACTTTACATTTTAAAATTGTTGTTGTTGGTGGTGGCTCTGAACCATAGTGACCCTGTATAGAGTTTCCGAGGAGCAGCTGGTTCAGTTCAAAATGACTTTGCAATCCAGCACATTAATCCACAGTGCCACACCAGGACTCCTATTTGAAAATTAATAAGTAAAAACATTATTTGGAATATGTAATTTTGTTCTTCAAGTCTGAAACAGTCAAAGGAAATAGTATTTACAAGACAGTCTGAATTTTTTTCCTTTATTTGTCACATGATGTTTGTTGGTAGATCCTTTGCAGAGCTCCAAAAGTATCATTTGTCTTGAAATAATACTACAAAATGTGTACACTCACCTTCTGTTCTTTGATGCTGCATCTTCACAGTTCCTTCTACAACTGCTGATACCCAGTGGGTCAAGAGCAATCAGAGGATATGATTGAAATACAAGGTATGTTCAATCGGAAAACACGTCGTGGTTTGCTTTGCATAGGGCAGTATTAGATACTTCATGAGTCACATGATTATGGTGCTACTGGTGCCTTCTTAAGGGGTCAACAAGAGAAAACTGAATGTGAGGTTATGCCAGATTAGACAAAAAAGAAAAGGAACATATAATTGTCATCAGATGCAAACTTTATAATGTGTACATTTCATTTCTTTGTGGAATTGTTCAACTCCCATATTCAGAGATACATACATAATTGATGTAACAATAACACCAATTCTTAATGAGCAAGTTTATTTTTCAAGGCAAAATAACTTTAAATTTCTTAAAAGAAAGTGATTAAATTTCTTAAAAGAAAGTGATTCTGAAGGGAAATGGAAAATAATTTTTTTTAATTTATATATTTTTATCTAAATATTAGTTTATTTCCTTGATAAATTGTTCAACTTTTTTACAAGAAGATATGCAAATATTCAGACAAAATATAAATGTAATGTACTCATAAATGTCCTTTGTTGTTCTCTTAGAAGATGAATTTAGAAACACTCTCGTTGCAAAACGAAAGCATATTCTATATGATAAATAAATGTTGAATGTTACACCTTATGAATGTGCCTGACACCTTGTTTGTTACGTTGTTGTTGTTGTTGAGTGCTGTTGAGTCAGTTCCGACTCATAGAGATCCTGTATAGGACTTCCGAGGAGTGTCTGGTGAGCTTGAAATGCCGAACTTGCAGTTCAAACTGACTTTACAGTTTAGCGCATTAACCCACAGTGCCACACCAGGTTATCATACATAGAGTAATATCAAATATTGTCAAGTATTGTGTCCTATGCAACAGACAATAAAAATTAAAGCTTATCACATAAATTAAAACATTTCATGTTAGTTAAATACTAATATTTATGTTATATTTTGGATGTTTGCTATGTCAGTATTAAACTATTACCCATGTTGTTGTCGTTAAGTGCCATAAAGTAGGTTCCAACCCATAGCGACCCTGCATAAGGTTTCCAAGGAGCAGCTGATGAGCTTGAACTGCTGACCTTGCTGTTCAAACCAACTTTGCAGTCCAGCACATTAACCACAACACCACACCTAGATTGCATTTGAGTGTATTCCAAACATATTTAAAGTTAAAACTATAAATGTTATTGTTTGCAAAATGTGGGACAAACTGTACATAAATGCTATACAGTTAAACAGTAACTTATTAAATTCATTGCATAATTGACATATACAGGTTATCTAACTTGTGCACATCATTTGGGACTGTAGTTCCCATTGGTTGTTTACCAGGATATGTGCTAAAGCATATCCTTGTGTTTGTAACTTGGCAAAGGGGATTGCTCTCCCTTCTGGCTGGAGTTATTGGATCAGCAACTGTGGATGTACAAGATTATCCTCTCAAAATGGATTAGGTGCCTGTAATCAATGACTATAATATGCTCTTGTACGATAACCACTGAGGTTGGATCCAGTTGCATATTGGCTGAATGCAGCACAAGTTAGACTTGATAGCCCAGCCCCACCTCTTATTTATTAGAAATAAACAGTATATGTCCAAAAGACCCCTTGAGGTGAGGACTTTCAATTACATGTGAGGGGACAGTAGAAGACAGATGTTAACGAAGGTTGTTTTTGGGTTTTTTTTCATTGTGAATTGGGTGAAAGTTTACAAGGCAGATCATCAGTTTGACATTCAACAAATCATATACTTCATTTCATTACAATTATTATAATCCCCTCCATGCGCCTACAGTTAACAGTATTTCTCTCTATTCATTTTAGCTCTTTTATTTTTTTAAACACTCAAGCATATATAATAATTTACACCACCAAAGGGCACATTCTGCAAGTCTGCCTCCTGGCTGTCATCTCTCAGTTCCTCCCTTCCCATGAATCTAGAGTCCTCAACTGCTTCCTCTCTTCATGTCCTCATCTCTGCCTCCATCTCTGGTGTTGCTCTCTGCTTCTCTGGATAAGGTCCTGCATTCCACTTGTGCTCTTATCCCTTGACGGTCCTCTGTTTCTGGGCTGTAAGATTAATTTCTCCCCTGTTTTTGTTACAAAACTTCTTTCTTCACAATTGTGACAGTGGCAATTAGTCATGATAACAATTACTCACTATTGAATCATAAGAATCTTATCCTCATCTCTTTTAACCATACCCATCTAGACAAGATGAAAACTATTCAGTGTGGACTCTATCTTCCCACACACACTCTTAAGCTAAACTCCCGCTTGAAATCTTGTAAGCCAGTCACTTCGTGCCTTGATCTCCCCCTCATTTTAGGTAGCCCATGTCTAAGTTGCCCATCCCTGTCTACCCTGTGTATAGATTGGATAGCTTTGATACTTGATGTGAAGACTCCTTCCCTCTCTGTTGCTATTTAGAGCTACTACCTCCACGAATGCAGGTCAAGTTCATCAAACTGTAGCAATTTACCCTAGTTTCCATTATCAAAAAAAATTTTTTTTATCTTCCTCTAGTTGAGTTCTGATTATCAAGCCATCCAGATGAGGTCAAATGGGTACTATCTGCAAATTTGGGTATTCTTGTGTGTATTCCCTCACTTCATATGAGCTGGATGGTTCACTTTCAACTCTAGCCCTCTGTGGCTATGTGATTTTGATGGTCTGTCAGATATGAGAACCCCTGCTCCAAAAAAGGACATTTCAGAGTTCAGCAGAGTTTGCAGAGGACTGGAGAGCAGTAGGTTCCCCTCCATGAGTGTCTGTCTTACATAGAACTCCTATCAGCCAGTTTCTCATTTGCAAATAGGGAGATGAGGTAAAATTATCCCTATCATTCCTTCCAGCTATGAATTATATGACCATGTGATCCTATGTGACTTGATCAGAAATGTTTACATTACTATATTAGTGATGGTGGCAAATTAGAACCAAAAAGCACTAAGGAGTTTTGTGCCTGTGGTGCAAATAAGAGGGGGGTACATGCAGCAGGGACTCCTGGTGTGGCTTTGGATGATCCGTCCTGGACTGCCAACCACAAGTTCAGCAGTTCAAACCCACCAGCTGCTCCTCAGATATACAATACAGTCACTCTGAGTTGGCACCTAACAACAACAAGGTTATCAGGGCAATTTCAGGAACTCTGGCCAGGGTTAAATCTATAGTCCAAATTCCAAGTAAAACCTACATGCATTATGCCACAGAGGAAGGTTTCTTTTGCATCTTTAAAATCATAAAAATGTTCAACTTGGTTGTTCTCATCAAGTAACTTTCCCCTTTAAGCCTTACAACAACAATGATTTAGTGACAATATATTAGTCTTACCCAGGAGCTGGTCATGTTTTATTTAAACCTTCATAATAATTCTGTAAGGTAAAATTCTTCTCATTTCATGGAGAAGAAAATTATTGCTCCTAGAGTCGTGGTGTGGCGTTGTGGGTTAATGCACCAGACTGCAAAGTTGTTTGAACTGCAAGGTCGACAGTTCAAACTCATCAGCTGCTCCTCGGAAACCCTATACAAGGTTGCTATGGGTCGGAACCGACTCGACGGCACTTAACAACAACAGAGATTAGTTGGTTTGCCCAAGTCACACAGCAGAGTAGGGATTTGAACACAGTTGGTCTCGTGACTTCTAAGCTGTGACTTCTTGCAGGACTCTGACAGTCTCCCTAATGGGTAAAGCCAGGGCCAGAAACAGTGAGTGCCCTGAGGACTCAGCCAGCCTGTAACTCCCACTTTGGGATTTATGAGTTGAACGGTCTTCCTGAGCTAGTTGCCCATCTGGTAGTGGCGGGGAGAGGGACAGATAATTAAATTCCAGTGGTAATGCGGACTGTTCTTTCCCTAGATTTAGTGGTAGCCATTTTCCCTTTGTTTCTCCAGGCCCCTATCACCATCCAGTCCCACTAACAAGTGTTCTGGGAGGCCACCTGCATACACCACATTGACCTGGCTGTTCCCTCTTTGGCTTCCTGTTGGGTTTGGCTATTGGTTTGCTCTTACAGGTTCCCTAGTGGGAGGAAATTGAGGTCAAGGGCTTTGTTTCTCAGTTCTCCTACAAAAGCCCCAGACCCTCTCAGGTTTAGGAATTATTCCCTTATCCTTGCCCCTTTGGGTTGCAGTTAGTACCTTTTTCTGTTGTTGTCAATCCTGTGTGATTAAGAACCTTTTTCTGGTTTCTTTAAATCCAGCCCCTCTTTTGTGAGCCATCCACTCAGTGGACTCTCCTCAGGGACCCATTAGAGTGTGCCACCTCTTTCCAGACAGAACTTAAAGTTGGGCTACAAAAATGTTCTATTCTGGGGTGCTTTCAGGACTGATTCTCCCAGCTCCCCAAACACCCTTACCCTGCCAGAACAAGTGCAAGATGAACAGTTCCGCTCATGTTCTAAAGTTGTTGTTGCTAAGTGACATCGAGATGGTTCTGACTCATAGTGATCCTATATAGGGTTTTGAAGAAGCAGCTGGTGAATTTAACCACTGACCTTGCGGTCCAGTGCATTATCCCACAGCACTATACCAGAACTCCCTTTCCTGAAGAGTGAAAGTTAAACTGTCTTAGATATGAACATATAGTTCTTGCTCTGAAAACACAAAGTGAATAATAAAATTAAAACAAAATGACATAAGAGCCCATGAAAATGAAACAAAAAAAAATTTCAGATTGTTTTCATTTTCCGCTAAACAAAAAAGTCACAACCAGTGTTTAAAATGACATACAAAGTTAGTTCCAAATCAACCTCAACAGCTGTAAAAAACCACATTGATTCACTTCAGAAAAACTGAAGAAAAACAAGATCCCCAGAGAAGAATTGATGTGCTTGCTCTCTAAATAGACTGTTTACTATGTCATTTAATACTTGCAAATGTTTCTGCTTCTGAACATTGTTAAGGTCAAATTATATAGCACATATTTTGGTACAATCAGATCATTTTGTATTCAAAACATACTACTGGAGGAACAGCACTGGTTGTCCACTTGTTAAAGCAGTTGAGGTGAAATACCATAGGCCAGAATTTGAGGGTTGAGTTCCAGTACATCTAAGTGGAGGGAATTTGCTGTGTGTTTATGTCATCCTGACTCTAAGAAATGTGCAGACAATCAGTGAAGATCTCCCCTAAGACTGCTTAAACAAGTAATAAAGATGGGCTCAGCCAGAAATGGAAACTTGTTTTCTTTTTTTATGGCCTTCTCTTTATCTCTTTCCTGTTGTTGTCTGTTTCCACTGGGGTTTAGGAGCAAATGGTTTCACCTGGGGTACTGCCTCAGCTGTTCCCCCAGGTTTCCTCAATGAGTAGGCGCTGCTTGATTTAATGCATCCCAGATAGTAATTAACGGTCAGGGCTGAGTGTAGTGGACAGAGCGATGAACAGTCCAAGTTTCTTGCCCACTTTTTGCCTTGGGTTCCTTATCTATAAGTGAAAATGAAAGGACCCTCTTAACAAGATTCTGTGGAAATATACTGAGATCATGAAGACAGAACAATTAGCTCAGTAAACACGCACTAGAGGTAAATGATAACAGCATTACTATTTTTCTCACAGGCAATTTCCATTAGTTCCCTCGTTTGCTTCTAAAATTTGCTGTCATTTCAAAATTCTCTTCATCAGTAGAGTAGTCAAAGCTCTATCAAAAATAAGAGTTCCCAGTCATATTTTTCATTGCTGTCCTAAAAGCTAATTTGCATCCTAGAGACCAACCCGCATCTGTATATATTCACTCAACATGCTCAGAAATCTGATTGTGCGCTAATGTGCAATGTGCTATGTGAATAGAAATTAAAAGGACACTCTCAGCTTTATCACAGTCACCAGTGGTCTCTGTGTCTCGTTTTCTTGATTGATTGTGCCCGTTTTCACTCAAAAAACTCACAGTATGCAATCAGCAGAAGCATTTATTGATCTCTTCACAGCATGCAGTTAGTCAACCATCTGAGCTGATGGCGACCCCAAAAGCACGCACGTTGGCCTTTTTATAGGCAGTCAGGGGCGGCTCCTCGATGACATGTAACAAGCTGATTGGCTCTTATCTAGGGGAGGTTAGTGATGTCATACCACCTTCAAGCTGATTTGCTCCTTATCTGGAGAAGGTTGCTGATTGGCTCTTATCTAGGGAGGGTTGCTGGCGTCAGTGGGTTGGCAGTTAGGAAAGATTTGAGTATAGGGGAAGACATGCCTTTAGGGAAGGGAAACTGACTTTTTTTAAAAGGGAATTTTTCTAGTTGAGGTTTTTTTGGGTACTTGAATACCGTGTAGGGAGCTGCCCGTACCCATTTTGGAAAGAGGTAGACTATTGGTTGTAGTATGGATACTGGCGAACAAGTGACTGAGTGGAGAAAATAACTGTGGGAATAGCTCAATATACAAGTCATGCTATGTGTCAATGTTTGTGTTTCTCTGAAGATGGCCAAAGCATGCAGGATACAAGGTAAGGTAACGGAAACCAATTTGTGATTTCACTGAAGTTCGTGAAGAAGCTATGGCTCAGAGGGTCCTCAGTGATCATCAGCACGTAAGGATGTTCCTGGATTGTAGCATTGTCCTCTCAGCACCCATAGTAAACTGAACCCAGTCCTAATGAGCTATGTCTATGTCTGTCTCCCATATTCCTCTGAACATCTTGAGTTCATGGGCATTATCACATTGATTGTAGTGTCCAAAAAGTCTATGAAACTGATCTTAGTAAGACAAAGAAGTTTGGTCACTATATACATTTCTAGAAGACATTCTTGACTCATATAAAGGACTCAAAGATTCCATGATAAATTAAAGCTGCCAATGTGTATTTCTTGTATCTTCTCAAGTATGGCATATGAAGTATGTCACTCATGCAAGAATGCAACAAAAAGTAACAATCAACCCAGAGTCTCTAAGGCAGATAAATTGTACCCAACATACACAAGATGATCACTGGGTGAGGGAAGAAAACATTAAACCTTTGAATTAATTTTGTTGTTGCTGTTAAGTGCCATTGAGTTGGTTCTGACTCATAGAAGCCCTGTATATGGTTTCTGAGGAATAGCTGGTGGGTTTGAACTGCTGATCTTATGGTTCACAGACCAGTGCTTAGCCTACAGATCCATACCAAGGGAAGAAAATATTAAAACTTTGAATTTATTTTAGTTATGCTTTAACAATTTATATATATATATAATGACTGCAAAGTCAGTTTGAAGCACAAGGTTGGTGGTTCAAGCTCCCCATCTGCTCCTTTCAAACCCTATACAAGGCCGCTGTGGATAGGAAATGAACTCAATGGCACTTAATGACAACAATGTATTAATGAAGACAGAGTAGGAAGGCAAGGCAGACTCCTCTGACTGTTTAGCCATTGAAACCATTGTGAATAAGAGTAGCACACTGTGAGATACCACCAGAATATTGTCAGATATTGTGCTGGAAGATGAGCCCCTCAGGAAGACACTCAAAATACTACTGGGGAAGGGCTGCCTCCTCAAAGTGGAGTTGACTGTGATAATACAAATGGAACAAAGCTTACAGACCTTCATTTGTTGATGGGCACAACTTAAAATGAGAAATAGTTATAAATATCCATTAATAATTAGGACATACAACATTAGAATACATAACATCTTGATAAATGGAGAAAATATTGACATTGCCAAAGAATTCCTTTTGCTTGGATCCATGATCAACACTCATGGAAGCAGCAGTCAAGAAAATCAAATGATGTATTACATTAGTCAGATCTGCTGCACAAGACCTCTTCAAAGTGTTCTAATGCAAAGATGTCAGTTTGAGGGCTAAGATGCTCCTGACCAAAGACTTGGTATTTCTAATAACTTCATATGTATGTGAAAATTGGACAATAGATAAGGAATACCAAAGAAAAAATTGATGAATTTCAGATTTGGTGTTGGAGAAGAATATTAAAAATACCATGGACTGCCAAAAGAACAAGCAAATCTGTGTTGGAAGGAGGACAGCCAGAGTGCTCCTTAGAAGCCAGCATGGCTAGACTTTGTCTCTCATATTTTAGACATATTATCAGGAGGGAACTTTCCCAGGAGAAGGTGGCAGTGTTGTTAAGTGGTGGGTCATTGAAGGAGAGGAAGACCCCAAATAAGATGGATTGACACAGTGGCAGCAATAATGGGCTCAAGCTTAATGATTGTGAGGATGGCACAGAACTGGGCAGTATTGCTTTTGGTTATGCGTAATGTCACTGAGTTGGAACTGATTCAAGGGCACCTAACATCAACAACAATATATTAACACTATGGTACATGTGAACATAGTATATAATGCCAAAGCTTTCTTCCAAGGTGTCTCTGGGGGGACTCAAACCTCCAACCCTCCAATTAGTAGCCAAGCATGTTAACTGCCTCCCCAGGGACAAAACTATATGCAAAAAAGTTTTGCTTCAAAATCATAGAAACTTTCATTAAAAAAAAAAAATACTGTTTCTAGACATATCCCAAATCTGGGCTTATATGCTTATGAAGGTAGTATTAGAAATACTCTAACCCTTTCCCAAATAATTTTGAACTCTTTGATTTACAGTATGTCAAAATGGTAGTTTTGGTATCTTCAAGGGACTCAGTTCATATTCATTTTCAGTGGCCTTTGAATTTGGGGACTAAAAAGTAGTCTAAAGGAGCAAGATCATTGGAAAACCTCACATCATGTTGTAAGGTGCATTAAGTGAGATTTTCCAATGAAATTCTCATAGTACAGCCCTTGCTACCCTCAAAAAATGAGCAGAACTTGTCGTTATGGAAAAAAAATTCCTCAGAGTAACATTTCTGGCCTTTTTCATCACCAATGCAGCTTTCAGTTTTCTTAAAAACATCTTCATAATTAGCATATAAGAAGGCCATTTGCTCTTCAAGAAAATCAATCAATCCCCCTTAAAAAAAGTCGTGATAACCTTCTGAGTTGCTCTCTTTTCCCTGATTTTGACTGACCCAGCAGACCCTCTCAAGAAACCCTGGAGGCACAATGTTGGGCAAGTAACCCAAAGTCATTGGTTCAAACTCACCAGCCACTTCCCGGGAGACAGACTGTACAATACCACTGTACTAGCAGTGAGTTTGGGAACAAGACTTAGGCAAGTGTATTACTGAGAGGACATGTCCACAGCCATTCACTGACCACAGAGACATGTTTAAACACATTTTGTATAGAATAAACGCATGCATATATGAACTAGAACCTTGTAGGAATACTTTTTATGTCTTAACCTTACACTGGAACTTTAGCAGCTATGCTTCTTGACTTACCTTCCTACTAAAATCCTAATAACAATACTCTTTTACTTGCTTTCCTATATAGGTAAGCCAAAAAATATTGCTACTAGGATTCCAGTTCATACATGCAGAGGTTATTCCAAAGAAACATTTTTACACATGTCTCCACAACCAGTAGATAGTTACAGACAAGCTCCTTCAATAGTATACTTGATTTAGTCTGGTTGTTGTTGTTAAGTGTCATTGAGTTAGTCCTGACCCACAGTGACCCTGTATTAGGTTTCCAAGGAGTGGCTGGCACACTTGAACAGCTGACCTTGCAGTTCAAATCAACTTTGCAGTTCAGCATATTAACCTACAGTGCTACAGTCTGGTTAGGGCATCTTAAAAAAAAAATAATGCCCATTCCCTTCTGCGAGGATAAGCTGAGCCAGTTAAACTCAAGGCAGAGAGGTCAGCTCAGAATGTTGTTGTTTGTTGTTGTTAGGTGCTGTTGTGTTGGTTCTGACTCATACTCACCCTGTGTACAACAGAGTGACACACTGCCTGGTCCTGCGTCATCCTTACATTGTTACCTTTGAGTCCATTGCTCAAAGGTTAAA
>NW_006408640.1:7725002-7726632 GCF_000296735.1 Chrysochloris asiatica | reverse complement strand
GGTGGTAGGTTTGAACCACCAACCTTGGTATTTTCAGCCCAATGCTTAACTTACATACAATACCAATAGCATTTCTGGTGTGGCAATGGATTGCTAACTATAAAGTCTGCAGTTCAAACATACCAGCCACTCATCGGAAATCCCATACAGGGTAGCTATGAGTCAGAACTGACTCGACAGTGTTTACCAACAAAATCAAATGTGTGTGGGGTAGGATAAGCACTTGACTGCGACTGCAAGGTCACTTTGAACTGCAAAGTCGACAGTTCAAGCTCACCAGCTGTTATTCAGAAACGCTATACAATGTGGCTATGAGTTGGAACCAATTCAACCACACTTAACAACAAACACATGTATACACACTATGGTGAGTAATTGTAGAATTTATTTTAATTAACTTTTAGGAAATACAAATAAATCATTTTTGACATAATTTCCTTGATTTTCAGAATACACTTTGTCCACCTGTCAACAAGCTTTCATATTCCCTTATTAAAAAATGTTTTAGGCTGAGCTTCAAATCATGAATGTACTGCTGTCTTCACTTCTTCATCAAAAGTGAGCCTTCATTGTCAAAGGGCTGCTTTCAGGGGACCAAACAAGTGAAAGTCCGATGGAGCAAGATCAGGACCATGGGAGGGTGCTTTAACACCTCAAAAGGAAGTTTATGCAGAGTGTCAACAGTGTGGGCAGATGTGTTTGGATGTGCATTGTCATGCAAGATCACAATGCCCTTGGACAGCTCTTCAGAGTTTAATCCAGAGTTTAGGCTTTAGCTCTTCAGTGAGTATCATACTATAAGGACCACTGTTGATTGTTGAATGTTTTTCCTGATAGTATTCCAATACTGACCCTTGAGAATCCCAGAAAACAGTAAGCATCAGTTTTTCATCTGATGGTTGACTTTTGAACTTTTTCTTGGTTGGCGAATGAGGATGTTTCCATTCCATACTCTGCTGTTTTTCTTAGGCTCATAGGGATGAATCCATGGCTCATCATTGGCAATGATTTCTTTTTAAGAAATTTTTAGCTTCCTTTGAGTATCGGTCTGAATTTTGTTTGCATATGTGTAAATGCTTATGTTTATGCTCTTCCATGAATTGTTTCAGTATCCCTTTCGCACAAACTTTTCTAAGCTCAAGTCTGCCATGGATTATTTCATAGACAGAGCCATGGCAGATTTGCAAATTATTTGCCACATAATCCACTGTCACTTGTCTATTTGATAGAATGATTTCACATGCATGCTCAGTGTTGTCAACAGCCATGGATGTGGATTGGCATTTTAATATAACTGAAGTGTGGATCCTTTTTGACTCATCCTCATATATGTCTGTATGTGTGTGTGGAGTCCTGGTATGGCACTGTAGGATAAAAACTTGACAATGAGGTTAGTTTTAAACACAAGGTCAGTGGTTCAAACTCACCAACCGCTCATTGGAAACTCTCTACAGGATTGCTATGAGTTGGAACCGACTCACCAGCACTTAACAACAACATATATATATATATGGAGCTCTGGTAGCATAGTGGTTGTGAATCGGGCTGTGAACCACAAGGTCAGCAGTTCAAAACTACCAGCTGCTCTGCGGGAGAAAGATGAGGTGTTCTGCTCCCAAAAAGATTTACA
>NW_006408640.1:7715011-7724237 GCF_000296735.1 Chrysochloris asiatica | reverse complement strand
ATAGTTGATCCAAGAAGAATGAAGTCCTTGACAACTTCAATCTTTTCTCCATTGATAAGAATGTTGTTTATTGGTCCAGTGGTGAGGATTTTTGGATAGATAGATAGATAGATAGATAGATAGATAGATAGATAGATATAGAGATATACACTATAGATATATGTGGATATATATACACACACTATATATATACATGTTGTTGTTGTTGTTAAGTGCCATCGAGTCGGTTCCGACCCATAGCGATCCTGTAACAGGGTTTCCGAGGGTGTAAATCTTTACGGGAGTAGAAAGCCTTATCTTTCTCCCGCGGAGCAGCTGGTAGTTTCGAACCGCTGACCTTATGGTTCACAGTCCGATTCGTAACCACTACACTACCAGAGCTCGAGTCCTGGTGTGGAGCTGTGGGTTAATGCGCCAGACTGCAAAGCCGTTTGAACTGCAAGGTCGGCGGTTCAAGCTCACCAGCTGCACCTCAGAAACCCTATCCAGGGTCGCTATGGGTTGGCACCGACTCTACGGCACTTCACAACAACAACAACAATATATATTTATATCTATCTATGTATATATTTTACACCCTCGGAAACCCTGTACAGGGTCGCTATGGGTCGGAACTGACTCGACGGCACTTAACAACTTAACAACAACAATGTATATATATGTGTGTGTGTGTGTGTGTGTGTGTGTGTGTGTGCAAATAGAGAGTGAGCACTTAAAATACTTAAACAATTATTGAGAAAGCATTGATCTGAATATTTACATATAACATTTGGAAAGTGTATAACTTATTAATGAGTATTCATAATATCTGAAGAGATAGCAGATATGATTTGTCAACTGTTCTTCCCAATCTCAGGACAATTTCGTCTTCATCCTATGGGTAAAAGTGAATTCCATAGATATCTGGGTGGCTGACTGGCTGGACACTTGCTTACTACTTCTTTAGCCTTTCATGAATGTCAGAGTTTCTAAGAACCCCTGAAACTGCATGCAACATACTTCAAAGAACCACTGCTTAAGTAGATGAGAGGCGGGCAGGGGGCACACATTTAGAAGCAATTTTATCACCTAATAGAATTCAAGGTACTTTAAAACATTTTATTCGTTGTATCATATTTATTCATCATGATCATTCACTTGGCAGGGTTAAGCCATTGCAGGGTAATCGACACAGAAAAGTCCCCCTTCTGCAGATTCTCATAAGGGGAAGATACAAGAGGGTGACAGAAAGAGAAAAGTAAAAATGATTATAAGATTGTTTTCTTGCCTTTTCATAAAAAGGAATGCAATCCTAAATCAAAAGTTGTAATTTTTAATACCAGTTAGCATTTCTTCAGCATTTAGACATTTACCAATGTTATTTAATTTTGTCAACTCTTTTCAGGTGATGTATTTATATAGCATAACAAATACAGTACAGAGATTAAGGAGAGTTTTTCCACTCAAAATAGGTCATTAAAAAACATTTCTACTATTGAGTGCCACCCCCTCTCCCAAGCCCAATGCTCACTTGCAGCACATGGGTTCTCTTTGTTCTCTGACACTAGCAAGGGTCAAGGAGCCATAAAATCTACTCAGTTCAGAATGCCCTGTCTCCTTCCTTGTTAAAATTTCATCAGCAAAGGATTTCTACACATCTTGATAAAGCCATCATATGATGAACAGTGTCCTTAATTGGTATTAAAGGATATTTATGTGTGTATGATGAAGCTAAACCCCTAATTGATTGGAGACATTTGAGTAATCGAATTCATGGAGTCCCATTAGTATTGCATTGGCATATTAGCTGATCATCCTACTTGATGGCCAAAGGATACGGATGAGAGCTTGTACTGTAGCACATCCAGGGGACGATTTCTGACCTTAGATTTATGTTATCTAAAGTAACAAACCCAGCTGCCTATTTCATGGTCTGAATTACAGATTTTCCATTTAGCAGGACAACATGAATCTGCTGTTACCATTAACGTGTACAATTACAATCTCCCCCAAGTGCGGATAGCATCCTAATGCAGTTGTTTACTTTATATTCTGGTCTTTACTTCCAGCAGAAGTGCCTGGGCAGGCCACCCTCTCACCCATGGAAGATGCTGTGCTGCACCTAGGTGTTCAATAGGGTTGTGGAGAAGAGCAATGCAGATGCTGCTCTCAGGAGCCGAGGTTCACCTGCTGTTCTTTTCATTGCGGACTTTCTCCCATCAGAACCTTCCAATCTAAGGAATAATGAATTCAATTCTCCCCTCTGTTCCCAGAGCAGAGCAGAGAGGAGGTTTTTAAATTTAGCAAGTATTAGCTGAGCCCCACACTGTACTCGACACTGAAATCCCTGCCCAGTTGTGGGATGGTGGAGCACTCCTTTCTGCATGAATTAAGAGATTAGTATTGTGAAACACCACACTTCCCATACAGTATTTGGTCAATCTCATCTCGTCTCTCTCCCTTCCAGCAAAACATACACACAAACTGTTTTAAACTTTATTTACCTGGAGTATGTTCAAGCAAATCTGATACTTTCAAATTTATTTCTGAAAGATATGAAGAGATACATAGGAGGGAGTATGGATAAGACCTCCTGCCTTCTTCACCCTTGTCTAGCCTTATGACCCCTCCAGGGGTGCTGGTTGGGGCTGGAAGTTGCGCACTCCTCCAGGGGTGCTGTTCACTGACTTCATAAGATACCAGTACTCAAATGTTAGAAGCAGAAAAATGTAGATTCCACTATGGTTTTCTCACTTATTATCTCTGAATTTTCTCCAGTTACTTGCCCCTTAGGATCTGTGAGTCGGAATACTATCCAACTAACACTGAAAAGTCAGTGAGCTGACTTGTGTAGAAAAAGCTCCAAACCCAGAATCTACACAAAGAAGGAAATATGCAAAAGGCAATTCCTGGTTTTAGCATTACTAGTGAAACTAGTTTTAAAAGCTCAGCCTTAACCATGTAGCATTTATCCTGACTTCTCACCAACTTGTAAAAATAAATACCAAGCAAACATAGGAAATTAACTGTGAATTGATCCAAAGGCAAATTGTCTAAACATGTTACTAGTTGCCATCAAGTCAATTCCAACTTACTGCCTTATATGTGTAACAGAACAAGGTTCTGTTATAACCAATCTTGTGCTATTCTTTGAGTCCATGTTGTGGTCATTGTGTCAACCTCTCTTACTGAGGGAGAGGATGCTGAGCAATGCAAAAGAAAGAAGGAAGAAGAATTAATGCATTAGAACTGTGGTGCTGGTGAAAAATACTGTGGACTGCACATATTGGTCTTAGAAGAAATATAGTCAGAGTGTTCATTAGAAACCAGAATGGTGAGGAATAGACTCTCTTCCTTTGGAATTGGAGGAAAAACTGAATTTGTGAATGATTTTGTTCTATTTGGATCAGTAATCAACATCCATGTGATAAAATGGATTAACACAATATCCACAATGGTCTCAAGCATCCCAGCAATTATGAAGATGGCACCGAACCAGAAGGATTTTTTTTCTACTATAAACTCTTTCATCATGTCACCATGAGATGAAGCCAAGTGGACAGCAATGAACAACTCTTTTGATGAAGAGAACCCAATAGAATGTCAGACTTTGAGAAAACAGGAAAGAGTAGGGAGGCTTGCATGAAGGAATTCCCAAGGAGAAAGGGAATAAAACCTAGTGAGAAATGGTGTGTTGGCCTTGCTAGGAGCCTGGAGTATTCATCTAGAAGCAAGGCTAAGGGAATGAACCCAGGGAAAGGCAGAGACTATGAATCTAGATACATGAAGTAAGCCTTGTAGATGCTCTGTTTTGATTGCTGTTTTCTCAGTGAAATAGGAAGCAAGTCCATGGTTGATGGTGAACTAAGGTAGGAGGTGATGGATGTTAGGGAGAGAGAATCTGTGGGGGTAGTTATCTGAGTAATTATAATGACATCATGAGATACCTGTTAAGTTCTGGATAAATGTTCCTTCTTAGTTATTCTTAAATATAGAGGTGAGACGACGTTGTTACTTTTCACTGTGTCTTAGCTTATCCCTAGTATAGACAGAATTACTATTAGCTATGTGACTCCTGTTATGGTACTGTAGGATAAGCATTAGACTGTGAACCACAAGGCCATCAGTTCAAACCCACCTCAGAAACCCTATATAGGGTGGCTATGATTTGGAACTGACATGATGGTACTTAACAAAAAAATAATGGGTAAAATACACACATTTAGGAACACTTGTCTTTGTAGCCCACCATCCCAAATTTCCCACTGATCTCACTGAGGAAGCACTGCCCTATAATGGGCCTTTTCCATATAGACTGATGACAGATGGTGACAAGTGGACATTTTAAAGTTTCATACTTGTGCTCAGTTACCTATCAAAGAACTTGGTGGAGTTACACATGTTAATTTAGCCTGTGTGGTGGCACATGCTTGATTGGAGAACATGCCTGAAAAGCAATGCTTTGCAAGTGAATAGAGAGACCTTTAAGACAGGAGAGGGGAGGATACAGAAACCATGTGTTTTCTTTCCAGTCAGTTTCTTCCATAGGCACAAAGATTTCCCTCCAGCTCAGGCAGCTATCCATGATTTATTGCTGCCTGATTGGGAGTTTACTACTAAAGAGCCAAAAAACAAAGGCAGTAAATTCTTGGTTGTTTGTTCAAGAGTTTCTCTCTTTTCCCCTTCACTCCTTCAAGTTTGGGAAGTGGGAAGTCAAGGAAGCAGAGGTAGAACTGGATCTAATAGATTGGTGAAAGGGAAGCAGTATCCCTGACTAGGGAGAGAGGGAGCTTGGCATGCTTTGGATGAATGGAAAAATCCCATGGACATAGGCTGACAGCATAGAACAGGAATGATAGCAAGGAGAAATTGGAGAGATACTTCTGAAGTTCTATCCTCCAGAGAAGGATGCAGGGTGTAGACAGCCCATTTGAGATCATGGTAGAACTCCAGTGATAGCCAGTAGGGGTGACTTGAAAGGAAGACCAGAAAGGACACCATTATGGTTCATACTAGGACATGACAAATCAAGTCCCACAAAAAACTGCTGTTTCCTTACTGGTATCATGGCATCACGATATGCTTCAAATGGCCTAGGTATGATTGAGTTGAAAAATTGAACTGAGTGGATTGAGTCCAATCCTGACAATGTTCAAGTCCACCTCTAAATTATATGGATTTTATTTCTGCCATCCAGAAGTTTAAATTGACTGTCTCTTGGTTAATTGAGTACAGAAATGGACATTTATGCATAAATGCATTTCTTTCCCTTTGTTGGTGTTAGGTGCTGTCAAGTTCTGACTCCTAGCAGCCCTCTGCACAACAGAATGAAACACTGCACAGTCCTGCAACATCCTCACAATTTTTACTCTTGAGCCCATTGCTGCTGCCACTTTGCCAATCCATCTCATTGGTGATTTTCCTCTGTGTTGGTAATTCTCCATTTTACCAAGCATGATGTGCCTCTTCAGGAACAGGTCTCTCCTGATAGCTTGTCAAAGTATGAGAGACAAAGTCTCACCATCCTGGCTTCTAAAACACCTCTGGTTATACTTCTTCCAGCAAAGATTTGCTTTTTCTTCTGGTAGTCCATGGCACTTTCAATATACTTCTCCAACACTAGAACTCAAATGCATCAGTTTCTTAACTGTTCTTATTCATTGTCCAAATTTCACATGCGATTGAAAGTAACAGGACTTGGGTCATGCTCACCTTAGTCCTCAAGCTGATACCTTTGCCCTCAATCATTCTAAAGAGGTTATTGTGTAACAGATTAGCCTAGTGCAGTACATCATTTGATTTCTTGACTGCTGCTCCATGAGTGTTCATTGTGGATCCAGGCAAATGGAAGACTTTGATAACTTCAGTTTTTTATCATGATGTTATTTATTGGTCCAGTTGAAAGGATGTTTGTTTTCTTTACATTGAGGTGCAATTCCTACTGATGGATGTAGTCTTTGATCTTCATCAGTAAGTATTGTAAGTCCTTTTCACTTCTAACAAACAAGGTTATATCACCTGCATATGTTGTTGTTAAATGCTGTTGAGTCAGTTCCAACAGATAGTGACTCGGTATAAGGTTTCCAAGAAGCAGCTGGTGAGCTTGAACTGCTGACCTTGCAGTTCAAACTGACCTTGCGGTCCAGCACGTTAACCCAAAGTGCTACACCAGGTTGTTGATAAGTCTTCCTCCAATCATGGTGCTACATTCTACTTCATATAGTCCAGCTTCTTGCATTGTGTACCCAGCAAAAAGATTAAATAATTATGGTGAAAGGATACAACCATGGGCACAATTTTCCTGACTTTAAGCCATTCAGTATCCCCTTATTCTGTTCAAATGATTGCCTCTTGATCTATGACAGGTTCCTTATACACACAAGTAAGTTCTGGGATACCCATTCTTATCAATGTTGTCCATAGCTTGTCATAATCCACACAGGTGAAAGACTTTGCATAGTCAATAAAGCACAAATTAACATCTTTTTGATATTCTATGCTTTTAGCCAAGATTCAACTGATGTCAACAATGATATCACTCATTCCACGTCTTCTTCTGAATTCCACTTGAATTTCTGGCAGTTCTCTGTCAATGCACTATTGCAATGATTTTTGTATTATCTTTGGAAAAATTTTACTTGCATGTCATATTAATGATATTGCTTTATGACTTCCACACTTCATTGGGTCACCTCTTTTTGGAATGGATACAAATATGGACCTCTTCCAATTTGTTGGCCAGGTAGCTGTCTTCCAAATTACTTGGCATACATGGGTGAGTGCCTCTTGTGCTCCATCAAATTGAAATATTTCAATTTATATTCTGTCATTTCTGAGGTCTTGTTTTGCACCAATGCCTTCAGTACAGCTTGGACTTCCTCCTTCAATACCAACAGTTCTTGATCATATGCTACATCTTGAAATGGTTGAACATCATTTCTTTTTGGGATAGTGACTCTGTGTATACGTTCCATATTCTTTTGATGTTTTTTGCATCATTCAGTTTTTTGCCCATAGAATCCTTCAATATTGTAAGATGAACCTTGATTTTTCTCTTCGGTTCTTTCAGCTTGTGAAATACTGAGTGTGTTCTTCCCCTTTGATTTTTTTAAATTCTTTGCCCATTTCATTATAATACTTTACTTGGTCTTCGTGAACTGCCCTTTTAAAATTTTATGTTCAACATTTTTGCTTCCTCATTTCTTCCATTAGCTTTAGCATGTCTAAGCTGGAAAACAATTTCAAGAGTCTCTTCTGACAATCATTTTGTTCTTTTCTGTCTTTTTACTTGCTTACTTCCTGTATGATGCTGTTGATGTCATCCCATAGCTCTTATGGTCTTCAGTCATTAGTGCTGAATACATCAAATCTATGTTTGAGATGGTCTCAAATACAGGTAGGGTATGCTCAAGGTCATATTTTGGTTCTTGTGGACTTACTTTAGTTTTCTTCAGCCTCAGTCTGAGCTTTCGTACTAGCAGTTGATGAATCTGTTCCACAGTGAGACCATGGGCTTCTTTTGACTAATGATATTGAGTATTTTCTCTGTTTCTTTCCACAGATGTTGTCAATGTGATTCCTGTGCATTCCATCTGGTGAGGTCCATGTGTATAGCTATCTATTAATGTTTGAAAAAGGTATTTGCAATGAATAAGTGGTTGGTCTTGCAAATTCTGTCATGTAATCTCCAGCATAATTTCTATCACCAATACCATAGTTTCCATAGATACTATGGGATCCTTCTTGTTTCCAAACTTCTCATTCTGATCACCAGTAATTATCAATATATCTTGATTGCATATTTGATCAATTTTAGACAAGAGAAGTTGGTAGAATTCTTCAATTTCATCATCATTGGCATAGTGGTTGGTGCGTAAATTAGAATAATAGTGAAATTAACTGCTGTTCTTTGGAGACATATGGATATTATCCTATTACAAACAGTGTTGTACTTCTGTAGGACCAAAGAGAAGAATCCATTTTGTATATAAGCTTTAGCACGTCCTCTAGCTCCAAGAAAATGATATATGTATAAATAGCCAGGCAGCTCAAGGCCAGATACCAGATGTTTTCCTTTGCCCTAGCCTAAGAACAAAGACCACCAGTCCTGACCAATTAAACTGTAACATCTCATAGTTTGCCAATTGTTAACCAATCCAAAAATTGTAAAACTGAAAAACCTGAGCTTGTTTGAAAACTCTATAAAAAACCCCGCAGACAAAGGGTTCCGGGCTCTACCCCTAATCCACTGCATCAGATGAGGTGGAGTCCGAGCCCGAGCTTGAATAAACAACCCTTGTGCACTTGCATCGGTGTCGGCTCCTTGGTGGTCTTTGGGGACCCTGAATTCAGGGCATAACACTTCAAGATAGATCTTGAAATGTTCCTTTTGATGATGAATGCTGCATCATTTTTCTTGAATTTGTTGTTCCCAGCATAGTAAACCATATGATTATCAGATTTAAAATGGCCAATACCAGTCCATTTCGGCTCGCAAATGTATAGGATATCGATCTTTGCATTTTCTGTTTCATTTTTAATAACTTCAAAATTTTTCATAGATTGAAACTTCACACATTCCATGTTTTAATTATTAATGGATGTCTGCAGCTATTTATTCTCATTATGAGTTGTGCTCCATTAGCAAATGAAGTTTCTGAAAGTTTTACTCTGTTGGCATCATCATTGTTGTTAAGTGCCGTCGAGTTGGTTCCGACCCATAGCGACCCTGAACAGGGTTTCCGAGGCTTTAAGTCTTTACAGGAGCAGAAAGCCTCATCTTTTTCCCACTGAGAAGCTGGTAGTTTCAAACTGCTCACCTTGTGGTTCACAACCCAATTAGTAACCACTACGCTACCAGAGCTCCTGGTCAACTCTTATTTAAGGAGGCAACTCCTTCCTAGTGGTATTTTGAATGCCTTCCAACCTAAGGGATTCAACTTACTTTATGCCCTTTGAAAGAATTCATAGGAGAAATAACATCAAGTCATTCACACATTAGTATAAATCAGCTTGTTACAATGGTTCTCAAATGCAATACTTTTGATCCCCAGGGGACACAAACAGTGTTTGGAGATGTTTTTGATAGTCACAATTTTGGGGAGATGTGTTACTGACACTTAGTGAATATTAACCAGCTATGCATGGGCTGCCAAAAGAACAAATAGATCTATGTTGGAAGAAGTGCAGCCAGAGTGCTCCTTGGAGGTCAGGATGACCAAACTTCATCTCTCATACTTCAGACATA
>NW_006408640.1:7712687-7714405 GCF_000296735.1 Chrysochloris asiatica | reverse complement strand
TTTTCCCAGCAGCCCATGTGCTTTCAATATTCTTCTCCAACGCCATTATTCAAATGCATCAATTCTTCCACTGTGGCGGTGGTTATGTGCCGTGGAGTCGGTTCCAACTCATAGTGACCCTGGACAGGGTTTCCGAGGCTGTAAATCTTTACGGGAGCAGAAAACCTCATCTATCTCCTGAGGATCAGCTGGTAGTTTCAAATTGCTAACCTTAAAGTTTGAAGCCTGATTTTGTAACCACTATGCTACCAGAGCTCCTTCTTCCTTATTCATTGCCCAACTTTCACATGCATATGAGGCTACTCAAAACACTATGCCTTGGGTCAGATGCATCTTAGTCCTCTATCTTTTTTCTTTGTTCTTAAATACTTTAAGGAGGTCTTTTGCAGCAGATTTTTGTAATGCATAATAATTATCATACCTAAAATGCCAATAGTGCTAAGGTTGAGAAACTCTAATTTTCTCTTCTAAATCAAAAGACAGGTGCATCATAAAAGGACCAAATTCCTCAGGGAGGAAAGATGGAGGAAGAATAGAAATTGAAACAGAGAGAAAAGAAATAAATCTAGTCTGTGTAGATTTGCAAATACCAGTAGTTTCTGGTTGGTGACTTATATGTAACAAGAAAAGAAAAAAAAAAAAAAAGAACTTCTCAGTTAACTGTATATTACTGCCTTTTGAGCTTTTTAGTACAAAATCAGTACTTAAAATACTAATGGAAACACAATATAACAAAAACAGAAAGATTTCAATTCATTACCATCTGGCACATACAGCAAACACTTCCTATATAAATTTTGCTAAAGTGAGCACTGGTTAGGCTTGGAGATTGATGAAATTCTCTCCTTGGAGGTTAGTGGGCTCCTTCAGTAGGCAAAGGCAAGATACATCATTTGTTGCTGTTACTAAGTGCCATCGAGTTAGTTGTAATTCATAACAATCCTGTATAGGGTTTCCAAGGAGAAGCTGGTGAATTTGAACTGCTAACCTTATGGTGCAAACCAACCTTGTGGTCCAGTGCTTTATTCCACAGTGCCTCACCAGGATCTATTTGTGCACAGTACTAGGGTTGAGGAAATCACCTAATCACTTTTTTTTTTTAATAAAAAATTGTAGTTGCGGCAGTTGTGGGAAACAGTGTGGATAGACCCTGGTACACAGCTTTCCTCAGCCTCACTCCAGCCATCTCCCCTTAAAGGGCAAGCGGGGTCATCAAAATGGTTTTCTTTCATTGCAATTCTTTTCATAATAGGCAAAAGGTGGAAATAAGGGAAATATTCATTGACGAATGAAGAAGCAATATGTGGTATATACACACAATGAAATATTGTCCAGCCATAAAGAAAAATGAAGTCCAGGTGCATTCCACACACATGAAACTCGAAAAAGTTATGTTGAGTGGAATAAATCAGTCACAAAAAGACAAATACTATATGAGCTCACTTTTATAAAATAGGACAATATATAGAAAGCAAAGATTAATAGTAGTTCTAGGGGTGAGAAGGAGGAGAAAGAAGGGAGTTTTTGCCTAGGGAACATTGAGTCTATGTTAATGGTAGTGGAATCATTTGAAAAAGGAAAGTAACAAAGGTTGCACTACATGTCATTGAATCATACATGTGGAAATTATTGAATTGGTAAAGACTTTATTGTGTATATTTCCAACATAATGTTGTTGTTATGTGCTGTGGAATTGGTTCTGATTCATAGCAACCCTG
>NW_006408640.1:7709641-7710822 GCF_000296735.1 Chrysochloris asiatica | reverse complement strand
TGATTGCTGCCTATGTATTTATAATATGTCTGCTTTTGGTCCTTTTGATCACACATCTTTCCTGGAGGTAGGAGATTTTCCTCCCTACCTCACCTAAGAAGCAGCAGCAATTGTGGCCATATATCCAAGCTATAAGCATACACCATAATACACCACCACTTAGACAAGACCTAACAACACCTGCTACACATTACAGACAATAAGGGGAGTCTCTATCTTTATAATAATAATAACCATGACCAATAAGAAACAATTAACATTATCAAAACATGTCCAAAAACAGAAGAGAGCAGCTGATGCAAATGAGCTGGAGACAGACAAAGGCTTTATAGAGGAGGAGCAGCGGGTTCTGGGTATTCCTGAGTCGGAATTCAGAAGAATGATATGGAAACAAATTCAAATACTCTAAAAAGGGGTCAAGGAAAATAAGGAAAGTACTGCAGGAACAATCAAATAGGATTGACACAGCACTGGAAACAATTCAAAACCTGCCAAAAGATGTCCAAGTGATCAATAATATATCAGAAATGGACAATAGGCTGAAAGGGGGAAAGGAGCAGACTAGAAGAGATGGAAGCCAGAACTATCAAACTGGAAGACAAATCTCTCAATACTGCCAAGGTAGAAGAGCAAGCAGCTAAAAGGATAAAACAATCTGAAGATTCATGCTGGATAACATGAAGAGGAATAATGTAAGAATTATTGGCATTCTGGAACAGGAAGAATCAAAGAAGTCCACAGAGGAGATAGTTGAAGAGCTTCTGGAAGAAATTTCCCTAACATCTTGAAAGATGAGAAGATAAATATTCAAGAAGCCCAATGTACCCCAGGAAGGATAGGTCCCAAAAGAAAGTCTCCAAGACATATAATAATCAAGCTCTCTAAAATCAAAGACAAGGAAAGAATACTTAAAGCAGCCAGGGAGGAGAGAAATATAACTTAAAAAGGCAAGAAATTAGATTAAGCTTTGACTAATCAGAACAAACCATACAGTCAAGAAAGCAATGGGGAGATATATACAAAACCCTGCAAGGAAAAAACTGTCAACCAAGAATTGTCTATCCAACAAAACTATCAATCAAATACAATGGCATGATCAAAAGATTCCAGGATAAACAGAATCTGAGGGATTTTATCAAAACCAACCCAGCACTTCAAAACACCCTAAAGGGAGTTCTGTG
>NW_006408640.1:7679014-7687282 GCF_000296735.1 Chrysochloris asiatica | reverse complement strand
ATGACTGCATGATCAGAGCTCAACCAGAACAAAAAGAAAAGGCAAAAAGAGTAATCTGATACAATTTGATGAACTTGACCTACACCTATGGATTCAGTAGCTCAAAAGAGGGAACAAATCTTTACAGCGAGGATCATTCCCACCCACTCCATACACAGAGTAAACAGGGATGGGCAACTTGGACATTGGCTACCCATAATGGGGGAGCTACAAAAGCAAGAAGTGACGGCTTACAAACTTTCAAGAGGGAGCCTAGATCCAGAGGACATGGACGAAGGTAGAATCTCCACTGAGTAGTATCCAATCTGTCTGGGCAGGGCTGATAAAAGGAGGTATACATAGGTTTCTTGTGATACAATAGTGAATAATTGTTTTCAGGACTGATTGTGAGGGTTGGAAATGTAAAGGTAGACATTTTGTAACAAAAGGAGGGGAGTGATTGACTTTGCAGTCTGGAAGTGGAGGTTCCTGTGACCATCAAGGGAGAAGAACGGAAGGAAGGATCCTACCCAGAAAAGCAGTGATGCCAGAGATGGAGGCAGAGACGATGATGTGGAGAGATGGAGTGCTAGAGACATTAGACCCAGAGAGGGAGAGGGGCTGTGTGCTGACAACTGGGGGGCAGGCTTGCAGGGTATACCCTTTGATTGGTGGATGATGCATGGAGGGGATTGTAACCATGCAATTAAACAATATAGGATAGGATGAATGTGAAGCTAATGTTCTCCTATGTAAGCTATCACATAATTCACAAAATATTTTTTTAAAAAAAGAACAGATTTGATGCATTGAACATTAATGTCTAAAAGCCAAGTGATTTTGGGATAACATAAAGAACATCAAAAATAAGGAAAGTGTAAGGTAATTATAAAGGCAGAAAAGACCAAAGGAGACATCAGAATAAACCCTGAAACTTCTTCTTGAATATAGAGTAGTTAACGTGAAAAGAAGACATGAAGTGGACATATTTCAAGAGGCAGCTCAAAAAGACAAAGTAAATTATAAGATGAAATGTACAAAGACTTGGAGTTAGAAAACTGGAAGAAAGCACATGCTCAACATTTCTCAAGCTGAAAGAACTGAAGAAAAAATCTAAACCTAGAGTTTCAATATTGAAGGATTCTATTAAGAAAGGTGTGTGACAAGGTTATATTCTTTCACCATACTTTTTCAACCTGTATGCTGAGCAAATAATCCAAGAAGCTGGGTTATATGAGGAAAAACGTGACATCAGGATTGGAGGAAGACTCATTAACAACCTGCAATATGCAGATGATTCAACCTTGCTTGATGAAAGTGAAGAGGACTTAAAACATTTACTGATGAAGATCAAAGAGCACAGCCTTCGGTATGGATTATATCTCAATGTAAGGAAAACAAAAATCCTTACCAATGGACCAATAAACAACATTCGTATCAATGGAGAAAAGATTGAAGTTGTCAAGGACTTTATTCTTCTTGGATCAACTAACTATCAACACTCATGGAAGCAGCAGTCAAGAAATCAAATGACGTACTGCATTAGGCAAATCTGCTGCACAAGACCTTTTTAAAGTGTTGAAGAGAAATGATGTCAGCTTGAGGACTAAGGTGCGTCTGACCCAAGCAATGGTATTTTCAATAACCTATATGCATGTGAAAGCTGGACAGTGAATAAGAAAGACAGCAAAAGAATTGATGCTTTTGAGTTATGGTGTTGGAAGAGAATATTGAAAGTGCCATGGGCTGCCAAAAGAACCAGTAGATCTATTTCAGAAGAAGTGCAGCCGGAGTGCTCCTTGGTGGCCAAGATGGCCAAACTTTGTCATCATACTTTGGACATATTGTTAGGAAGGACCAGTCACTAGAGAAGTATATATCATGTTTGGTATATATATCATGTTTGGTAAGGTGGAGGGTCAGATAAAAAGAGGAAGACCCCAACGTGATGAATTGGCCAAGTGGTAGCATCAATGGACTCAAGTGTGGCAACAGTAGTGAGGTTGGCTCAGGATCAGGCAGTGTTTCATTCTGCTGTACATAAGGTAGCTATGAGTCGGTACAGACTCCATGTCACCTAACAACAACAACAATGGGTAAAACATTGAATGACTTAGGAAGTAGCAAAGTAGGAAGGACGGACTACACAGAGTTGTGTAGTAACATTTCAGGGATAGCATATGATCAAGAATGTATGGTACTGGAGGAAGAAGTCCAAGCACCATGGATGGCACTGGTGGAAAACAAAGCTGCAGGAATTGGTGGAATACCAATTGAAATGTGTCAGTAAATGGATGCAGTACTGGAGGTGATCACTAATCTATGCCAAGAAATTTGGAAGACCAAATATACCTGACCACCCAACTAGAAGAGATCAATATTCATGCCCCAAGATGCAGAAATTATGAATAATGTCATTAATATAATATCCAAGTAATGATATTATATTATTATTATTATATGAATAATGTCATTAGTATAATATCTGAAGGTAATTAAAAAATAGTTGGTCCAGTACATCAACTGACAGATAGTCAAGCTAGATTGAGAGGAGGACATGGAACTAATAAATATAATTGCTGATCTCATATGAATCTTGGCTGAAAGCTAAGAATACCAGAAAGATGATTATCTTTGTTTTATTGATTATGCAAAGGCATTCATCTGTGTGAATCATAACAAATTATAAATAACATTGCAAAGAATGGAAATTCCAGAATACTAATTGTGCTCATGTGGAGCTTATTCATAGCCCAAGAGATAGTCATTCAAATAGAACAAGGGAATATGTGTGGTTTAACATCTGGGAAAATGTGCATCATCAGGGTTGTATCTTCTTACCATGTATCAGGATTGGAGGAAGACTCATGAACTATTTGCAATATACAGATGACACAATCTTGCTTAATGAAAATGAAGAAGACTTGAAGTACTTATTGATAAAAAATAAAAAATACAGTTTTCAGTATAGATTACAACTCAGCATAAAGAAAATTAAAATTCTTACAATTGAACCAATAAACAGCATCATGGTACATGGAGAAACTATTGAAGTTGTCAAGGACTTCTTTTTACTTGGTGCCGCAATCAAGAAATCAAATGTAGTATTGCATTGGATAAATCTAGTGCCTAAGATCTCTTTAAAGTGTTGAAAAGCAAAGATGTCGCTTTGAAGACTATGGTACTCCAGCCTCAAGCCATGGTATTTTCAATTGCCTTATGGTGGTGGTGGTGTGCCATAGAGTAGGTTCCAACTTATGGCGACCCTGTACAGGGTTTCCGTGGCTATAAATCTTTACGGGAGCAGAATGCCTCATCTTTCTCCCGCGGAACAGCTGGTAGTTTCGAACTGCTGACCTTGAGATTAGCAGCCCAATTCATAACCACTACTCTGCCAACCGACTCAACGGCACTTAACAACAACAACAACTCTGCCAAAGCTTGTGTGAAAACTAGATAATAAATAAAGACAACACAGAATTGATACATTAGAATTATGACATTGGTAAAGAATATTTAATTTCCTGTGAACTTCCAGAAGTACAAAGAAAACGATCTTGGAAAAAAGTATAGCCAGAATGCCCCACATACCTTGGACATGTTATCAAAAGGGTTCACTTCTTGGAGCAGGACATCATGTTAGGTATGGTAGAGGTCAGGGGAAGAGAGGAAGAACCTCAGTGAGATGGATGCACACAGTGGCGATAACAATGGACTGGCGTCTAACAAAGGTTGAAAGGTTGTCACAGAACCTATTATACATAAGGTTGCTATTAGTTGGAACACTATGACACTTAACAACAATAAAAAACTATGCACAGGGCTAAGTCCTTCTTTGTCTTTATCTTCACTGCACCTGTGTTTGGGTTTGAATGTCAGGATTTTACTTCATATAATTTTCAAGGTTTGCTGTGAAAGTAATTGAAACAAAAAAAGTAAACAATGAGCATTTGTTGTTGTTAAGTGCCAATGAGTCAGTTCTGATTCATAGTGATGCTGCATAGGGTTTCCAAGGAGCAGCTGGTGAATTTGAACTGTCAAACTTGTGGTTCAAACAGACTTTGTGGGCCAGTGCATTATCCTACAGCATCATACCAGGACTCCCTAAACAAGTGATGCTGTTTTTGTTGGTAAGTGCCATTGAATTGGTTCCACTGCATAGTGATCCTGTATAGGGTTTCCAAGGAGCAGCTGGTGGGTTTGAACTGCCAACCTTGTGGTTCACAGTCCATTGCTGATCCTACAGCATGTTGTTGTTATTAAGTGCCTTTGAGTCAATTCTGACCCATAGTGACCCTGTATAGGATTTCTGAGGTGCAGCTGGTAAGCTTGAACTGCCAACTTTTTGGTTCAAACTGACTTTGCAGTCCAGTGCGTGAACCCACAATGTCACACCAGGACTCCAATCATGTTGGTATAGGAACTAGTATATAGGAAGTGTGCTGGGGATAGTATAACTACTATTATTATTAACAACCTTTTAAAAGTAGCTATTATTATCTCCATTTTACAGATTTAGGTCGGAACCTACTCGATGGCACTTAAACAATAAAAATAACAGCAGTAAAGCTAGGAATAGAATCCAGATCTATCTAACTTTCTCCACTACTGGTGTTCTCCATTGTTATTTGGAGTACTATAAACGTTGTTGTGAAGTCGAGTTGATTCTGACCCATAGCGACCCTGTATAGGGTTTCCAAGGAGCATATGATGAGCTTGAACCGCCAACCTTGCAGTTCAAATGGCTTTGCAGTCTGGCACTTTAACCCACAGCGCCACACCAGGACTCCATGGAGCTCTGGTAGCGTAGTGGTTACGAATCAGACTGCTAACCTCAGGATCAACAGTTTGAAACTGCCAGCTGTTCCACGGGAGAAAGATGAGGCTTTCTGCTCCCGTAAAGATTTACAGCCTTAAAAACCCTATGCAGGGTCGCTATGATTTGGAACCGACTACACGGCACATAACAAGAACAACTTCAATTTGATAACTAAACATATCAGATGAAAATGTTAAACTGAGTGGTTCACCAGGTTTTTTTGGGGGGGAAAAAAGTTCATGATTCAGCATATTAGATTTCCCCCCATTTATATGAACAAATTGGTCGCACATTAAGGCTCAGGTGTGTGATTTTCTCTTCTAATAATATAAGGCAATATAGTAGCTGATTAGCCATAAGCAACTTTCCTTTTAAGAAGAGCAATTTCCTTTTTGAAACTCTTGACATTGTATTTCAAAGCACGCTCACACAAAAGCCACGCCAGGAGATTTCTCCATTCCTAAGTCAAAGCTCTTGTATACCTTAGAAGTTCAAGAAATGGGAGATGGTGGATGGATTTGTGGGAGTCACCCTGTACAGTCTACCTGTGCATACACTGTACCTTTACAGTAAGTTATAAATTGCCAAGACAACACAGCAAAAGCCCCATTCAAGAGGCTTTTCTTACTACAGCACAAAAAAACTTCAGGCATACCTGATAGAAGATGGTCTCATGACCACCACCAACGAGCCGGGTCCCAAGGAGTGTCCATTCAATGCCAAGTGATACAGTGACAGTGCTGTCTGTATATTTATTAGCAAATACTGAAAATGATTAACTATCTTTGTTCTCCCTTGTCTGTTAACACTCCACTAAATCCTCTTCCAAATAGTAATTCAGGGTTCTTTCCAGTTGTTTACTTGCTAAAAGCAAGGTAGAGTAAATCTTCAGTCCTGCCAATTTTGTTACTGTGAGTTAGGTCCACCCATTCTCTGTGTCATACCGTAATGCACTCTAATGCTCAGCCGTGGCTGTGATTGTATAATACAGGCACTCGCTGGATTACAAATGAGTTCCATTCCTGTCTCTTTAAGTCCAATTTGTACATAAATCAGAATAGTTAGGTAAAGTTCATATCTGACATCACTTAGTCAAATGTCTGTCACAGTCTATAGTAAACAAAACAAAAAACCACACCCACTTCCACTGAGCTGATTCCAACTCATAGGGACCTTGCATACTGTATCTGAGCAGAAAGCCTCATATTTCGACTGTGGAACAACTGATGGGTTTGAACTGTTGATCTTGCTGATAGCTAGCCAGTGATTATCCGGCAGTGCCACCAGGGCTCCTGATAGCGTACAAGGATGCTTAAAATTTTTCATGGAAAAATTAAATGAAAATGTAAAGGAGTCTTTCAAAAACTTTTCAAAGCCTCTTCCTTTAGTGTAACTTTCTATGCATTTTTGCTGTTGTTATGTGTTGTGGAGTCGGTTCCAATTCATAGAAACACTGTATAGGATTTCTGAGGCATTAAACCTTTGTGGCAGCAGGAAAACTCATCTTTTTCCAAAAGTGGCTGTTGGGATAGGACAGCCAAGCTTGTGGTTCACAGTCCAGTGCTTATTCTATGTGAGTCACCCAGCTCCTTTCTATGCATAACAATACACTAAAAACACACACACACACACACATCTCAGAATTACAAAGGTCACCAATGAAAAAATAAGGACAAATTTAAGGGATCTAATGAAAATTATACAAACAAAAGAAGACAAAATAGATGATTGGGACATACTAAAAATTGTAAACTTATATGCATCAAAGGATTTCACCAAAAGAGTAAAAAGGAAGCCCACAAAATGGGAAAAAAATCTTTTGTAATGACATATCAGACAAGGGATTAATTTCTAAAATCTATAGGAAACTACAACATCTCTACAAGAAAAAGACAAGTAACCCAATAAAAAAATGGGCACAGGACATGAACAGATATTTCACCAAAGAAGACATTTGGCAGCCAACAAACATATGAAGAAATGCTCACAATCATTAGCCATTAGAGAGATGCAAATCAAAACAACAATGCGATATCATCTCATACCAGCAATAACAGTAAAGTTCCAAAATGCAGATTAATAAATGCTGGAGAGGATGTGGAGAGAATGGGACCCTCCTATACTGCTGGTGGGATTGCAAAATGGTCCAACCTCTCTGGAAAAGAGTATGACGCTTCTTAAGAAAGTTGGAAATATAAATACATTATGATCCAACAATTCCTCTACTTGGTATTTATCCACAAGAAATAGAAGCACCATTTATAATAGCAAAAGGATAGAGACAGTCTAAATGCTCATCAATGGAAGAATGGATAAACAAACTTTGGTACATACACACAATGGAATATTATGCTACCTTGAAAAATAACAAGGGAGCTGCAAGCCACTGCATAACATGGATGAACCTTGAGGACATTACGGTGAATGGAATTAGTCAATCACAAAAAGGCAAATATTGCATAAGATAATTATTGTAAAAGCTTAAGAAAAGATACCTATACTAAAATGAAAAAAAAAATTCCTTGTTGGTTACCTGTGGGGTTAGAGTGGGGGGTGGGGGGAGGTTTTGATGGCAATGAAGGGAGGCAACGGTAGAGCACAGGGTAGGGGTAGACACATCATAGTCTGGGTGTTGGGGAGGGCAATACATAAGAAGGGGGAGGAATGGAAGAACAAGGTAGATAGGGAAACAATAAAATAGGTTTGCATGGGCTAAATGGGACAGAGGTAAGTAGTGATACATGCTCAACCTTGGAACAACAGGACTCTGTGATGCAGGTATCTAGGCATAGTTTGAAAAGGGGAAATAATACTAAGATGATTGACTGACTTATGTATATTGGTTTTCCTTTCCAACTATTGTAAAATGGACACTTAAGTTGGATAGAAAGGAATGTCAGGAAACATGATTACAGAAAGGTTGTAAGCCTGTCTTCAGCCTATAACTGATTGGAATACCTAAAAGGGGCTCTAGAACTTTCCTGGTGAAATAGGTCTCTTGTGGAGCCTTTGCAGCGTATAGGACCTTAGGTGGAATCCTGATTCCCATCCAGAACCTTCTGAGGTAAGACGTTCCCCCTAGAAAGGGTAAGCAGACCAGTCTGGAACAGCTAGAGCAACAGAAGATACATCTTCAAAGAAAAATCACCAGGAAAAACCCAAAACAAAAATGTCAGAATGACAGGCTACTACAAGAATAAGCAAGTTGTTTGCTGGGAAGCCATCAAGACAAGCAATCACATTCTTTCAGGACAAACTCCCCTCTAAGACTGAAACTCAAAGGAAACACATGAACATTCATGTAAGCTTGCTCATGACCAGGTTGGTCAACTGGTGAGTGGAAGAGGGGGAAAGGCAGCAATGAAGAAATGGGCTGAGTTCAACTACATTCCACAGACTCCTGTTGATCTGGAGATGAGAGATAGAAGAGGAAGCACTGGTTGGTCCAAAGTGGTGAGACCTGGGGACAC
>NW_006408640.1:7658745-7677603 GCF_000296735.1 Chrysochloris asiatica | reverse complement strand
GAACCAACTCCACGGCACATAACCACCACCAATAATGTCTGTAGAGATCATTTGTTACTAAGAACTATTCTATGTACCTCAAATTTTAATATAATAGACTTTATGGGAGTTGATTCATAACTGTGGGCTGTATGTAAGTTGGAAGTTCGTAACCCAGGAACTGCCTATAATATTACTTTACACAGTTAATTCATGATTCTTTCAGTAAGCACATGTTTAAAATGAGTCTGAGGACAGTTAGTATTTACAGCTTACATTGCTTTGATACATCTCTTCATCTTACTCTCAAGATAGTCTTGAATTCTGCAGAATACCATACCACTACAGAGACATAATGCAACACATCTCAATCCCATGTTATACCCCAGTTTTCAAAGCTATATTAGAGCTCAGGTTATCTTGCCTAGGACTCCATGGGTGATGCAAATGGTTAACACACTCACAACCACTAAGCAAAAAGTTGGAAGTTTGAGTCCACTCGAATGTGCCTTGGAAGGAAGGTCTGGCAGTCTACCCCACCAAACTCAGCAAATGAAAACTCTATGGAGCACGGTTGTACTCGGATACACATGGGGTGTCCAAGAGTCAGAGTCAACCCCACTGTAACTGCTGTCTCCTCTAGAATAGATTCAGGACAGACAGTATTTTGCAAGGTTTGAATTTGAAGTTTTCTAAAGTGGTCCAAAGCATAACTTCTAGAAATGTTTATGGTGAAAGACTCATTTATTTACTATTGTTATTTATTATTTATAATTTATTGCATACTGTTATTTCAAGCACAATAAAAATAAATTATTAGCAAGAAAGAAGTGGCAAGGACATGAAAATACAAAGCCCAAATTTTCAATACTAGATTCAGCAGAGAAAATCATTCAGTTAAGTTGTATTAAAAGTCTATAATGCTTACTCTCAATTTCTGCACACATCTCCTCCTGAACCAGAAATAAGTACAGACTGGCCACTTCCCCAAATCATTACTTGAATATCTAGGTAAGTGATCAGCAATGAACCAGGCTGAACAATGCACTAGGCTGTTCTTTGAGGCCTTCAGCTCTGATATTTAATCATTCGGTGTCTATTTTAAGACCTGTTTAGAGACTATTATAAGGCCTCCTTATGTTGAGCATACCAGCACTCCCGTGGGCTGAACAGGCTGACTGAAATGATGACCCCGATTATATTAGTAGCTAGCCCAAGAACACAACTGACTGTCATATACTCTCTTCATGAACACACAAATCACAGACGCCTTACTGCTCTGAGTAATTATGCATCAGTTAATTAATTTGTTGGCTTTAGTGAATTGAATCAATTATTTTAAATGGCTTTTAATTGTTAATATATGCATATAACAAAAAGCAAAAGCTGTTAATAAATTTCAACATGAAAACCTCCCAGGACAGGGGGTGGCCTCGTAAAATAAATTAGATAAAGTTTCCTAAAGAGTCCTGTGACTTCCCCAAAGCCAGTGGTGTCTGAAGCAGCACAGCAGAATTCTATATAGGGGATCTTTACAAAGTGATTCTAAAGAAATACAGATGAATGTTGCTGTTACTGTTAAGTGCAGTTGAATTGGTTTTCTGCTCACTTCTGAGGCTTTTTAAGTCCTTGAGGGAGCAGAAAGCCATATCTTTCTCCCACAGAGTGACTGGCAAGCTCAAACAATGGACCTTGTGCTTTGCAGTACAGTCTTAGGTGTGAAAACGTATTGAAAGGTCATTGGCATCTACACACTGACTTTAAGTTCTGTCATGGCAGCCCTGTCTCCTCAGTGTTGGGCAGAGGCCCTGTCTTAATGGCAGCCCCACACTCTGGAACGGAGTTGGTGAAGAACTTAGAAAATGATGGCCCCACCTTGAGAAGCCCCAGAGGCTGTGCTACCATTTGAGAACACAGAGGTCATGGCCTTTTGAGACAGAGGTATCTCTCTCTCTACTTCCCACACTCCTTGTTTCTTTAATTTCTGTTTCCTGGCTCCTTGATCTCTAGAAGAGGCCTGGTCTTTGCTCTGCTTGAGCAAGAGTTACAGAGCTTTTCAACTGTATTGATAAGTACCCAGTAAGCGTTGGCTTGAAGGCACTCAGTTCTTTAGTTCCATGGGTCAGAGACCATAACTCTGCCAACAAATGTCCAGAGGCGCCCCATTCTGACAGAGAACCTGCTGCACAAATGTGCCCAGTCCTCTCGCTCCCGGTTGCCTTGTGTTGGTCTCCTGATCTGTTCCTGCAGATTCCCTGTTGCTGCTTCTCACCATCTGTGCCTTCTCCAGTGTTACAGCTCTGCTCATTGCCTTCTGAGCCCTCATCCGAACAGCGTCTGACATCCACAATTGCACCAACAGTCTTTTCTAGGCAATCTAGTCCTGGTGTGGTACTGTAAGATAAGCATTGGACTACAAAGTCAGTTTGAACTACAAGGTTGGCTGTTCAAATCCACCAGCCATTCCTAGGAAACCCTATACAGGGTTGCTATGAGTTGGAACCGACTTGATGGCACTAAGCAACAAACAACAACTAGGCTTTTGCTGTTAGGCAGTTTAGTACTCTTTCAGTCTCTGCACATTATCAATTCCAAAACCACTTCCACATTTGAGATATCTGTTAGAGCATCATTCCTTTTTCCTGCTGCAGAGTCTGTCTTAGTTCTCTGGTGCTGTTATAACAGAAACACCACAAGTGGAGGCTTTAACAAACAGAAACGTATTCTCTCACACCATAGGAGGCTCTGGAGAAAAGTTCGTGTCTCCTTTCAGCGTCTGTAGACCCAGCATTCATTGAAGATCTCCATTTATTCTGGTGTCAATTATACCTGGATCTAGGAACTTCATAGTGTTGGGATCCCAGGTTCAAAGAACAAACTCCATCTCCAACTTTTTTTTTTTTTTTTTTTTTTGGTGGTATTAAGTTCCTCTTCTTTTCTCATTTCACTCTCTTTTTTTGTGTTACTCTTTGGACTGCATTCGTGTCTGAGGAAAAAAGGCCAAGAATGGGATAATTCAAAGGACAAGACAAAAAATAGTTTTTGATGCTCACATGGTGTTGTTGTTGTTAAGTGCCATCAAATGGTTCCAACTCACAGCAACTCTGTATAGGATTTCCAGGAGTGGTTGGTAAATTTGAACTGCCAACTTTGCAGTCCACACCACAGTGCCACAGCACAGGGCTAGGCAAACTGGAAAACCTCATTATTTCTGGGGCATTGGTTAGAGTATTTAAAGGAATCTTGCCTCAGTAGTCCCTGCCATTGTCCCATGCAACAAATCTGAATTGAAAGACTGGAAAGGATTAGACTATTTATAAGTAACTTAATTATCCCAGAACAAAACTCAATTGATATGGAAAACTATCCATCACCCAAAAGAGTAAAATTCACAATGTCTAGTAGACAATAAAAAATGACCACGTATGCACAAAATCAGAGACATACGATTTATAATGAAGAAAAAAAAATCACACAGTTGAAAATGACCCAGAACTGACACAAATGTTGGAATTAGAAGACAAGAGCATTAAAACAGTTATTATAAATGTATTCTTCAGGCTCGTGGAGACATGGAAGACATAAAAAAATTCAAATTAATCTTCTAGAGATGAAAGCTAAACTATCTGCCATGAAAGCACATTGAATGGAATTTAATGGCAGGTTAGACATGACAGAAGAAAAGGACAGTGACCTAACAAAAGGTCAAAGACATAGTAATAGAAACAACCAATGAAAACACAGAGGAAAAAATATTTTAAGAAATTAAAAGAGGATCAGTGAGCTACAACACAACTTCAAATGTCCTAATATGCTTGTACTATTAGTGACCAAAGGAGAGCAGGGAAGAAAACATTTAAAGAAATAAAAACAAACAATTTTCCTAATTTAATGAAAACTATCAATCCAAAGTCCCAAGGAGTTCAATGAACTCTAAGGATAAGAAAAATGAAAACAAAATATTGTTGTTAAGTGCAGTCGAGTTGGTTCCAACTCATAGTAACCCTACATACAGCAGAAGGAAGCAGTGGCCAGTCCAATGTTATCCTTACAAGAGTTATATTTGCACCCATTGTTACAGCTATTGTGTCAATGCATCTCATTGAGGGCCTTCCTGTTTTCATAGACCCTCTACTTTTCCAAGCTTAATGTCCTTTTCTAGAGACTCATCCCTCCTGACAATATGCCCAAAATACATGAAATGAAGTGTTATCACCCTCACTTTTAAGAAACTCTCTGGCTGTACTTCTTCCAAGATAGATTTGGTCATTCTTCTGGTGGTGATGGTGGTAGTTGTTGTTACGTGTTGTGGAGTTGGTTCTGACTCCTAGTAACTCTGTACAGGGTTTCCAAGGCTATAAATCTTTACAGAAGCAGAAGGCCTCATCTTTCTCCTGTGGAGTAGCTGGTAGTTTCGAACTGCTGACTTTGAGGTTAGCAGCCAAACTCATAACCACTACGCTTCCAGAGCTTCTTAGTCTTCTTGGTCTATGGTATATTCAATATTCTTCACCAACACCATATTCAAATACATCATTTCATTTCCAGTCTTCTCTGTTCATTGTCTAAGGATCCCTGGTGGCACTATGGATTAAGTGTTGGGCTACTATCCACAGATTGGTTGTTCAGACCCATTCCACAGGAGCTGGATGGGACTATCTGCTCCCAGAAAGAGCCACAGTCCCAGAAACCCTATACAGAGTCACTCTGAGCCGGAATGAACATTTATAGCAAAGGGTTTTATTCATTATCCAGATACTGCATGCATATGAGGTGACAAAAATATCATGGCTTAGGTCAGCTGCACCTTATTCCTCAAAGTGACAGCTTTGCTCTTTAACAATAAAAATTATGGTTTGTAGTTAAATGTCGTTGAGTAGTTTCTGACTCATAGTAACCCTGTATAGGGTTTCTGAAGAGTGGTTGGTTGTTGAACCACTGACCTTGAAATTCAACCCAACCTTGTGGTCCAGTGCTTACCCTACAGCATCAAGTCAAAACAACATTACAAATAAAAATCAAATTGCTCAAAACCACTGATAAAGAAAAATTTTAAATCTGCTAGAGAAAAGACATGTACAAAGAATGACAGAAAATTTTTTGAAAGAGGTAGTGCAAGAGGAAAGGTATTTAAGAGCCATTTGTAAAGTTATTGAAAAGAAAAGAAAAAAAAAAAGTCAACCTAGAATTCTATTTTATTCAAAAATAAAGTCAAAATATGTTGTTGCTGTTAAGCTCTTTCAAGTTGGTTTCAACACATAGCAATCCTGTATAGAGTTTCCAAGAAGCAGCTGGTGAATTTGAACGCCCGAACTTTTGGTTTAAACTGACCTTGCAGTCCAGTGCAGTCCCACAGCACTACTCCAGGACTCTAAAAAGTCATAACAGAGACACCTTTAAATATACAAAATTTGAATTCATCAGCAGCAGGCTCATACAATAAGAAATGTTAAAGTCCTTCAGAGAGAAAGAAAACAATGCCAGATAAAAATGTGGATCTACAGAAAGAAAGTTTGTGTAATTTAAGTAACGATTAAATACATGATTTGTTTTCTTTAATATATTTTAAACGATAGTTGTTTAAGACAGGGGCCAACAACATCCAGCCTGTAGGCCATAGAAGGCCCACGACATCATTTGGTCTGGCCTTACCTAGGCAACTGCAGTTCCAGCCATCACACTGTTGTTGTTATTGTTGTTAAGTGCCATCGAGTCAGTTCCAACCCATGAGTTAATTAAATAGACTAATTTTTAAGTTGATAATTTTGTATGGCCTGTGAATGATGGTATAAATTTTAGCAGAAAAAGGATTCCCCACCCCTGGTAAGCAAACATAATAGCAATATGCTGTGGGTTTATAACATATGTAAAGTTAAAATATAAGAAAATAGCCTAAGGCTGGGATGGAAAAAGGGAAGTGTCCTATTGTATGGTCCTTAATATAAGAATATATGTGACATGGTGTCATATTTCTTGAAGATTGACTGGGATATGTTAAAGATAATAGTATAGACTTTAGTTGTTGTTGTTGTTAACTGCCGTGGAGTTGGTTCCGACCCACAGTGATCCTGAATAGGGTTTCTGAGGAGCAGCTGATGAATTTGAATCGCCGACCTTGAGGTTCAAACGACTTTGCAGTCCAGCGCAGTCTCACAGCACCACACCAGGACTCCATAGACTCTAGAGAAACTACTAAAATAACAAATGAAAGAGAACACAAAAGAGATATAATGCAACAATGAAAAAAAAAACTCAGGTAATCCAAAAGAAAGCAGAAGAAAAAAGGAAACAAAGAGCAGATCATACAAATAGAAGATAATAGATTTAAACTTAAATTTATCGATATTCACAGTAAATATTAGTGGTCTAAATGCCCCAATTAAAGAAATTGCTAGATTTGATTGAAAACAGCAAGACACACCTATGTACTGCCTAAAAAAATTAAGTACAAAGAGACAATAATTTATTAAAAAATGAAAAATATTCCTTGCTAACATTTATCAAAAGTAAAGCAAATTGGAATGGCTATATTAATTTCAGACAAGGAGATTTCAGAGTAGAAAATATTACTAGGGATAAAGAAAATCATTTCATAATGATAAATGGGTCAATTCTTTAATAATTCATAACAATCCTCAATATGCGTCTCATAATAGAGTTTCAAGATACATGAAGCAAAAACTTACAGCAATGTGAGAAGAAATAGATGAAGCCATAATTATAGTAGGAGATTTCAGTACCTCTCTTTCTCAACAACTGGCAGAACAAAGAGCAATGAGACATAAAATAAGTTAGGATGTAGAAGACTTGAACATAACTATTAGCCAATTGGCCTTACTGATAGTAATTAAAATTATATGACTAAATGTAACCTAAAACTAAAGGGTTTCTACAAAATATGGGACATACTTTGTAAATTGGGTTGGACAAAGATTTTCTTGATATAGTGCAAAAGAGCAAGTTGATAAATTAGACTTTATTCAAATTTAAAAATTTGTTCTTCAAAGACAATATTTACAGAATAAAAAGACAAGCTACATAATGGAATAAAATATTTGCAAAGCACATATCTTATGAAGGACAGTATCGAGACAATCCACCATTTATCTGTCAGTTTGGTTGTGAGTTTGCTGTGATGCTGGAAGTTTTGCCACCATTATTTGAAATACCATCAGGGTCATCTATGGTAGACTGGTTTCCACAGAGCTTCCAGACTAAGACAGATAAGTAAGACAGCAAGATGGACCACTTCTGAGTGTTAGCCACTGAAAATCTTATGAATAGCCATGTAACGTTGTCAGATGCAGTGTTGGAATATGAGCCCCTTAGGTAGGAAGGCATTAAAAACATAACTGGGTAAGAACTATCTCCTCAAGTAGATTGAACTTTAAAGATGTGAATGAAGTTAAGCTTTCAGGACCTTCATATGTTGATGTGGTACAACTCAAAATGAGAAGAAACAACTTCAAAATTAATAACTGGAATGTACAAAGTATAAAATATGAATCTAGGAAAATTGGAAGTTGTCAAAAATTAAATTAGAGCACAGTAAGATCGATATCCTAGGCATTAGTGAGCTGAAATGGACTGCTACTGACCATTTTGAATCAATCACATGGATCAGGCAATCATCTGGTTAACTATGCCAGGAATGACAAATTGAGGAATGGTGTCACACCCACTGGCAAATGAAGATTTTGGCATCTGTCCTGAAGTACAAAGCTATCTGTGACAGGATAATATCCACAAGTCTACAATGTTTCAACAAACTGATGCAGTACTGGAGGTACTCACTCATCTATGTCAAGAAATTTAGCAGTCAGCTACTTGGCCAACCAATTGGAAGAGACGCATATTTGTGCCCATCCCAAAGAAAGGTGATCCAATGCAATGCAACAATCATGTAACAATATCAATACCATATGTAAGTAAAATTTTGCTCAAGATATTTAAAAATAATCAAAGTAGTACATCAACAGGGGGCTGTTAGAAATTCAAGCTGGATTCAGAAGAAGATATGGAATGAGGAATATCATTGCTGATGAACTAATGGATCTTGACTGAAAGCAGAGACTATCAGAAAGATGTTTACTTGTGCTTCATTGACTATGAAAAGGCATTCAGCTGTATGGGTCATGACAAACTATGGATAACACTGTAAAGAATGGAATGCTTCATTGTGCCCACGAGTAACCTGTACACAGATCAAGAGGCAGTAGATCAAGCAAAACAAGGGGATACTGAACGGTTTAAAATCAGGAAAGCTGTGTGTCAGAGTTGTATTCTTTCACCATATTTACTCAATGTGTATGCGAGCAAATAAACTGAGTAATTGGATTATATAAAAAAGGATTGGAGGAAAGTCATTAATAACTTCCAATATGCAGATGACACAACTTTGTTTCCTGGAAATGAAGTGAACTTGAGATACTTACTGATGAAGATCAAAGACTTCATCTTTCAGTATGGATTGCACCACAATGTAAAGAAAATTTAAATCCTCATAAGTGGATCAGTAAATAACATCGTAAGTGGAGAAAAGACTGAAGTTGTCAAAACCTTCAGTTTGCTTGGATCCACAGTCAATGCTCATGCAAGAAGCAATAAGAAATCAAACGATGCATTGCATTGCATAAATCTGTTGCAAACGACCTATTTTAAATGTTTAAATGTAAAGATGTAAATTTTAGGACTAAGGTGGGCCTGACCCAAGCCATAATATTTTCAGTCATCTCAAACTCATGTGAAAGTTTGGCAATGATTATGGGAGAATGAAGAATAATCTATTATTTAAATTATGGTTTTGGCAAAGAGTACTCAAAGTGCCATGGATAGCCAGGAGAACAAACAAATCTGTCTTGGAAGAATTACAGCCAGAATCCTCCTTAGAAATGACATGGGAAGACTTCGTTTCTCATATTTTGGGCATGTTGTCTGAAGAAGGACATCATGCTTGGAAAAGTGGAAGGTCAGTGAAAACGAGGAAGACCTTTAACAAGATGGGCTGATACAGTAGAAGCTCCAACATCACAACAGTTGTGAGGATGGTTTCTGACACTAAGTCTTTGTGGGAACAGCCTAGGTGGTCATAAACTTCTGGATAGAATGTAAAGTTTCTGTAAATTATACATGCACATACTATATGATCCAGCCACCTTATTTTGGGAGTTTCTCAGAGAAAAGAAAACCTGTAGCTATACCAAGGCATGTGCATAAATTTTACGGCAATTTAATTCGCAAAAGACCCAACCAGAACACAACCTACTTGTCCATCAACAGATGAGTGGATATACAAAATTATGGGTCTACTCAGCAATAAAAAAGGAAAAAACTACTGATACACACTAACGACATGAATGAATCTCAAAATAACTGTATTGAATTTAAAAAGCCAGAAAAAAAGGGCATACTGTGTAATGCAATTTACATAAAATTCTAGGAAATGCCAAGTAATTTATAGCAGCATAAAGTAGATCAAAAGTTATTTTGGGAATGGGGTAAATGTTGAAGTATAAAAAGGAGGGGTTACTAAGGGGCAAGAGGAAATTTGGGAGATGATGGTTATGTTTACCATCTTGTTTCTGGTGAATGTTTCACTGTTTTGATGTTGTTGAGCCATTTCCAAATTCTGGAGACGCTGTGGATTAATGCGCCGGACTGCAAAGCCGTTTGAATTGCAAGGTCGGCAGTTCAAGCTCACCAGTTGCTCCTCTGAAACCCTATTTTGTTAAGTGCCGTCGAGTAGGTTCCGACCCATAGCGACCTGCACAGGGTTTCCAAGGCTGTAAATCTTCACGGGAGCAGAAAGCCTCATCTTTCTCCCGCAGAGTAGCTGGTAGTTTCGAACTGCTGACCTTGCAGTTCGCAGCTCATTCGTAACCACTACGCCACCAGAGCTCTTTTACAGGGTCGCTATTTGTCAGAACCGACTTGATGGCACTCAACAACAACAACAGATGGCACTGTATGATAAGCACTTGACTGCTAACTACGAGATTGGTGGTTCAAACCCACCAGTCATTCCTTGGAAACCTTTTACAGGGTCCCTATGAATCAAAACCAACTCAAAGGTGCTTAATAGCAACAATGTATACCAGAATAAAACGTTGCCCAGAACTGCGCCATCTTCACAATTGGTGCTGTGTTCGAGCCCACTGTTGCAGCTACTGTGTCAATACAATACATTGAGGTTCTCCCTCCTTTTTGCCTGCCTTTTACTTCACTAAATATGATCTTTTTCTCTAGTGATTGGTGCCTTCTGATTCCGTGCCCAAAGTAAGATGTCGTTTCTTCTAAGGAGCATTCTGGTTGTACCTCTTCTAACACAACATCAAATCTTCTGCACAAGACTTCTTTAAAGTGTTCAAGAACAAAGATACCAGTTTGAGGATTGTGTGCACCTGACCTAAGTTATGGTATTTCCAATTGCCTCATATGCATGTGATAATTGGACAATGAATAAGGAAGATCGTAGAAAAATTGATGTGTTTGAGTTATGGTGTTAGGGAAGAATATTAAAAGTATCATTGACTACCAGAAAAACAAACAAATCTGTGTTAGAAGAAGTACAGCTAGAATGCTCCTTAGAAGTCAGGATGACAAGACTTCGCCTCTCATACTTTGGACATATTATCAGGAGGGACTAGTCCCTGGGGGACATCATGCTTGGTAAAGTGGAGGGTCAGAGAAAATTATGAAGACCCATAAGCAAGATGGATTGGCACAGTGTCAGCAGCAATGGACTCAAGATTAACAATGATTACAAGGATGGTGTAGAACCAGGCAGTGCTTTGTTCTGTTGTGCAAAAGGTCACTATGAATCGGAACCAATTTCACTGCACCTAACAACAACAAAGTGGCTTAAATATAGAGAAATTGTGATACTCATTGCTGACTTTATGATTTCAAAGAAATCTGTCCTAGGTATATCTCTCTGAAGAACACAAAAGTGACTATTCTGTCTTCCTCTGCTATGGAGCGTGTCTGCTAGACTGGGATGGAATCAGCATTTTTTCTCCATTACATTAGCACCTGGCCAGACCCTTTTGCCCTGATTATAGTTTCACCAGCAGAGCAGGACTTGGTTTGTAACCTTTTAACCTTAAGCCCTGTGTGGCTATTCTTGCTCAGACAGAGCTATCTTTCTCTGAATATTGCAGGTCAGCACCAGGTGACTGCAGAAGTATCCTAGAAAGCCTGCCTCATTACGTGAAGCTGGCTAGCTTGCAATCGGTCCAGAGAGCCTGCCCCCAGACATACAATTGTTCTACTTTATTGCTATGTTCAATCCCATTGGTTTCCAGCAACCACTATGTCACACTGATAATGCCAAGCTCTGTGCTGAACCATTTCAAGACACTAGAAGGTCTTCAAGAAAGAGTTACTATTTGTGCCCTATCCATCTTATTCTCCTGGCACCAAACATTTTCTGGCTCAAAGGTGGCACTAAATACATGTTCATTTTCTGAACAAATGCGTGATGCAAAGAATACAACCTTCAAGGTAATCCTAATACATAATAGTACCCACATTCCAAAGTAATTGTGGTCTAATTTTCAATTCTTAAGAAAGTTATTTAAAATCAGTAACATAATTTTCCTACATATAAAAATTACTAACATTTATTTGCATGCTTATCATGTTAGGCACTATTCTAATCACTTGATTTCATTGTCTCAAAGAATTCTTTGAAGTTCATAGGTGATAGCTATAATTATTGATCCCATTTTACAGATGCTAAAAATGAGGCAAAAAGCAGCCAAACTGTCCAAATGTTAATAACAGAACCTGGAAACTAACACAGATGGTCTTACTCCAAAACCCACATTCTAAATAATTAGTATGCATTTACCCACAACTGAAGTCCTGGTATGGCACTGTAGGATAAGCACTGGACTGACTGCTAACTACAAGGTCGGCAGTTCAAACCTACCAGCTGATTCTTGGAAACCCTATACAGGGTCACTATGAGTCAGAACCTACTCAACAGCCCTTAACAACAACTCACAATTGTTACAAACGTCCTCAGTGCTAATCAGATTCTCAACACAAGCCTAATTAATCACAACCCAATTGGAATGCTACTCAGGCTGTTCCAAAGACTTATGGAGCTCTGAAAACCTTCAGGCAAAAGAAGTGGAAAATCAACATGGAGCTCTGTAAGCAATAGCTCTGGGCAGGGAAAGGCAGGAAGTAGCAGGACCTATGGTGGCTGCAGCCCCGGTGACACTAGAAGGGGACAAAGTATCAATGGCTGTTTATACACAAGGGTGACTTCTTAGTCAAGTGTTTTAAATCTGAGACTGCCTATATTTACAAAGGAGAAAATGAATACGGAAGAAGGCATAATTAATATGCCGCAGGGATCTTGAAATAATATGTGATTGTTTTAGGTCTTTTAATTTACTTTAACTTTCTTAATGTACTGTAATATACTACATAGAGATATGCAATATAATTTTAAATCACCGGAGGCTTTCTTTTCTGATAGTAATTAATTTTATAGGACTGCAATATTTCTTAGACTGAGCCTTTCAGGCATCAGACAGACCTGATTCCTTTTTGCTCCATTTAAAATGCACTCTGGAATCTGTCTATTTCTCTGAGTCATTTTTCCTGGCCCGTCTGCATTATACATAATCTTTCAGGTTTGTCATCCCCAACTTTTGTTTTGTCTCCATTATGAGGTAATGCAATTTTAACAGGATGCATGTAAAAACTCTCTGGGGCAGTCGTGGTTCCATGGTAAATTTCTTGCCTTAGAGGCAGAAGACCCAAGTTCAATTCCTGGTCAGTGCACTTCATGCATAGCCAACACTGGTCTGTCAGTGGATGCTAGTGTGCTGCTGTGACACCGAACAGATTTCACTGGAGCTTGCAGACAAAGATAGACTAGGAAGAAAGGCTTGACTATTTACTTCCAAAAATCAACCATTGAAAACCCTATGGATCTGAAACCCACAATGGGGGTGGCACAGGATTGAGTAGTATTTCTTTCTGCTGTGTATGGAATCACCATGAGCTGAACTGACTCGACAGCAAGTAGCAACAACAATAACATGTAAAAACTGGGCATGTCAAGAAATATCTTTCTGTCCATGGGATATCATCCAACAAAGATGGAGGCACTATTATAGGCATTGAGAATGCACTCATAAGTGGTCACTGAACTTTAGTCTTTATGACAAATGTGTGCTCAACTCCAGACTTAATTCATCCTGCAGGTTGTTCCCCTGCTAACTGGGAAGCATAGACCCCATAGAGGAAACACCTATGTGGTGAGAAGGCAGAGAGGGTCCACTCAGGCCTTCTCCATGGAAGGGCTGGCCCAGCACCTGACTCAGGAATCCTTTGTGGGAAGGCCAAATAAACCCAAGAGGCAGGAAATTCAGCTGGCTTATTTCTTCTCCACTGGATAGAAAGATGCTCCATTTTCTATGTGAAACCCAAATAAAACTGAACCTTCAAGTTCCTAGTACCATGTCACATTCAAAAGAAATACCAGTTACATACCCAAAAGCAATTTTAAAATCCTAATAAGTGTTCTAGAAGAACCAAGAGAGATTTAATTGATACATTTGAATAAGGTTGTTAAACCTCTTTTGACCATCTATATCCCTAAGTTCCATAGGTGATTATTTCCCCTAGTCGTCTCTGGTTTGTGCAAATGGCTAATACTGTACTGCTAACTGAAAGGTTGGAGGTTTGAGCCCACCCATGGGCACCTAGAAAGAAAGACCTGGTGATCTACTTCCCACCAGAATTAGTCATTGGAAACCCTATGGAGCATAGTCCTACTCTGACACATGTAGGCTTGCCAGCTAGTTGGAATTCATTCATCAACAACTGGATAGAATAGTAGCTATTCCAACTGGCTTCTCAACTTCCTAAAGTAGACAGAGCAGGGGCAGAGAACTACACTTGAACTTTGTGCCAAGCCTGAGGAGTGTTCTTTGTGCAGACTGAGCCTCTGGGCTTTCTGCTCTGTGAAACCTTGCCTGATCTCTAAACCAAGTCCCATAGAATGTAGACTGTGGCCCACACTCCACACTGTCCTTCCACGGGTATGTACAGTGCTGCCCTTCTCTCTCCAGTAGAATCATTGACAAGGGAAGTGAGCACCTGCCCATGTGGTCAGAAATACTTTTACTCACAGTTTCCATGCTTCTCCCACCCCACTCCTACTACACAACCAGCAACAACAGTTATCCCAACAGCTTGCTCCTTACTCATCAAATTACATCTCGTCAGGAGCATCCTCTTCCTGAGAAATTTAGGGATAGACTAGGGATGAACTTCTTCCTCTTCCTCCCTTCCCTTCGTCACTCTTTCCTTGCCTCCATCTCTCCCATCTCCCTATCTCTCTTCATTACTTAAAAGAGTAGTGAAGTTTGCTGAATTGGAATGTGGTTTTTCCTCTCTTTTACCACATTTCTAACGTCTAATTTATCCCCAGTTGACTGTCACGCACTGAGCTTTTTCCTGGGATATCAGCATTTTCAACATCAAAATTTGGTCTTTGTTTCATTATTTACGGTGACCATTGCTTAGTGTATCTCACTGTTTCCTTCAGGATTTATCTTTCTTTTTGATGAAGTACATCTTTTGTCTTTGCAACTCTGAAATGATTTTGTCCTCAATCCTGTGTAATAACTTAGCCATATGAGGAATTCTAGTTTGACAGTATTTTTCTTCAGAATATGGACAATATTACTCCATTAATTTCTGACCTTTATTGTTCCTGAAGAAAAGTGTAATCTCAAGTTAATTGTTTCTTTGTAGCTATTCTGATTTTTTTTCTCTATGGTACCTTTTAATAATTTCCTTTTTATTGATTATATGTATTTATACTTTGAATATTCTACCTTGTATGGAACTTTTTTTCTTCTTTCAACAGATAGATTTTCATTGTCAGACTCCTAACTAGTACCTCTTCACATCTGCATTGTGATGAATATTTGCCAGGTTTATTTTTTTAAAATGGCATTTCTGTTTTCTTGACTCCTTTGAATATATTTAATATCTTCCTAAAATTCCTTCAGTTAATTCTATTACTTTAGGGATGAATTCTCCATTGGAGGATTTTTTTTTTTTTAATTATTATTGTTATGTTATTTTGTTTTGTTTGTTTTTATCTTGGCTACCTTTCATAACTTGAATGTTGCTGGTCTGTTTTGAAATCTTGAGTGTAGGTTGTTTGTCTTCACCTACTCATCTCCTGTTCAACCGTGCATGTCTGGTCTTTCAGAGGTTGCCATGCCCACCACCACATAGTCCAGAATGATAATCACACTGCATGCTGACAGGTGGACCCTGACATGCAAAGGCGGCCCTTTGCTGGTCCACAGTAAGATCTAATTTCAGATTGCAGAGCCTTTTCAGTTCTTTCATTCCAAGCAAGAAGCTAGCGTTCTACCTACCACAACTCTGAGTAGTAACAGTAGTAAAAACTTCAGCCTCAGTTCTCTTGAAGGAAGCCCCAGCAAAGTCCTACCTGCCTGTGCATGGGGAATTATGCAATCCCTTGTGTCTCTCTTAGGTCTCCTGGCCACCTTGCCTGCTCTGGTCATGGTCTCCAGAAGGCTGGAGGCATAGTCCCTGCCCACTGTTCTCTGCTCCCATTTTATTTCTAGGCCATGTAAATGACAAGTAAGAACACTTCACGCTAACTTAGGATTCCTAACATGAAATCACTAAGGAGGTGTGAGGCTAAAACTCCATTTTGAATTTCTATGAGAGTCAGAAATTAAAAGCACTTAGTATGTGTAAGGAGTCCTAGTGTGGCACTGTAGGATAAGCCCTGGACCACAAGGTTGGTTTGAACCACAAGTTTGAAAGTTCAAACCCACCAGCCACTCCTCAGAAACCCTATACAGGATCGCTATGAGTCGGAACTGACTCCATGGCACTTAACCACAACCACCAGTGTGTGTAAAGGAATAAAGTCTGAAAAAAACAGCCTTCAATCCATTTAAAAGTCTTAACAGGAATCTGGAATCCATATTAAATTTTACAGTTGCCTTTTCTAACAGAGGAGCCTTGGTGACACTATAGGATAAGCAACTACAAGGTCAGCAGTTCAAACCCACCAGCCACTCCATGGGAGAAAGATGAGGCTTTCTGCTTCTGCCAAGACGTGTATCCTCGGAAACCCTACACAGGGTTGCTGTGATTGGGACTCTACTTGACAGCAGTGGGCTGCTGTTTGGTTTTCTAACAGTAGTTCTTCTAACCTAGATGCTGACCTAACCATATGCCTTAAAGGAAACATTCCTTTTCTTTGTGGTCTGGGGCCGGGCACATACAGGATGTCATAATCTAGTCCCAGAGCCTCTTTTCCACTAGCGTCAAATAGATATAAGATATGATAGCTTGTGTCCCCCAAATTTTGATGCTTTGTTGTTGTTAAGTGGTGTCCAGTTGGTGGTTTTGAACTGCTGACCTTGTGGTTAGCAGTCCAGTGCTAACCCTACAATGCCACACCAGGACTCCTTTGATGCATAGTACTAAATCAAACAACATATTGCTTTAGGCAACTCTGCTGCACAAGACGTTTTTAAAGTGTTGAAGAGCAAAGATGTCAGTTTGAGGACTAAGGTGCGCCTGACCCAAGCAATGGTATTTTCAATCACCTCATATGCATGCGAAAGCTGGACAGTGATTAAGGAAGACCATAGAAGAATTTATGCTTTTGAGTTATGGTGTTGGAGGAGAATATTGAAAGTGTCATGGGCTGCCAAAAGAATCAATAGATCCATTTTGGAAGAAGTGCAGCCAGAGTGCTCCTTGGTGGCCAAGATGGCCAAACTTCATCTCTCATACTTTGGACATATTGTCAGGAGGGACCATTCGCTGGAGAAGGAAACCATGTTTGGTAAGGTGGAGGGTCAGAGAAAAAGAGGAAGACCTCCAACGAGATGAATTGGCCAAGTGGCAACATCAATGGATTCAAGCATGGTAACAATAGTGAGGTTGGCCCAGGATTGGATAGTGTTTCATTCTGCTGTGCATGGGTTGCTAAGGGTCGGTATATCGACTCGATGGCACCTAACAACAACAACTATTGATATATGTTTGAAGTCAACCCTCAGAGACAAGAATTATTGAAAAAGCAATTTTAATAATAAGTTACTAGAAAAATCTGTCTTTCCAGTGCCTTGTCATCATCCTGTAATAAACTGAAGAGCACATAACCCTTAACCCATCATTTCTTTCCACTTTTGTGTCTTCCACTTATCCCTGCTAAATTCCTGCTTTTTTATATCCTGCTGAGCGCCTGTAGCCAGCAGGGGGCTTGCTGGTGGATGGAGCTCCTCTAAGCACTTGTTAGCAAAACTAAAAGTACTTTGTCACACTTGTTTCATCAAGGCAGAGGCCTGTGTGTACCTGTAGTCATGGCTGAGAGGAAGGTGTCCTGATCAAAGAACTGTATCCTGAATGTTTCTGATCCTGAATTGTAATCTATTACTTCCTAAATTGTTGTTGTTAAGTGCTGTCAAGTAGGTTCCAACTCATAGTGACCCTGAATAGGGTTTCCAAGGAATAGCTGGTGGGTTTGAATCACCAGCCTTGTGATTAGCAGTTCAGTGTTTATCCAGAAGTGCCACACCAGGACTCCATTTCCCAAATATGTGAGTATTGTCTGTAAGTTTTGTGTCGCCATTGTAACAAATTATCAAACACAGCAGAGAAGTAGATAATGCTGTGGAGGGAAGGATTGGTGTCAGAACTGGTGAAAAGGTTGGAGGTTGGAGTCTTGTCTGACTTCTGCCTCATAGGAATAAGTTTTGGAGTGGTGCTAATGGCGAATCTCTTACCTTGTGAAGTTAGAGGTCAAACAATGGCATCCGCATGCCATGTCTATGCACATTGATTCAGGTGTTTATGGCTGTGTGTCAAGGTTGTATTCTTTTGCCATACTTGTTCAATCTGTATGTTAAGCAAATAATCTGAGAAGCTGGACTATATGTAGAAAAACATGGCATCGGATGGGAGGAAGACTTTTTAACAATGTGCAATATGCAGATGACACAATTTTGCTTGCTGAAAGTAAAGAGGACTTGAAGCACTTTATGACAAAGATTATACCTCAACATTAAGAAAATAAAAATCTTCACCACTAATAAGCAACATGATGATAAATAAAAGAAATATTGCCGCTGTCAAGGATTTCATTTTACTTGGATCCACAATGAACTCTCCTGGAAGAAGCAGTCAAGAAATCAAAGGACATATTGGATTGGGCAAATCTGCTGCAAAAGAGCTCTTTAAAGTGTTAAAGACCAAAGATGTCACTCAGAGGACTAAGGTGTGCCTAAACCAAGCCATGGTATATTAAATATGCATGTGAATCTGAACAGTGAATAAGGAAGATGAGAACAATTGATTCCTTTGAATTACAGTGTTGGCAGAGAATAATGACTATATTATGGGCTGTCTGAAGAGCAAACAAATGTATTCTGAAAGAAGTACAGTCAGATTGGAAGCTACAATGATCTTCATCTCACATATTTTTGACATATTTTCAGGACCAACCAGTCCCTGGAGAAAGACATCATATTTGGTAATGTGAAGGGACAGGAAAGAAGGCCCTCAGTTAGATAGACTAAGACAATGGCTGCAACAATGTACTCAAACAGAACAAAGGATGGCGCTGGACTAAGCTGTGCTTCATTTTTTTTTTGTTGTTTTTTGTTTTTTAGGTTTTTTTCTTAAATGTTTTATTGTGAATTGTGTGATAGTTTACATGGGAGAACATTAGTTTTACATTCATTCTATCATATATCGTCTCATTGCCATGGTTACAATCTCCTCCATGCAATCCTTCCCCCATGCCCCCCAGGTCTTCAGCACACTGTCGCTCTCCCTCTCTGGATCTAA
>NW_006408640.1:7627732-7653860 GCF_000296735.1 Chrysochloris asiatica | reverse complement strand
TCTATTCTGGAGCATGTTCCATGGGCACTGGAAAAGAATGTGTATTGTGTTATTGTTGGGTTGAATGCTCTGTACACATCTAAAAGGTCCAGTTGGCTGATTGTATTGTTTAATGCTTCTGTGTCTTTGTCACGTTTCTTTCTGGTTGTTCTAGCCATTTTTGAAAGTGGTGTATTAAAATTACCCACTGTTATTGTAGAGTCATCTATTTCTTTCTTCAAATCTATTAGAATTTGCTTTATATATGTTGGAGCTCTTTCATTGGGTGCATAGATATTTATTACAGTTATTTCATCTTGCTCAATTGTCCCTTTAATCATGAGATAATGTCCATCTTTATCTGAACTCATGATGCACATGGGAGGGTTGTGCATCTCTGGGGATATGAAGCTCTGTGCCAAAAAGAGTCCCCTATGCCTGACCTCTCCTATGCATCTCTTCATGTGTACCTTTTGGTAAATGTATCATATGGATTATAGCTCTTTCTATGCATTCTGTGAATCCTTCTAGCTAGTTATTGAACCCAGACACCAGCAGAAATTGACAACTGCCTATTTGGCTGTCAGAAGGACTAAGTCCTTCTAACTTGTGAAGATCCAGCTCATATAAAAGAGAGTCATATAAAAGCTGTACAGGCAATGAGCTGAAGGATACTTCCTTTTAACTTGTAAGGCCTGCCACAACTACAGGGGTTAGGATCAAAGAGAGAAAAATAGCATGAAGATGATTGATATCAGAGATAATGAAGACGTGGAAAAGAGAACTATGCTTAATCTTTGCATTTTGAGAACTGGCCTTATATTAAGATTTATTTATGTACCATGCATTTAAAGAGCCCTGGTGCTGCTGTTAGATAAACAGTGAACTGCTAATCTCAAGGTTGGCAGTTCAAACCCACCAGCTGCTCCATTGGAGAAAGATGAGGCTTTAAGTTCCTGTAAAGACTTATAGCTTAGGAAAATCCTATAAATATGTCAAGTTAACCTTATTATAAGTTCAATTTCATTACAAGAGATAATAAAGGAATATTTATTCTGTGTACAGATCTAAAGTCAATAATTTCTATAATAGCTCTACAACATTACAATTATACACACACATGCACACTTGATTGTCATAGTTTGGTGCATATATCAGGGTGCTCTGCTATTGCAGTTGTATTTTCTGTTTAAAATTATAAAATATTAAAAGAGCAAGAGTTTATCAGTAGCTAACTAATAGGTAATCTGATAAATAATTTCAGTAATGGGTTTAATAGTTGATAATGGCTAAGTGTTTGTCACATCTAGATAATATGCTGTATATTTTAATAAACTCCTTAAACATCTTATCTAAAGTCTGAGCAGGGAATGAAATTTAATTACCCATATTAGAATAGTTGAGCAATATTATGTATAGATTTTATGATACACATTAAGTCATAATATATAGGCAAATTAGAAGGCAGGAGTATTTTCATTTCTATCCCAGACTGGTTCTTGACGAAGGAAAACAATATGTTACAGCATACCACTAAATCCAATGATAAGAAAGTGTTCTTTTAATTTTTCCTACAATTTTGTAATTTGATGGGTGAAAATGGATATAGGACCTCCATATTTTTATCTTACATATGTTTATAATACAAGTTTATTAATGGCATTTAATATTTTATTATATCTTTTGATATATATATATATATATATATATATATATATATATAGAGAGAGAGAGAGAGAGAGAGAGAGAGAGCACAGTGGCTCTGTAGGATAAGCACTGGACTTTGAACCAAGGTAGGTAGTTTAAACCCACCAGAAAGATGAGGCTTTCTGCTCCCACAAATACTTATAGGCTTGAAAACCCTATACAAGGCTGTTATGAGTTGGAACTGACTCAATGACACTTAACAACAGCAACATATATATGTGTTTGTACATGTATGAACCCCTGAGGGTACCACAAATACTTACAGGCTTGAAAACCCTATTCAGGGCTGCTGTGAGTTGGAACTGACTCAATGACACTTAATTACAGCAACATATATATGTATTTGTACATGTGTGAACCCCTCAGAGTAAAAGGCACTCAAAATACAACTGGGGAAGAGCTGCCTTCTGAAAGTAGAGTTGATCATAATGGCATAAATAAGAGTAAAACTTTCAGACATTCATTTGCTAATTGTGTTGTTGTTAAGTGCCATTGAGTCTGGTGCTGTTGTTGTTAAGTACTGTTCAGTCAATTCTGATCCACAGCAACCTTGTATAGGCTTTCTGAGAAGCGGCTGGTGAGCTTGAACCACCGACCTTGCAGTTCAAGCTGACTTTGCAGTCCAGCACATTAACCTACAGCGCCACACCAGGACTCTGTTCTGACTTGTAGTGACACTCTATAGGGTTTCCAAGAAACAAATGGTGGATTTGCTGATTTGGCACATCTCAAAATGAAAACAAACAGGAAGACTCATTAACAAGCTATAATGTGCAGATGGTAAAACCTCACTTGCTGAAAATGAAGAGAACTTAAAGCACTTTTGCCATCATTATAGATTTCACCTCAACATCAAAAACAGCAAATAATCTGAGAAGCTGGACTATATGAAGAATTCAGCATCAGGATGGTAGGAAGACTCATTAACAACCTACAATATACAGAGGACACAACCTGGCTTACTGACAGTGAAGAGAACTTGAAGCACTGATTGATGAAGTCAAAGACTACTGCCATCATTACAGATTACACCACAACATCAAGAAAACACAAATCTTCATAACTGGACCAATAAGCAACACTATGATAAATATAAATAATATTGAATCTGTCAAAGATTTCATTTTACTTGAATCCACAATCAATACAAAATAATTAAGAAACTAAATAATGTGTTGCACTGGGCAAATCTGCTGCAAAAGACCTCTTTGAAGTGTTAAAAAACAAAAAACAAAAGATGTTAAAGACTAAGGTGTGCCTGAGCCCAGCCATTTTATTTCAATCACCTCATATGCATGCAAAAAACTATACAGTTTACAACGAAGACCTGAGAGGAATTGATAACTTTGAATTATGGTGTTGGCAAAGAATATTGAATATACCATAGATTGCCAGAAGAAGGAATAAATCTGTCTTGGAAGAAGAATGGGCAGAATGTTTCTTAAAAGCAAGGATATCAAGACTTCATCTCAAGTGCTTTGGACATGTTATTATTAGGAGGGGTCAATCCCTAGACAAGGGTATTTGTTGTTGTTATTGTTAAGTGCTGTCAAGTTGATTCTAACTCATAGAAATCCTGTATAGGGTTTTTGAGGAGTGACTGGTGAGCTTGAACCACCAACCTTGCAGTTCAAACCAACCTTGCAGTCCAGTGCATTAACCACAATGCCACACCAGGACTAATGTTTGGTAAATGGAGGGTCAGCAAAAAAGAAGAAGATCCTCCAAGAGGTGGGTTAACATAGTGTTTGCAAAATGCACTCCAACATATTACTAATGATTAGGGTAGCACAGTACTAGACAGTGTTTTGTTCTGTTGTGAATAGGGTCTATGAGCCTGAACCAACTCAACAACACCTAACAACCTTCTTTTTGATTTATAAAAGCTCTTTGCATAGTTAAGATTATTGTAATAACATTTTAGTCAATAAAAATGAAAGGAAATAAGAAGATTTTAAGTTTTCTCAGTTTATAGTAACACAGATATAGACTGCTAACCACAAATTCAGCAGTTCAAACCCATCAGTCACTCCTGGGAAACCATATATAGGGTCTCTATGAGTCAGAACTGACTTGATGGCACTTAACAATAATTATTTTGTACATTTGCAAGAATGGCTATTGGCTACATTAAGTGCAATGCCTCTCTTCATCCTGAAAACTGCTTCTATTGTATTCATTATCTATTCAAAAAGGACTTGACTTGGCATTCTTCTTCCTTTTTGACATTTAAAATATTTTTAATATGGCCAAGATTAAAAGCCTAGAAAAGAAAATCTAACCATTTCCTATAATGAATCATACACAAGAGATTTTCTCTTGTGTGACTGGTGTTATATTTGCATGCAGAGATTAAGACATATGAAGTTTTGGTTCATCAGCAAAAGCAATTTCTAAATGTCACATTTAAGCTGTCTTTTACTTTTAGCCAAAGGTGCATTATCATAGCAGGACCCCACATTTTGGACCAACCATCCTAAGGGATTCTTTGAGTAAGAATCCTGCTCCACCTCAATGGTTCTTTTTCCTTTCCTTTTCTAAATTATTCTTTATCATTGACTTCTCTCTTACTCAGTTAAATATATTTCACTTATCAATGACTATAGAGAGAATAATTTAGCAAACATTAATTTCCCACTAACAAGCTTAACCAGTAAACATCACAGAAACCTTGGAAACTCCTGCTTTCTTTTCAAGCAGAAGTAATTGAAATCTGAAATTTGATATTTCTTAGTTCCGTGTATGTTTCTGTGCTTTTGTTACTTGTTCATATATCTATAAACATATACCCATAGAACTAACCGGCTTGCAAGGGTTTATTACATTTATGTAAATAACATCACAGAACATGCAACCATTGCTCAATATTATGTTTTTAAGACTTATCCATGTTGCTTCCCACTGCGTAGTATTCTATTGTATAAGTATCCCACTTAACTTGCAGTTCTTAAAATTCTTCTCCCATATTAATTTCCTGTCTATAGCCTTTAGGTGTTCAGTTTCCTCCCATCCACTTCACCTCTACAATTTCAGAGCCTTTCAAGAGAATAAATACCTTTTCAAATGTTAATCTTTAAGTGGGGCTTGATGGCAGCTAGGGTAGAGGTACAGTGAGGTTTGCCTTCAGCAATATGACAGAATACCAGGTAAAACAGATTCAGGAAAGAGCTCCAAACTCAGAACCACATAGGTAGGAATATTTTTAAAGTTTGAAGGCTTATAGCTAGTGTAACTTGAAGCAGAAGTAAGAAATTGTGTACTTTTGAATCTTCCAAGCTTCAGCGGCCTGGAGCCAATAACTTGGGTGAGATCAAACAATGGCAAGACCAAACAGAGGAGCAGACACACCACAGAAAAACGTCACAGGAACCTCAGAGCAAAGGTGGACAATACACGTTGTTGGTTTTGCTTTGTTCTGATTTTTAAATTTTTTTAAAATACAGAAAATTCCAGAACAAGGGGTTTGGAGAAGGAAAGAGAGTTTAAAAACAAAACAGACCAAAATTAAATTAAATGGTGAGGTCTAGCATAACAACAAACAATGGCATCTTAAAATCTATCAGACAGCTTTGAAAGCAAGAAGCTGAAAGAGGACATTAAAGTCATACGTATATTAGGCTACAGATTTTTTTCTTTTCTTTTCTCCCTACTCTCTCTTTTCTGTGATTATAGACTACAGTATCCAGTCTAGTTTTGTTGGTGTTGGTGTTGTTTTGCTGGGTTTGTTGTTTTTTTTTTTCTTTTTTTTTGCTGATGCTGTTTTCCTGTTTTATACTCCTTGTTCTACCTTTGGGGGACTCTTTCTCTCCCTATATTACCCCAAAAGAGACAGCAACTGCTGCCATAGTTAAATTACAATCACACTCTATAAAACACCAAAATCCAGGCCAAAAAAAAATACCAACTGTCATACACCAGGGAGACAGACAACACCTGTGAAAGTTACTCTGAGTTAAGAAATAAGAAGAGCGAAAAGAGAAGCCCACATCCTGGTCACATCTTCCTGGAAGCAATCAGAAAACATAAAAAATACCAAAACACATACTCAATTAAGTATTAAGGCCACAGATAAACACTAAACATGTTCAAGAAGCAAAAACAGATGACCATATCAGCACATGTCCAGAAACAAGATAAAATGTCTGAGACAAATGACTTAGAGGTAGACTTGGACTCCATTCTGGAAGGAGGGTAGGCCTTGGAAATGCTTGAGAAGGAATTCAGAAAAATGATTATAAAATGTATCAAAACACTTTACATTGGAGTTGAGAAAAATAAGGAAATCAGGAAAGCACTACAGGAACAATCAAATAAGATAGATACAGCACTGGAAATGATTCAAAACCTACAGAAAGGGGTCCAAACGATCAATAACAGAATATCAGAAATAGACAATACAATGAAAGGGCAAAGGAGTAGAATACAAGAAATGGAAGCCAGAACAAGTGAGCTGGAAGACAAATCACTCAATACTACTAGGAAGAAGAGCAAACAGAAAAAAAGTTTTAAAAATCTGAAGAAGGTCTAAGATTCATGTTGGACAACATAAAGAGGAATAACTTAAGAATTTTTGTCATTCAAAACAAGAAGAATCACACAACTCCTCAGAAGAAATAGTAGAAGTACTGCTGTGTGAAAATTTCTCTAACATCCTGAAAAGTTAAAAGATAAATATTCAAGAAGCTCAACAAACCCCAGGAAGGATAGACCCCAAAAGAAAATCACTGAGACATATCATAATCAAGTTTTCCAAAATCAAAGATAAGGAGACCTTCCTGAAAGCAGCTAGAGAAAACAGAAGTGTTACATACAAAGGCAAGCAAGGCAGATTAAGCTTGGATCTCTCAGCAGAAACCATGCAAGCAAGAAAGCAATGAGGAGACATATATAAAACCCTGAAGGAAAAAAACTGCCAACCAAGAATCCTTTATACAGAAAAACTATCAATCAAAATGACGGTGTAATCAAAACATTCCAGGATAAACATAAATTAAGGGATTTTGCCAAAGCCAACACTGCACAATAATACATTCAAAGGGAGTTCTGTGAACTGAGAACCAACAAGAACAGACAATAACCAGAGATTGACATACATAGCAGCACCTCCTAAACTAAATCGACAGAAGGAAGAGTCGAGAACAGAACAAAACTATAAGAACAAACTCAGAGAATCTGAGAGGTCAGTCTACGATCAAAACAATTACAATGTAAAAGAAGGTAAACACATAGCAACAGAGAACCAGATGGTGAGAAGGTCAGGTAGATTACAGGATAAAATAGACTGCACTAAATGGAGTGAAAAGTTAATGGACTATAAGGTAACCTCAAAGAAAATTAACATTTCATACCATACCAAGAAAATGAAAATCCAAGAACATGGAATAATTAAAACTATAAGGAAACTCACAAGAAAGAACACAAAAAGCATGAACTCAGCAAAGGAAGACACACAGAACAAAGAAAGCAGTGACACCACACAAAAAAACAAAATACAATGGCAACAATTAATCCATTTTGTTGTTAAGTGCCCTTGAGTCGGTTCCGACCCTTAGAGACACTCTAGAGGGTTTCCAAGGAGTGGCTGGTGAGCTTGAACCACCAACCTTGCAGTTTAAACTGACTTTGCAGTCTAGCGCATTAACCCACAGCACCACACCAGGACTCCTATCGATAATTACACTGAATGTAAATGGATTAAATGCACCAGTTAAGAGACGGAGTGTGGCAGAATGGATAAGAAAACAAGATGCTTCAATATACTGTCTTCAAGAGACACATCTCACACACAGATACAAAAACATATTAAAAGTCAAAGGATGGAAAAAAATATACCAATCTAATTGTAATAAAAAATGAGCAGGAGTGGCAGTACTAATCTTTGATAAAATAAGCTTTAAGGCAAAAAACAGTGAAATAGATAAAGATGGACATTATCTCATGATTAAAGGGAAATTGAACAAGATGACATAACCATAATAAATATCTATGCTCCCAATGAAAGAACTCCAAAATACATAAAGCAAAGTCTAATAGATTTCAAGAAAGAAATAGACGAATCTACAATAACAATGGGTGATTTTAATACACTGCTTACAAAAAATGGATAGAAAAACCAGAAAGAAAATTGACAAAGACACAGAAGAACTAAACAACACAATCAGCCAACTGGACCTCATAGATGTGTATAGAGCATTTAACCCAACAACGGCATGATACACATTCTTTTCCAGTGCACATGGAACATTCTCCAGAATTGACCATGTATTAGGCCACAAAATAAATCTCCATAAATTTACAAATATCAAAACACTACAAAGCATCTTCTCAGACCACAATGCTATCAAATTAGAAATAAACATTAGCAAGACCAAGGAAATAAAGTCAAATACATGGAAACTGAATAACACCCTGCTGAAAAGCGACTGGGTAGTAGAAGAAATTAAACGTGAATTCACAAAGTTCCTAGAAACAAACAAGAACAAAATACAACATACCAAAATCTCTCGGACATGGCAAAAGCAGTGCTGAGAGGACAAATTATTGCAATAAATGCACACATCCAAAAAGAAGAAAGAACCAAAATTAACACGTTGACACAGCATCTACAACAATTAGAAACAGAACAACAGAGGGAACCAAGAGCCACCAAAATAAAAGAAATAATAAAGATTAGAGAAGAAATAAATGAGATAGAAAACAGAAAAACTATAGAAACAGTCAAAGGACAAGAAGATGGTTCTTCAAAAGGATTAACAAAATTGACAGACCATTGGCAAACCTAACAAAAGAAAAGAGGGAGAAGACACAAATAACATGCATTAGAAACCACATGGGTGATGTCACAACAGAACCAAAGGAAATTAAAAGGATAATAACAGAATACTATGAAAAGTTGTACTCCAACAAATTTGAAAACTTAGAAGAGATGGATACATTTTTAGATAAACAAGACCTACCTAAACTTACACACAGTGAAGTAGAAAACCTGAACAGACCCATAACAAAAGAAGAAATTGATCAGGTCATCAAAAAACTCCCAACCAAAAGAAGTCTAGGCTCAGATGGCTTCACTGGTGAGTTCTACCAAACATTCAGGAAAGAGCTGTCACCAATTCTACTCAAATTATTTCAGAATATAGAGGAGGATGGAAACCTTCCTAATACATTTTATGACTCTGTAGAATAAAGGTATGGTGATCTGCTTATATAAAGACTTTGTTGTTGTTGTTATGTGCCATGGAGTCAATTCGGACTCATAACGACCCTATACAGGGTTTCCGAGGCTGTAAATCTTTACGGGAACAGAACGCCTCATCTTTCTCCCGCGGAACAGCTGGTAGTTTCGAACTGCTGATCCTGAGGTTCGCAGCCCGATTCGTAACCACTATGCTACAAGAGACCGTCACAAAAACCCTGTGGAACATAGTCTACCCTGACATGTTGTTGTTGTTATGTGCCATCGAGTCGGTTCTGACCCATAGCGACCCTGTACAGGGTTTCCAAGGCTGTAAGTCTTTACGGGAGCAGAAAGCCTCAGGAGCAGCTGGTAGTTTCGAACTGCTGACCTTAAGGTTCACAGCCCAATTCGTAACCACGTCACCATTAATTAGAATTGAGTGTCTGGAAATGGATTTTGGTTTGGAGTAACTTTATCAGCTATTAGCCTCTCCTCCTTCTTATATCATTTTATACATAAAGGTAGAAATGCTGACAACTCTTGCCTCTGTAAGTCTTGACTCTTAGCTATGTGATCCCATCTAGATTTGGTTCGGTGTGTATCTGTCTATAGCAGATCCCAGACTGGTTCATACTTTACTCCACTGACATTTGTACTTGACCATGACTTGCTGCCACTAGCTACAATGTTGTGAAATCACCGAAGTTTGTCAATAAGAATACAGCTTTCCTGATTTTTGACCTCTTTCTCTCACTTACAGTCTAAAGGAGCTTTGTGTCCAAAGTAAAGGAAATCCTCTCATGTTGCGGCTTCTATCACACTACTTCAAGCACTAGAAATGGGTGTGGCGATGTGTATGTCGGGGAGGAAGAGGGATTGAGAAGTGAAGGTGTGTGAGCTCTGGAATTGGAAAGAGCCAGGCTCCAGCAGTAGCTCTGCTGAGTTCCAGCTGTGAGACAAAGTCCAGTCACTCTCCCTCTCTCAACTTAAATGTCCTTTGTAAACTGAGCTTCCTTTCAGAACTTCATAGGATTAAGAGTATTACCTACACAGAAACCAGGCACCTGCAGCAGAGTAGATACGAAATGCATGCTACTTTTATTGTTTTCTTTCTTCCCCTAATTGCTCTTCCACGGAGACCTAATCCCACACAACTAAAGCCTGATATCCTCACCACCCAAGCATAAGGGTATGGAGGCAGAAATGTGATTGTGTCCTCATACCTAGGCCTCCCTGGTACTGTCAAAAAAACTGACTAAAAAATTATTTATAATAAAAAATGATTAATACACTATGCAAATTCAATTTAATTACAAGTATCCCATATTATGTCTTCTGCTGATAAAATACAAACAATTATTCTAATACCAAACTCCTTAAGTCACCTACAACTGCTCAAGCATGAGACTTCTGGGTACACGTGTTCAGCCACCTCTACCTGTATGTCTCCACACACCCTAAAGAACCACAGAACCTTCAGCTCCTAATCCTATCCTTCACCAAAGCCCCAGATATGTGCCCAATTCATACATGTTTCTGCCTCGCAGAATCAGCCCTCCAGAGTCTTGCTAAGGTTGGTAGCAGGGCATCAGCTTGCCCCTCTATCCAGGGGATAAAATTGCATTTCTCCTTTATCTTGCCAATACTGACTAATACAGTAAGGCCCTGAAAAACGATGTGGTTCAACCATTTCAATGAGCTCTGGGAACTTGAACACTACACTTAACTCCTGTGAGCATAAATTCACTTTTGTAAACTGCTCAAGATGGCTGCAGAGAAGCTCGTTAACTCTTAATGAAAGCCATGGCCTGAAATAATGTCCAGAAAATAACTTTATGTTATACTAAGGATGTCAGAAGTAGGTTAGAATCACATCAGTACAAATTATTTGTCCTGGCATGCAGGAAGACTATATTTCCCAGTATCCCTAGCAGTCTGGTTAGGGCCTGGTGACTGGGCTTTGGTTGATGGAATGTGGGCAGGATGGTGTCCTTTGCTTCCAGACCTAGTCATCAATGCCCCATGTGATTTTCCTTATTTTCTCCTCTTTCACTTTTGTGAGGCTAAAGCAAAGGACTCAAAGATGATGGAGCACACAATGGTAGCACCCCAGTCCTTGAGTCATCTTTTAAGGGGAAACATGGAGGAAAGCTGTACTTAAAGATCCTCTGGCCTACACCAGTGTTATGAAGGGAGAAGAGGGATGGGTTTTAGTGTGTTAAATCATTGAGATTTCAAGGTTTATTTATTACACAGCATAATCTTGTCTACCCAAAAATGTACCTCAAGTAAGAAAAATGACAAAGCAGTGGTCCCTGAGTACAAAGAAGACAGGAAGATAGGATAGTACAAAGATAGTCACCAACTTCTTGATGGTGACTAAACCAGTCCAATGTGGACTAAGATGGAGCAGCTTCAGAAAATATTTCCCAGTTTGATTTTTGCTTGCTTATTTTGTTTTTGAAGAACAGCTCTATTCATCCAATACAGCAGCTCAGAGGGCCACTGAGATGGTCATTTCACACCAGGTGGGTCTTTCCTTTCTCAACTCTGAGCCAGAACCAGTAGAGCAGCCATGCCCCCTCCTTTCCTTGTCATACACTGTAACATCAAACATGAAAACTTAACAACTCATTCTTCCTCATTAACCACCACAACAATAAAGATGCTGATGAATTTATATTAAAACACATTTTAAAAGTTCATGTTCTATATTTAGCCTTAAGTAATCTTGGTGTGGAGTCTGTTAGTAAAGAAAGTGTAGAAACCTTAGTTAGGGTTTTGAAATTTACGCCCAAGAATTGCTAGATCAAGGATTTTTGCCACATGTGTCCAAATTGAAAACCTCATTCCATAGTTTCAACAAGATTTGGTTTTTGATTTGATACAAGGAGGCTTCAAAAAGTTGGTAGACAAAGGAAATTAAAAGATAATGGGTTTTTTCCAAGAACTTTTTGAACCCCTTCATATATACTATGTGGGTTAGACATTATTAATCCCAAGAAATTAGTTTCCCAAATGACACAGTCTGCCTGAGTTTAGAGTTCTTGGTTTGAACTGCCATGTACTATGATTTGCTTTTCTGTTGTGACTACATTCTTTAGAGGGCTTGATGGAAGCCACAGAGACTAGGGGTGTGGGCTTCCTGCCTCTGCAGACTGATCCAGTCACAGCAGGGCAGGGGTGCCATCGCCAGGGGAAAGCAAATGTTGGGGGGGGGTGTAATTAAAGGATGAATGAAACATGCAAGCCACCCAAAAGTGCTTGAATCCATGATTATTATATTTCTGCTAGGGTAGAACTCAATGAAGCCTGCCTCTCATCAGGTTTATTGTAAAATAAGTACTTTAGTAAACACAAAACAAAGCTGCTGAAAGATGACTTTAAAGCAGTTTGTTTCATGGAGCATAAATGGTGATTTTGGTGTAAGCATTTAAGCTGTTATCCGGAAGCAATTATAGATGTAAGTGACCTCAGAAAGAATCTCAGTTGACAACGGGCCTTGCTGAAAGCTGAAGTGGGAAGGGGTACCATCTACCTTCTATATCTAACCTCAACAATACCTCTTTTCCCTTTTACACGCTAGAGGAGAAAGAATTATTCCTAGAGCTACTTCTCCACTGCTCTGCCACTCAGGGACTGGGGCAGGGGGGTGGGGAATTCCTATACTTGCAATTGTGGGGATTGTTATAATGGACAATAGAGTGAGACCTGCAGTTGAATTGTGAATAAAGAAATATAGTGTTCATACACTGGTAGCAAGAATTGAACTCAGTAAAGAAGGAACAGCCATTGCCCAAGTAATTAAGGGGTTAACTGGTTGTGGCAATGACAGAGGGCTCCATGCCCCACCTCCCCCTCATTTCTTGTGGTGCTGACAGGTTCCCTCACTGCCCACTGCTCAGAACTTTCTCTGAAGCTCCCAGATCCCACGTAATCCAAGAACAAGGCAGCCGGAAAGTGGGAGAGGGAAGCATTGGGCAACCCTCAACCAATGAAGGTTGGAAATCAGTGAATAAATGTAGTGTCCTTCAGAAGGAAAATACATCCTGTGTGTTCCTCAGGGAATCCTCAGAAGACAGCCCGTCACTCATAGTGTTAAGCAGTGCACACTGCATGACTTCCTGCCGCACCTGGTTGTTGGTGGTTATATGCCGTGGAGTCGGTTCCTACTCATAGTTACCCTGTACAGGGTTTCTGAGGCTGTAAATCTTTACGTGAGCAGAAAGCCTCATCTTTCTCCCACAGAACAGCTGGTAATTTCGAACTGCTGACCGTGAAGTTCACAGCCTGATTCGTTACCACTACACTACCAGAGCTCCTTCCCTGCCTCGCCTAACTCCCCTAATTCTTACTCCTGCTACCCAGCACAACTAACAAAGAAGCTACCTTCATCCAAGTCCCTGTCTCAGTGCCTGCTTTTGGAGGAACCAAGCCAAGGCAGGAGCTATTCAGGGTGTAGCTACTTCCTGGCAGTAACAGCAGAAGTAGACATAACAAAAATGAACTCTAAGGTTTCCCTGTAGTTCCCACATCCACTCAAGCCCCCTGATGACCTCCACATGATGCTTCTAGCTTATATTGTGACTAAGAAACTGGAGTTGGGGTCACAGCTCTAATGCTGGCGCCAAGGGAGAGCCCACCTAAGGAAGATGTGATCAGCACTATCATCCTGGCCTTGCTAGAGCAGAGGGAGGAGAAGATTGGAGGTATGGTAGGGATGACTTGCATTTGTATCTGTTCTTATTGTTCTGGGCCTGCATCTAGATACTGTGAGAAAGTCATCTGTTACTTTATTTCCAAGTGCAGTGGGTCACACGTTCACAAGTTCAGTCAACCTCTCTCTCTTGTTCTTGTTGTCAATAGGTGTCATACTCATAGCACCCTTTTGCACAACAGAATGAAACACTGCCTGGTCTTGCTCCAACCTCACAATTGATGCTACACTTGAGCCCATTGCTGCTGCTGACACTGTGTCAGTCCATCTCCTTGGTGGTCTTCCTCTTTTTCTCTGACCCTCCACTTTACCAGACATGATGATAACCTTCTCCAGGGACTGGTCCCTCCTGATAATATGTCCAAAGTGTGAGAGATGAAAGGTTGGCAGTTCAAACCCACCAGCTGCTCCTCAGAAATCCTATACAGGGTCTGTATGAGTCAGAACTGACTCAATGGCACTTAACAACAACAATAATAATTCTCACTATAAGGAGCTCTGGTAGCGTAGTGGGTTATGTGTTAGGCTGGTAACTGCAAGGTCAGCAGTTCAGATCTGCCAGCTACTCTGTGGGAAAAGATGAGGCTTTCTACTCCTGTATTGATTTACAGCCTCAGAAACTCTATACAGGGTTGCTATGAGTTGGAACCCACTCAATGGCACACAACAACCACCATCACCATCCTCAGTCTAGTCAAGGGTATTGTGATGGTTAAAATTATGTCAGCATGGTATAGTATGATTATCAGTGGTTTGGCATATTCTAGATAGGGTGTTCAGAACATGCAATGTAATTTAATTCTGCCATAGTGCAATGTAATGTGTTACATTACATACAATGTAATGTATGTTTTACATCCTTCCTGGATGTCATGTGATGTGATTAGCTGAAAAAACCGTTTCCTTGAGGGTGTGGCCTACCTCCAGTATATAAATGGATGTTCTGGCAGAGCTAGTTCTGTCTCTCTGCCTTGCATTCTTCTGGTTACCTAACCTCTGGTCCTTGGGATTTAAATCTGCAACTTGCCATCTGACCTGAAGACTTTGGATTTGCCCGTCCCTGCAAACCCATTAGCCATCAGACATCTCCAGTCTGCTGCCTGGTCCATGGATATAGAACTAGCCAGTCCCAACAATTGTGTGCTCCTTGAAGTGAATCTTTCTATCAATGTTTATGCATACTTCTTGCTGGTTTTGCTACACTAGAAAACCCAGAAAGAGACAGGCATCTTTGAGAAACCACAGTGAGCATCATACTCAATGGTGACTTAGAGCTTCCTATTTAAAATCTGCAACAAGGCAAAGATGCCTGCCTTCACCACATTATTCAACATTGTACTGAATGTCCTTGCCAGAGCAATTAGGCAAGAAAAATTAAAGGAAAAGTATCCAATTTAGAAAAGAGGAAGTTAAAAACATCCATTTTTGCAGATGAAATTATCCTATATATAGAAAACCCATAGGATTCCATAAGAATGTAATTAGAGCTGAATTCAGCAAAGTAATAGGGTATAAAGTTAAAGCACAAAAATCAGTCATGTTTCTACACATCAACAATGAGCATCCTGAAAGGAAATTAAGTAAGCAATATGTTACATGTACAGTAGCATCTAAAATAGTAAAATAGCTAAAAATTAAAAACACTGTTCTAAATCAAATCTACGTGTTTTATAATTTAATTTTACCTCTTGGATTATTAAATGGTCAGCCCATACAATTTCCAAGCAACCCTCCCAACTCTAGGGTGTCACATTTAAAAGAGGAAAGGGCCTTTAGGACATAAGAGTAATTAGAAGTAAACTGGGATGCACAAAGAGTCCTGGTGTAGTGCAGTAGGATAAGCACTCAACCTTAAGGTCAGTTTGAAGTGCAAGGTCAGTGGTTCAAATTCACCAGCTCTTCCTCGGAAACCTTATATAGGGTCACTATGAATCCAAACCAACTTGACGACACTTAGTAACAACAACAATAGGGATACCCAAAGAACAAGAATGGTGACATATTTATCTACCTGAAGTTCTTCAGTGGGAGTCTCCACTACAAGGTACCAAGACCAAGGCCAGAGAGAAACACCTGATCATTTAGAAATAGACCCCACACTGTGATTAGAGACTATTGAGATTCATAGCTTCTGCCACAGCCCAAACTCCTAAACACACTGACTCATCAAGCAACCAGCTGATGTTTCAGGGAATCTGGTGATGAGTTCCTAAGTTTGGCCATCTGCAGGATGTAAGAAGAATAGAAGGAAATGGAGGCTATGGTGGCCCACATTTATAATTAGCAATTGTAATGATTTTTAGGGTGTTCTCAGAATATAGTTTGAATATTCATGATGCACTATTGTGATCAGCCTCCTTAATAATTATAACCATTTGTATAGAGTCGAGCACCCACTCCTGTTAAGAAAGCAAAATATACATGACATGCTTATCAAATTTTAGGCAAGTTACCATCAAGTCATTGTTGTTGCATGCCATCCAATTGATTCCAACTCATAGCGATTCTGTATAGGGTTTCCAAGAAGCAGTTGGGGGGTTTGAACCTCCAACTTTGTGGTTAGTAGTCCAGTGCTTATTCTACAGCACCACACACGTTACCATGATAGGTAGACAAAGAAGCTTATAAGTCAACAGACACAAAAAGATATTATTTATTTACAAAACTCTTATATAGGTCTCATTATTTATGCCCTTGTTACTTTGCTGTTATTAAGCACCATCAAGTTGGTTCTGACTTGTAGTGACCCTATATAGGGTTTCTGAGGAGTGACTGGTGAGTTTGAACTGCCAACCATGAAAATTGACCTTGCTGTCTATGCTTATCCATTTAAATCCCATTTTCCTGAAATATTTCTGAATCTGTATGGAAAAAAAAACAAACTACCAAATAGTTAGGTTCCTTTGTTGTTAATTACCATCCAGTCTGCCCCTGACTCATGGTAACCCCATGTATATTGAGATCAGACCATCATGACCCATAGAGTTTTCATTGGCTGATTTTCCAAGGTAGTTCACCAGGTCTTTCTTCCTAGTCTATTTTGGTCTAGAAGCTTTGCTGAGATCTATTCAGCAACACAGCCACACCTAAGTCACCATCGATATAAGGGTGGTAGCTGAGCATGAAGTCCATTGGTCAGAAATTGAGCCTGGGTCTCCCCTCATAGAAGGGGAATGTTGTACCACTGAAGAGCCACTACCCTCTTAGGTCTGCATATGTCTCTGGAAAGCAACACCAAGAAAAGTTTGTATCCTTCTTCAATCCTGGTATCAGATGGACACTGTGGTATGAAAGCCAGGTCACTTCACATACGAGTATGATTTATGATATAAGATAATGAAGTCATGATTTAGATATAAGACATCTTTTTGCTGGTTGCCACCAAGTTGACTCTGACTCCTGGTGCCCTTATGTATGCAGAGTACAGCTGCACTCCATGGGCTTTCAAGGCCATGACCTTTCAGAAGTCTTCTTACCCAGATGCTTCTGAGTAGGTTTGAACTTCCAACCTTATGGTTAGTACACATTTGTACTACCCAGAGGCAAGACTATTAAGAGTCCAAGGCCTTTTCATTTGTAACCTTGTTCACCACAGGCTCAGAAGGGCTTGCCTTGAACGCTCTCATTTTGTCCTTTGGTGGACTTTTCAGACAGTCCCTTGGCTATGGGCTCCTGTAGGGCTGCTCAGATCACTTTTTCATGAAGTGCTTATCTAGGTAATCACACAAATACAATCCTTTATCTCGGAGACCAGGGGAATGTCAGGAAGTTCTGGGAATCTCATGATTTTGAGAATGGGGTAGGAGGGAAGGGGTAAGGGGCCAAAATGACAATTTCACTCCTCTCCTCAACAGTGTGTCTGACTCCAGACAGAAAATCCAACTTCTAGTTTGTGCCTGCCTAGAAAGCTGTGTGGCTTCCTCTTCACTGTCTTTCCACTTGAATCTCCCACTTGCCTTATTAATAGCATGTAAACATCATACCGATGCCTTTCTCCATGCAATTTGTTCCCCAGCCTATTCTGCAAAGGATTCAATTAAAACTGAACAGATATTAGAAAGGGCTGACCAACAGGCAGCCAGATACCAATTTCTGCTGACTGGGATGTGGGGGAGGGACTTGCTTGCCCACACTGTGCCACCCTTAACTGCTGCCAGGGTAACAAGGAGCAGGGTACAAACCACCCTTTGAAAGCCATCCTAGCGTTGACTGTTGGTGGGAGTGCATCCTGGGAAAAGGAAAAAAGTAATTTACTTTCAGTAAAAGACGTCATTTTCTCCCAGCTGCTGCCTGTTAGGGTGGGGTGGAATTCATACAGGCTGCTGCAGCCAGATATGCATTTAAATTAGAGACAGATTAAGATGTATTTCGTCCAGCTGTTTGCTCAGGACTTACCCCTAATTCTATCTCAAACAATGTTCATTGTTTAACGTCTTTATATTCACAACTTGTTCCCAAGCATATCTGCAGGGGAAAAGCAGAATTCTGATAGCGTTTGTGCTGTCTTGGCCGGGCTGGGACTCAGGAAAAGGAACAAGATAAACACTTGAGTGGGAGTGCTCCTTTCGGTGACCAGATTTTATGCAAAGGCACGACCTCAGTCAACACCAACAGCAGCATCGTGCCTCCCAAAGTTTCCACAGAACAGAGTGGCCAGGCAGCTGGAGGAGGGATTTCAACCCACAGAGGCTTTTTCTGGAGCCAAGTCCAGGCGTGGAGGCCAGGTGGAGGAAAAGGAAGGGGAGCAGCTTCCTGTCTGGGTGTATCGCCCCCAAAGTAGGGGCCAGCTAGCCTGGGCAGGAAAAAGATGGCCTTCTCTGATAGCAGCGTGCCTTAATTGTTTGGAACAATAGAGTTGGGTTTTAGTAAAGGAATTATTTGAACTCTTGTGGAATTATGAAAAAAGTTATTATATAATCTTGAGTTGGTTAATGTGGACCCGAGCTAAATGATGAAAAAAATGCTTTTTGAAAATACCAAAATTAAACAATCTTCACAGATATTCAATGGGACTTTGGGAGAGTTCAGAGGAAAGTGAGGGGAAAAACTCAACCTATTAAGATGGAAAAATATATTTTTGGTCAAACCCTACCCCATACATTCACAAAAAGGCTCACTTAGGAAGCACTTAGGTACCCTAAGAATGTGTGAGAGAGAAATAAATTACCAGCTGAGGAAGGCTTGGAGGAAATGGAGAGAAATGAATGTGTGAATTAGAATCTGGAGCTGGAAGGAATTCTAGAATCCCCTCAATTCTTCATTTATGCAGACAACGACAAAAGGTACAGTGACTTGCTCCACAACCATGCAACTTATTAGCAGCACAACAAAGTCGCAGGTCCCAGGCTCCAAATGACTGCCAGTGCTCACAGAAAAGATCTTCCAGCACTGGGGCATCCTGGAAGCTAGCTATAGTCCTTAGTGTAGTGACTGGTGGGCAAGTGCAAGATTGTTTAGAAAGACAGAGGGAAACAGAGTCAATTTTCCAATTGAAATGGAAAACTTAGAAATGAAGGTAAGAAGGTCCAATGGAAGAATGCAGAGAATAAAAAGAAGCAAAGATAAGAGAGAATAAATAGAGAGGTTGCAAGACTGGGAGATCTAATGTCGTGTTTCTTGGGCACTGGCAACATAGTTCATAGTGGGTCATCTAGGCATAAAGTCATTTGGGCTTAGTTTCTATGCTTCCCCACCCCTCCACCTCATGGTCTGCTCAGGATAAGGCACACTATGACCTCTAGAAATTCTGAAATAAAGCAGTATTATTTGCCACTTTCAAATGGTGTTGGAAGACGTGAAGAAAATCCAGTTGATAGCATAGGGGGGAAGCATTACCATTCCTAAATACTAATTGCACACCAATCTGAGGGGTAGCTATCAGGTCCAGGAACCATGTAGTCGTATCCCTGAGTATGGCTGGAAAGGTCTGGAAAGAGAGTCATCATCTTCTCACAGAAAACCTTTGCTCGACAGAGAACAATTGAAGATGCATTCGTTCGCCATGAATCCTCGTAAACCGTAGTTGCTGGTTACGATAAGTGAGTGACACCATTCTCCAAGAAGGTCGGGACTCTAAAGTGGGAGTTCTCACATTCACACACCTACAGGGTCCAGGAAGAAAAGAAATAAGTAAGAAACAGACTATTTCATAACGGAGTCTCCTTTAGTTACCTATTGCTGCATAACAAAACCACATTCAAACTTAAAGGATTAAATCAACAATTCATGATTTATATAGTTAATATAAATTTGTATTATTAGCATATATAAGTAGATACTTCAGAAGCATGACGGGATTGGATCCTAAAGGTGTTGTTGTTTTTGTTAAGTGCCATCAAGTTGGTTCCAACTCATAGCAATCCTCCATAGGGTTTCTAAGATTTTAAATCTTCGAGGGAGCAGAAAGCCTCATCTTTCTCCCACAGAGTAGATGGTGGGCTCAAACCTCAGATCTTGTGGTTCACAGTCCAATGCTTATTGTATAAAGCCATCATGCTCCCCAGTAGGGCTAGAGAAAGGAATAAAACTAAACTAGGTCAAATTCATCTATATAGTATATTTATATTATCTCTCAGGTTTCTGAGGATTGTCTTGACTCAGATGGGACCTGTCTAGAAGTTTCTGAGTATGACCTTCCATGACATTTTATTGGTCAACCATATCACTAACTTAAGTCCAGACTCAAGTTATCTTTGTTCCTTACTCTGCTGGCACTTGACTTTCTTGCTGTCATTTCCAGTCTGCCCTTTTGAATTTGACAGTTTTCCTCTCTTTTTCATATCGAACTTGCTCACCCACCAGGATCCACCTTGAAGAATGGTGACAGTTTCTAGAACTCACTGGTGTTTGGTTATCTTCTCTGTGAGCACTAAGCTAAGGTAAGAGTCAGACTGGATCCAGGACCTGGTTGTGCCTCCACTAAGTTGGGTGGTCTTGGAGCAAGTCACTGCATCTCTGTTTGCTCACCTGTCAGCTCTCCTGCTGCTGAGAGCTGGTCATTGCCACAAAGTATAAGGGGGTGGGAGACATAACTCCAACATCTTTGCAAGGCAACCAATCACAGTGTCCTAAATTGTGTTCTTTCCAATGGACTCACTTTGTTTCACATATCAGTTACATAGACCTTTTTCTAAACTGATAACTATTCTTGCTTTTACTTTTCTCTTGAAATATACAACTCAACCAGGTTTACTTTTCATTTTTGACTTTTGATAAAGACCTAATATGGTGACTTGTCCACTTTCCTTTACGTACATCTATGAGAAAAAAACAGAGCCAACATGATGACAAATGACAACTGCTACTATGTCAGGGAGATGCCAGGGAGTGGTGGGGACTGCATTGCACTGGAGAATAGATGCTCCATTGAAGGGTGGCTTCTGTCACTCAGCTCCAGCTAAACATTATCCTGTGAGAAAGACTGTTGATTATATTAACTACAATTTACTGTAAGATCCTTCAGCATATTCACTGTGATGCATATGTATAATAATTTAATTTTAATCTACGCCCTAGGTGCAGTCAATTAACATTTGAAGTACTCTACAAATTATAAATCTGTACTCCAGGAGTGGCTATTTACTATTTGAAAGCCTCCAATCAGAGGTCTACATTCCAGACACAAACACATCTGATATGACTCGCTGAGTCTATACTCAGTAGTTCATTACAATCCTAAGAAAGGTGACTATGTGTTGTTCCCAGTTTACATCTGTTGCCCAGGCATAATTATACATGGAGAGTACCATTTGGTCTTCGAGTTTAGGACTGCCAGATGGCCTCAGCCAGTGCAGAATCATATCACCTATTCAAATCAGGAAGCCCATTTCAAGAACCACATCCCCTACAGTCATATCTACCCTACAAAGAGAGCAACCACAGAGTTTTTAACAAATCCAGGTGTGTGATGGTTAGTTTTTTTGTGTCAACATGGCTAGGTTTTGGTTCCAGTTATAAAATGGAACACTGGTCTAGTTGCTGTCAGGGAGTTACATATGAGTATATCAGTTGGCCTTGGATAGAGCAAATTACCTTTCATAATGCAAACTAAAGTAATATAATCAATCCATTAAGGTCATAGCTCTGTAAGATGAATTTTAAACCTATTCACTTCTACATTATAAAAGCACCAGAATAGACACAGAAACACACACAAGAGAAGACAGACAGCATGTCAGGATTGTCGACAAGGGAACGAAGCCAAAGCTCAGTGGCAGACGCTAGAAACTCAGCCTGACATAAAGTGACAGAGCAGCTGCAGGTTCTAGGCCCATATACTGACTAAGGCTGTGTGCCTGCGGGCAGGAGGCTAGCTTTCAGAATGTGCCCTTTGGACCTTTAAATGAATATACACTTTTTTTTGTTTTATATGTGTACATCAAATCTTTTTGCTTTGTTCATTTGTGAAATGTAAGATGCAACTGGGGAGCCACAGGGAGGAAGTAAGATAACTGTTGTTGCAGGGACAGGATTGAAATCATTGAGATGAAGCAAGGTGTATGGTTTTCTGAATGTGGAGCTAGTAGGCTTGTCTGTAACTCTTCACTCTATTCACAATAAAGAGTGAAAATGAAAAAATTAAAAAATTTTTGAAGAAACTAGGCCTGAGACTGACAGAGGGAATCAATATGGTTAAGACCCTGATTGGGGCTTCTAGCCTCCAAAACTGTGAGAAAAGAAATAGCTGTTGGTTAAAGTCCCCCATGTGCTGTATTTGTGTTATAGCAGCACCAGGAAACTAAGACAATTAGTTCCCTCATTGATGTATTTAATAAAAGGAGTGTCTTCTGGCTTTCTTGTGGAAGATAGTTGAAGGCTGGGGATGAAGGGGTTCCTTGTGAAAGTCACATAGGATAAATCCAATTCTAAATTCCTGTCTCCCTAAATCATTGCATTACCTCCTCTACATTATGACAGAGAAGTACTGGCATCTCAACTTCATTAATTGTATATCACCATTGAGTCCCCATTTGGGTCAAACAAGTAAATTGTTAGAGCCACTTCCAGCAGCACAGGCTGACACATAATATCCAGAATCTCTAAAAGCACAGATCAATTAATTTGACCCAATCTAGTTTCACTCCTCCCTCCTTTGTCTAACACCCTTAGAATCTATCCCCATGACTGTTTCCCAAATATATATATATGTATATATATCCGTGTCCCTGGAATATGCTGAGATTTAAGCCAAGTTATCTCTGGTAGCATAGTGGTTATGACTTGGGTTGCTAACCTCAAGGCCAGCAATTCAAAACTACCAGCCATTCTGAGGGAGAAAGATGAGGCTTTCTGCTCCCATAAAGATTTACAGCCTCGGAAACCCTGTGCAGGGTCGCTATGAGTCAGAACCGACTCCAGAGTACTTAACAACAACAACAATAATGGGTATAGTGGCAACATGTGGTGGTCATGATGAGTCTTGAGGAAACTAGATGCCCTTCAAGACATTTGTCCCAGGTAATGTTGTCACAAGAATTGAAAGAAAAGGAAGTCTAAGGACAACTACCTCTCAGGTGTCAGTTTCACCTGACAATCCATCCAACCAGACATTGCCATTATAGGCTACTGGAGTCTATTTTTCCCCATCAATGCTCTTACTTTTACATGAGCAATCTGGTGATATTGGTAATCCAACTGTCACTGTAACTGAGAAACCAGTGTAATTAAATTCTGAGTTTCATTTGCCGTAACATGAGTCCTCTGGCAAGAGAAATAAGAGATTTTTTGACAGCTTCTATGGCAGGCCTCAAAGAATATCTTATTATTGCCATAAAGGTCTAATGCAGCAGCCACTTTGCTTCCAAGGCAAATGCTTAATACCACTCATACCATGGGTTGCTAGCATCACGTTTCCAATGGTAAGGAGCTCAGCATTATATTCAGGGAAAGGACATGACAAAATCAATCCCCAAATCCCATCTTTGCAAGTTTGTATCGTGGGACCACTCCAAGTACCAATTGTGTTATCAGTTAGGGTCCAATCATGAGAAAGAAAATACACAGTGAGTCATACAGGGAAAGTTTAATATAAACAAGTATTCACAGGTGGTGGAACAATGAAGAATTAACCAGTGAGAGTTAAACAAAGTGTAAAAGGTACCAGAATTGCAGCTATCAGAAGCAGTCCCATCTCTAGGGATCACCCAAAGAAGACACATAATCACTTTCCTCTACAGTTGAGATCCAGTTTTCAATGGAATGGATGCAATTGGTTCACTGGAAGGCAGAGAAGTAGCTGCCATGCTGTGTAGGTAGAACATACCAGAAATCTGCCCTTTGGAGCATTGGAGGAAGCTATCCACATGGAGTTATTATTCTGCTGAACTTCCTACAAAGCCACTGAGGAGGTTTCCAGTGTCGGCATTCACAGAGAGGTAGTTCTCAGGTGGTGCTCAGCTGAAAAGCTGCTCCCAAGAGCACTTGTGGAAGCTACTGACACTAACATTGCTGGCTAGTGCTGCAGGAGCCGGCTGCTGGAGACACCACATTCTGCAAAAACCTAGAGAGAGGAACACAACAGAAACAGGAAGAGAAATTACCTTGCCAGTGCCCTACCAATGCTCTCTACTGACAAAGCTTAACAGTGTTCTAGCTGACAAAGGAGAAATATTCACAGGGTGCATATTTATTGTAGCAGAGTGGGCAACAAAGGGTGGATTTGGAGATGAGATGCAATACATTGATAAATGAAGCACTCACTTGCACACTTACAGGTGTCCTACTTTCTACCATAAATTATATAGCTATTCTGATGACACAGAATCTTAGAAATACCTTCCTTTGGCGTAATGAGTAAATTTTATTCATGAACATTCACACTTGCATAAATGGGGCTTGGGAATCTAGCAAATCTAGTAACTCAACATCTTGGGAGTAGCACCTTTAGTCTGAAATGGTTTTCTTTTTTGTCCCACCATTTCTTGGAAGATAACATTGTCTAGTCCCACCACTGTTGTTGTTCAAGTGCCATCAAGTCAGTTCTGACCCATAGCGAGCCTGTGTAGGGTTTCCTAAGAGTGGCTCATGAGCTTAAACCACTGACCTTGTAGTTGAAACTGACTTTGCAGTCCAGCGCATTAACCCAAATGCCACACCAGGACTCCAGTCCCACATAAGGGGGGATTAATCTGCTGTTAAAACACTGTTTTACTTTTATCTTGGAATGAAGCATTCATAAATACTGTTTTGCAGAGTACCTGAGGAGATAAGAATAGGAAACATCACAGAATTTGCAAAGCAGGTTGTATGAACTTCTCTGTACACTTGCTAATAAATCTTTACATTGCCAGTTCAGTTCTGCTTGTCACAGAGCATGGTGTCATCAAATCATCCAGTTTAAAAAAAAAAAAAAAAAATCTGCTTTTTGTGTGTAACATCTCCTAATTTGTAAATGTTGGCAAATAATTTAGTCTATGCTGTACAAATAAAACCCACATCTAAGCAACTTTATAGTGACCCTATATAGGGTTTCCAAACTTGTAAATCTTTATAGGAGCAGATAGCCTCATCTTTATCCCATTGAAGGGCTCGTCATTACAAACCCACCACGCTACCAGAACTCCTTCTCTCAATCTTACTGTCCCCATCTACATGGTGCTCTTAGCTTTCTCTAGCCCTGTCTATGGAAGAAGTAAAGTATATAGATACACAGGAGGAAAGAGCTTTACCAATGAGCTCGGAAAACAGATTGGAAGAAATCTTCAGGTCTCACATTTCGCAATATGACCACTTTCTCGTCTCTTCTGCTGTTGCATTGTCACTAGGATGAAGGCAAATGTGTGGATTGCTGCTGCCAAGCACTCTAGAGTTGATTCAGTACAGCTCTGGGAACACAGTTGCTGTTGTTATGTGCCGTGGAGTCGGTTCCGACTCATAGCGACACTGTACAGGGTTTCTGAGGCTGTAAATCTTTTTTGGGAGCAGAAAGCCTCATCTTTCTCCCACAGAACAGCTGGTAGTTTCAAACTGCTGACCTTGCGGTTCACAGCCCGATTCGTAGGTGCTCAGAAAGTACTGACTTCTCTGACACAGTGCTGACACAGCCAGTTGCCTTATTGGGTAGCCATCTCTTTCTGTTGAAAATATTGGCCCAACGTTTTGGCATTTAAAGCACCAGAAATCATTTTAGTAATCTCAATTTAAGCCTGGGCTCCTCAGAAGCCCTATATAGGGTCACTATGAGTTGGAACCAACTCTACAGCACTTAACAGCACCAACAGTTGATTTTTAAATTTTTGGAGCTCTAACCAAAGCTTTTACTCATTCCTGGTACTGTTGTTGCTGTTGTTGTTGTTGTTGTTGTTATGTGCCATCAAGTTGATACCAACTCGGCGACCTTATGCATAGCAGAACGAAACACTGCCTGGTCCACGCTTGAGCCCATTGATGCTGTCACTTTGCCAATCCATCTCGCTGGGGGTCTTCGTCTTTTTCTCTGACCTTCCACCTGACCAAACATGATATCCCTCTCTAGTGACTGTTCCCTTCTGACAATATGTTCAAAGTATTAGAGACGAAGTTTGGCCATCTTGGCCTCCAATGAGCACTCT
>NW_006408640.1:7575131-7627487 GCF_000296735.1 Chrysochloris asiatica | reverse complement strand
TCTTGAGTGTTGATAGTTGATCCAAGAAGAATGAAGTCCTTGACAACTTCAATCTTTTCTCCATTGATAAGAATGTTGTTTATTGGTCCAGTGGTTACTAATTGGGCTACTAATCTCAAGGTCAGCAGTTCAAAAGCAGCAGCGGTTCCATGGGAGAAAGGTGAGGCTTTCAGCTCCTGTAAAGATTTACAGTGTCAGAAACCCTATGCAGGGTCACTGTGAGTCAGAACCGACTCCACGGCACATAACCACTACCATCACATAGCATTCAGACTCATGGTGTGGCGATGAGCACTAGACTGCTAACCACAAGGTCAGCGATTCAAACCCACCAACTGCTCCTTGGAGACCCTATGTAGGGTCACTATAAGTCAGAACCTACTTGAGGGCGCTTAACAACAACAACAGATAGCATTCAGAACAGTAGGTGAGTTGGACCTGGGAACACAAGTGGAGGATTGCAGCTTCTTTAGCAATCCTTTTGTCCTCTCCCATTTCTCAAACATTTTTGTCTCTGAGAAATGAAGGAAAGTAGGGAGCGGGATGAAGAGAGAAGTAGTTTGTTGACTACTTGTTGTTGTTAAGTGCTGTTGAGTCGATTCCGACCCATAGCGACCCTCTATTGAGTTTCCAAGGAACAGCTGGTGAGCTTGAACCAGTGACCTTGAAGTTCAAAGGACTTTGCAATTTGATGCATTAGCCCACAGTGCCACACCAGGACCCCTAGGTAGCTTGTTATTTGGAGTTTCTGGGTTATGCAAAGGATCGCTGATGGTACAGTGGTTAAGTGCTCAGCTGTTAACCAAAAAGTTGGCAGTTCAAGTCCACCAGAGACTCCACAGAACAAAGACGTGGTGGTCTGTTTCTATAAACAATTATAGCCTCTGGGGTAGTTCTAATATGTCCCATAGGGTTACTATGATGCAGAATCAACTTGGCAGTGATCAGTTTTGTTCTGATTGATGAGCTTGAGCTTGCCTATTAACCAATGGTTGGAGGTTCATATCCATCCAGAGACATTGACAAGAAAGCCCTGAAAAATCAACCACTGTAAACCCCATGGAACAGTCTTCTCTGACAGACACAAGGTTGCCATGGTTCTTGGTGTGGGAAGAAATTGTTATAGAGGCAGATGCCTTCTGGTTGTTGAGAAGGGGAGTGGGCAGCAGAACCCCTCTCCATTCGTTAGATAGAAGGATGTACACAGTTTCTCTGACTCAAAGCAGCCTGCTCAGACCTTTACACACTCAGATGGGCATTGTTGCCATGCAGGAAATGATAATCCAAAGGCAGCACTAATTTCTGTACCTTTCCAATATTCCCACAAGTTCACCCATCCATTCTTTCTGCACTGCTGGCCCCCTGGTGTGACAGGGAGTTTCTCTCTGGGCACTGTCTCAGTCCCCAACTGGTGCTTCATATTTTGAGTTAATGCTGTTCTCTGCTAACATCTCAGAGCTTTTCCACTACCCTGATGTCCCAACCTGAGCAGGCTTGAGGTATCATTTGCCCTGGGATATCCTTGATATCCAGTTCTCCCAGGAAAGCTAAAGTGAAGGAGGAGTACCTGAAATCCAGTCACTCAAACATAACCTTAATAAAACAAACTCGCTGGGATTCTTTGATTTGTCCCTGGGAAAAACTCCTAGGAGAAAACATTCATAATACAGTTTGATTCCATTTAAAGTCTACAAAGCAAAACTTCTTAATTAAAATGTTGCACTTTAAAGTCATTCTGCCTGAGTTTGAATCCCAACTTTACTTCATTATAAATAAACTTAATTTTTCCATACATTAGTTACCTTATCTTTGAAATGAGTATGTAACGGTACCTCCTTTGAAGAGTAAAGGTGATAATGAAATGAAAAAAACAAATATAAACCTAGAATAGTGTTTGGAAAACAGCAAGTGCTCAAAAAGTGTTGTCTATTGTTGTTACTACTAAACAATTAGTAGTTGGGTGATTGTGAACAGCTACCTTGTAAGTCAGACTAGACCTGCCCCGTAGGATTTCTAAGGCTGCAAAGCTTTATTGATCTTTCTCCCATTGAACAGGCTGGTGGGTTCAAACTATTGAAATTTTGGTTAGCAGCTGAGTACTTTAACCACTGTACCACCAGGGATTTTGTTACTACTACTACTTAACTTCTAAGGAGCTCTGGTAGGTAATGGTTATGACTTGGGCTGTGAACCACAAGGTCAGCAGTTCAAAACTACCAGCTGTTCCATGGGAGAAAGATGAGGCTTTCTGCCCCCATAAAGATTTATAGCCTCGGAAACTCTGTACAGGGTCGCTATGAGTCGGAACCAATCCCATGACACATAATCACCACCACCACGACTTACCTTCTACTTAATGAGTCCTGGTATGGCACTGGAGGATAAGGACTAGATTAATAACCACAAGGTTGGCAGTTAAAACCCACCAGCTCCTCTCAGAAACCCTACACAAGGTCACTATGAGTTAGAACCAACTCGGAGGCACACAAACAGCTACTATTTAACTGTATTCACAACCTAGTTGGATAAGACAAACCAGTTTTATCTAGAGTTCAAAACTGTGGTTCTAGGCAAAGGCATCTGCTTGATCAGCAAAGTGTGGAATAGAAAACTAAATAGGAAAAAATAGAGGAAAAAGAAACCACAATATAGGCAAAAGTCACTGAAATGGGAATAAGACTTCTGCATATATTTGCATATCAAATATGTAAAGTTTACTAGTAACTTGAAGCAAACTATCTGTTGGGAATAAAGTAATGAACAAAATGTAGTGTCTGGCTTCCTCCAGGTGCTCACCATCAAGCAAGGGAGACATGGGTAAGTAGGCAATTACAGCACAGAACAATATCATGAAGCTCTAATGTGGTGTAAAGTATAAGGTGCTATGAGAATATGCTAGCAGGGTATTTGCCTCAATCTTTGGGACAGAATGAGCATTAAGAAGGAAATAGTATCTAAGCCATGAACTGAAGGCTAAGTTACAATTAGGTGAGGGGGGGAGTGGGAATTGTTCTGAGTGGAAAGTAATTCAATATGAAAGGAACACTGAAAGTGCCAAGACAAATATAATCTTTATTTCACTAGGAGAATGGAGAATGGATTAGAGATCTAGGTAGGAGCCTATGGTAAAGTGATGGCAATCAGAATAGAAAACAATGGAATCAAATGACTTAATGATTCATAACTGCAATGTAATGAATTATTTAATGTCTCTTCTAGCCACAGTCTTTGAAACTCCCACCAAACAATGTTTTTGCCCTGCTGGGTAAGAGAAGTTAAGAGAAGACAGTAATAAGATTATATGAGTAACTAACAGAGTTAATAGTTATTGTAAAAACTTAAAACTCTAACGTGTATGAATTGCGCCATCTCAGAGGCAGGAAGGAAGATTTCACTACCATCAAAGAGGAGCCAGGAGTAGAGTGTGTCGTTTAGACCCTGAGATCCCTGTGCATCGAAACTCCTTGATCCAGGGACAGGAACTACGACACTGAAGGAGTACCAGAGGACAGCAGCTGCAGAATCAAGAGTCAGAGCACTAGGTAGAGCAGTGAGATTGCAGTCCATGGAGTAAGTAAAGCTGAGTGACTTTGGACAAGAGGCTTACTTGCAGAAAGGGGTGTCTCTAGGCCCTTGGGGATAAGTTTGTTGACCCATGGAGCTAGTGCCAAGTGCCTTCGGGCAGAGGTGTATGATGGAGTGGTATGTTTATGGGCATTTATCATCAATCCTAAAAGAACTTTGTAACATTGCCCAGGCAGAGAGAGGCCTGCCTGTGGGCACTACTGAGGACAGAGTGTCTGACTGGAAGAACTGTGCCCTGAGCATCTTCTGATCCCGCATTGTAACCTGTTAACTTGCCTAATAAACCCCATAACTATGAGTTTGGTGTCTGAATGCAGTCTGGCCATTGCAACACGTTATCAAACCAAGATGAGAAATAGAGAATGCTGAGGGAGGGATGGTTTGGTGTCATTCATTACAGTACATCACACTATGTACAAAAAGTAATGCACAGTAGATCAATGACCAATATGTAAGAATAAAAGTTAAAAATAGTCTTAGATGCAAACATAGGAGTAAAACTTCAAGCACTTGTTTTTGATACTGGATTCTTAGGTATGACACAAAAGTAAGAATAACAAAACATAATATATACTGAATTTCACTGAATTAAAAAATTGGGATGCATCAAAAGAGTTTCTTTTTAAGAGAATTCTGGGAACATGGCAGCTTAAACAGATCATCCCAGCTTAAATAGAGTTCCAGCCATCTCCCACTAATGCAACAAAGAAATAGCACTCAGCCTTTCATAACTCTGAATCAGGGAGCAGAGGACATCTGCAAGGAACTGTAAACAGGCAGGAATCAATGAGTCAAAAAATGTTTCATATGAAACTACTTCTACCACTGTCTCTTCTCCTTCCCCTAGTAACCTGAGTTACTATGAACTGTAGTCAGTCAAAGCAAAAGACCCTACTTCCCTTACCACCAAACTTGTACTAAGAGATACAAACACTTAGCTTCTACTCTACAATAGCAAGGTGTGCATTTGGAGGTTGCCAGCACCTCCCCTGCCTAGTAACTATCCACTGCTCACTACAGAAGATCCCTTCCAGGGGAGTCTGCTTCCATAGTCAGCATGCTACCTGACTCCCTATGCACCTTAGACCTCTGAAACCAAGAGGGTAAATCTCCTTAGAGCCTCGTTTGGATTTTTCTGCTCCTTCTGCTGGTTGGCACCAAGGACTGCCAGTTAAGACTGGTATGTGCTTGGAAGTAGGTATCTTGAGTGGAGGCCACACCCAAAGCTAACATTCTGCAGGTGTGGAGGGGTTCTGATGGAAACTTGTTAACTTCCCTAATAAATCCCATACCTGTGAGTTCTGTGTGGCCATCACAATGAATTATCGAACCGCAATGAGAAGGAAATCTCCCTTAAGTTTCACTGAGGGCATGCCAGTCCCTTTCCCCAGGTAACTGTTAGCTGCTGGACTGATACAAACTCCTACAGAAAGTCTTCTGCAATGGAGACAGAAGATGAGGTACCTAAATGACACCAACAGTAAGAATAACAAAACATAATATATACTGAATTTCATCACATTAAAAAATTGGAGTGCATCAAAAGACTTTATTTTTAAGAGAATTCTGGGAAGATGGCTGCTTAAACAGATCATTCCAGCTTACACAGAGTTCTAGGCAAAAGGCCATGGTGCTCTGAAATCAACCAAACAGAACTATGCAAGGTCCTTCTGAGTAGTGGCAGCCCCTCTTCCTTTTGATATGGAAAAAAAAAAGCCTAATTTTCTCTTGAATGCCAGCTCAGATATAAGTAGCCCCTACAGCGCAGAAAAAGAAGTGTTGGATAAAAATGGAGGGCAACATCAAACTCTACAGGGCACTCGCAGAGGGTGAGCTCACTCACTGAAAATGTGGTTGCAGAAGCAAATCACGGGAGGGATTGGTAACCAGAGAGGTCTGCACCCCTGATGGACAGATTGGTTAGTGTGTGATATCTTAACTGAGTGGCAATACCCACTGGTGGACAGATGGACCAGAGTGTGCTCTTTGCTATCTTTGGGAGACATTCAAAATTGAAAACTGAGATCTAAAATTGTCAAAATCCAATTAAATCCAGGAAGGAGAAACAGCTAACACAGAGAAAGAAAGAAAGTAAACAATAAGCAAAGACCAAAGGCTCTGCCAACCTCAAAGTATCTTGCAGAAAATAGTACAAGAAAAAAACACCAAATACCGGGGAAATTTGAAAAAGTTCACACCCTCAAAAAAGCCAATGGCCCAACAACAAAAAAAAAAAAATCACAAGATACCCAAAAAGCAAAGAAGCAATTGCTCAGCCAGGTGAACCTGCCAAAATCATATCTATGGTCGGCCAAATAATGAAGAGAATGAAAGAATACAATGTAATAATGTTAAAAATAATTACAGAGCTGGGGGGAAGCATAGATAAAAATCTAAAAGATATAAGGAGAATAATGCGTAAACAAAATGATCTTTAAAGAGAGACAGAAAGAAACCATATATAAGCAATGTGAATGAAAGGGACAAAACCCGACAAATCTACAAAAATGACAAATGTAAAAATCCAGAACCCCATCCAGAATTGTCTGAGGTGGGAAATTTCCACTGGAAAGGACGAGTACACCAGCCTGGAGCAACTAGAAGAACAGAAGATACTTCATGACAAAATACCAGCAGGAAAAATCAGAAACAATAAAGGCAGTCTGATTGATGCGGGAGCCATCAAGGTAAGTGGTTGGGTCCCCTCAGAGCAAACTCCCTTCCTAGACTAAGACTTAAGGAGAATACAGGAGCAGTCATGTGATCTGGCTGGTGACCACATTGGTCACCGATAAGGGGAAGAGGGGGAAAAAACAGCAATGAAGTTGGGATCTAAGTCTGACTACATTCAATAGACTCCTGTGAACCTGGGTGGAGACCTGGATGGCCAGCAGTGCAGCAAGACCCGGGGACTCCTGGGCCCAGAGGCAGTGACATGGCCACAAAGGACTAAAGCGGAGAGTGAAGCATCCAGCTGACATGAAGTGAGGGAAGATGCACAAGGACACCCATACTTGCAGATAGTACCCACTTGACCAGGCTTCGATGACTGGATGACCAGAACTCGACTAGAAGAAGAAAGAAGAGGGAATAAAAAAAAAAGTAACCCACTACAATTTGATGAACTTTACCTATACTTATGGATGTAGTAGCTCAAAAAAGGGAACAAATCTTTACAGCAAGGATCACTCCCACCCCCCTGTACACAGGGTTGACAGGAGTGGGCAACTTAGACATTGGCTACCCAAAATGGGGGGGGGGGGTATAAAGGGAAGAAGTGACTGACTTACAAGCTTTCAAGAAGAAGCCTAGTTCCAGACAGAGCAGTGGTAGGTAGAACTTCCACTGAATGATTTCCAATATGTTGGGACTGGGCTGGCAAAAGGAATTGGGGATAAGACTCTTGTGATAACAATAGTGAATAATTGCCATCAGGACTGACTGTGAGGGTAGGAAATGTAGAGGTAGATGTTTTTTGACAAAAGGAGAGGAGTGATTGATTTTGCAGCCCAGAAGCGGAGGTCCCTGGGACCATCAAGTGAGAAGAGTGGAGAGCGGGACCTTACCCTTAGAGGCAGAGACACCAGGGATGGAAACAGAAATGATGACTTGGACAGATGGAGTGGCTGGGGACACTAGACTCAGGGAGGGAGAGGGGCTGTGTGCTGATGGCCAGGGGGCGGGGGCAGGCCTGTGGGGTGTACGTTTTGATTATTTGATGATGCATGGAGGAGATGGTAATCATTGCAATGAAACAAAATATGATAGGATGAATGTAAAACTGATGTCCTCCCATGTAAACCCACATAATTCACAATAAAAACTTAAAAAAAAAAACTGAAATGAGAAACACAATGGAAGGATTTCACAGCAAATTTAATCAGATAGCAGAAAGAATCAGTGAATTTGAGGCAAAATAGAAATACAATAGAGAGAACATTTACAGAGATTTAAGAACACTAAGCACAGTTCAATAGAATTATGGGTCAACATCAAGAGACCTATATATGCATAATTAAAATTCCAGAAAGACACAACAGAGAGAAAATAACAGAAACAATATTTGAGGAAATAATAACATAAAATGTGCCCAATCTAATAAAGAGGATGAATCTGTAAATCCAAGAAGCTCAAAGAGCTACAAGTAGCAGTTACTCAAAGATATCTACACTGAAACACATTTTAATCAAGCTCTCAGAAAGTAAATACAAAGAGAGAATCCAAAAAGCAGTGATAGAGAAGCAAACAGTCACATACAAAGAATTCCCAAGATCAAGTGCTGGTTGCTCCTCAGAACTCAGAAATACTAGAGGCCATAAGTAAATAGAATGATCTATTTAAAGTACTGAAAGAGAAAGCAAACCAATAAATAAATCAACTCCCAAAACCTATCAACCAAGAATACTATAAGCAGCAAAACTGGCCTTCGAAATTGAGGCTAAAATTAAAACATTCCCAGACAAACAGAAGCGGAGAGATGCTTCATAAACATCAGATCTCCCATATAAAATACTAATTAGAGTTCTGTAGATGGAAAGAAAGAGACACTTGAAAGTAATTAAAAGCCATAAATATAGACAGATCCCTAATAAAGGGAATTTCATGGACAAGTATAATGACTAACAACAAGGTATTCATGACTGATAATATTAACTGTTTTGTCCTTCATGATTTTTAATGACAAATGTATAAAAAGGAAGTATAACATTATGATATAGGACACATGGAATATAAAAACATAATTACTAATAAACTGAGCAGAGTGTATGAGGGGAGATGTATGCTATAGGCATAGATTTTTTGTGTATATTTCTGCTGTTGTCATTAAGGGTCTTCAAGTAAATTCGGACTCATAATAATGCTGTATAGGGTTTCCAAGGAGCAGTTGGTGGATTTGAACTGCCTAACTCGTGGTTCACAGTCTAGTCCTAATTCTACAGTGCCAAACCAATTAAATTGGTACCAACTTACCTTTGTTGCTGTTGCTAGGTATCATCAAGTCTATACCAACTCATAACTACCCTATGCACAATAGAACAAAACACGGCCCGGTCCTGGGCCAGCCTCTCAATCACTGTTATGTTTGAAAGCATTGCTGCTGCAACTGTGCCAATCCATCTCATTGGGGGTCTTTCTCTTTTTCTCTGACCCTCCACTTTAGAAAACATGACATCCTTCTCCAGGGATTAGTCCCTTCTGATAATACGTCCAAAGTATGAGAGATGAAATCTTGCCATCCTGGCTGCCAAGGAGCAGTCTAGTTGTATTTCCAACACAGATTGGTGTGTTCTTTTGGCAGTCCAATGTACCTTTAATATTCTCCTCCAACATCATAACTCAAATGATTCAATTCTTCTATAGTCTTCCTTATTCACTGTCCAACTTTCACATGCATATGAAGTTATTAAAAATACTATGGCTTGGGTCAGGTGTACCTTCATCCTCAAACTGACATCTTTGCTCATCTACACTTTAAAGAGGTTTTGTGTAGCAGATTTTCCGAATGCAATATATTGTTTGATTTCTTGACTGTTCCTTCCATTTTCTTCTTATGTTTCCTGTGTCCACAAGTTGGTTCCAACTCATAGCGACCCTGTATAGGGTTTCTGAGGAGCAGCTGCTGAGATTGAACCGCAGTCCTGTACTTATTCTACAATGCTACATCAGAGCTCCATGGTGTTGGTGGTTGTTATGTGCCGTGGTTCCGACTCATAGCGACCCTGCACAGGGCTTCTGAGGCTGTAAATCTTTACCAGAGCAGAAAGCCTCATCTTCCTCCCACGGAACAGCTAGTAGTTTCAAACTGCTGACCTTGCAGTTCACAGCTCGATTCATAACCACTATGCTACCAAAGCTCTTTAGATTACCTCAATATTGTAATTCAAGGTTTGAATTATTTCTTCAGTTCCTTCAGCTTGAGAAATGCTGAGTATGTTTTTCCTTGTAGTTTTCTAACTCAATGTATTTGCGCTTTTCACTATAACTTCTTGAGTTGTCTTGAAATCTTCTGTTCAGCTCTTTTACCTCATTGTTTCTTCTATTCACTTTAGTTACTTTACATTTGTCTCACTTATGTAGTGCTGCTATAGCTGAAATACCACAAGTGGATGGTTTTAACTAACAGAAACTTATTCTCTCACAGTTTGAAAGGCTAGAAATCTGAATCCAGATTTTGAATCCAGATCTTGAAAAACGTCCTTGTCTCCTTAAAGCATCTGTATGACCACATTCCTTGGATAGCTCCATGTGTCTTGGCATCAAACTTTCCCTGCATCTAAGAGCTTTACAGTGCTTCCAAAGGGTGCACTCCACTCCTGGCTTTGTTTCTTGGTTTCTTAGAAGGCCCCCCTTCTTTTCAGTCTTCTCTCTCCTTTCACCTCTTTTAAGATAAAAGGTGTTGCAGCCATGGTCCTGGGAGTCTCCCTTACATCAAATGAGGGTTGTGATAATATAAAGCATGCCATATCCTACCCTTAATTCTCTTACTGGTTTAGTACATCAGGGCACATCATGAGGGATCATCATTTAACTGTCAAACCACTGAGAATCATGCATTTTGGAAGGAAACAATTCAATCCAAGAAAACATTTCAGAATTTCTTTTAATATCTGTTTTGGTCTTCTTCTTTCTTGTCTTTTTAATGGTCCTTTGCTTTCTTTATGTATGGCATCCCTGATGTCGTACCACAACTCACCTTTTTCTTTGACATTAGTGGTCAATGTATCAAATATATTCTTGAGATTGTCGCTAAATTTAGGTGAGATGTATTTAAGGTCATATTTTGGCTCTCATGGACTTGTCATTAGTCATGGTGATTGTTGTTAAGTGCCGTTGAGTCAGTTCCAACTCATAGTGACTCTGTATAGGGTTTCCAAGGAGCGGCTGGTGGGTTTGAGCCACCAACCTTGATGTTAAAAGTCAAGTGCTTATTCAAAATCTCCACAAATCCAAAACCATAATGATATAATTAGTTCAACAAACTGTTGTTGTTAAGTGCCATCAAGATAGATCTAACTGATGTCTACCTTATATAGGGTTTACAAGGATCTTTACAGCAATGGAAAGTCTCACCTTTTTTTTCCCAACGAGTAGGGGATCTGAGCTACACAGGATGGTTCTTCCAAATCCCATCCCTCTTGCACATGTCCTGCATGAGTCAACATTACTGTTGTTGTTGTTAGGTACAGTTTAGTCAGGTCCAACTCATAGCAACCCAATGCACAACAGAAAAAAACATTGTTGTTGAGCTAAGTGCTTATCACACGAGCACAGTCAGGGGTCCTTGGATGTATATACCACAATATATTTACCCATTCAACTGTTGGTGGACACTGGATTTTTTTCTATATTGTGGCTATTGTACATAATGCTACAACAAATATTGATGTACAAGTATTTGACATAGTCTATTTTGAGTACATACCTAAAAGTGGAATTGTTGGGCCATGTTAGAGTTCTATGTTTAACTTATTGAAGAACTGCCAAACTGTCTCATAACAGTTACACAGTTTTACTTTCTCACCAGCAGTGTAAGAAGTTACAATTTATGCATGTTTTTGTTGTTAGGTGCCATCAAGTCAGTACCGACCCATAGCGACCTTATGCACAGCCGAACAAAACACTGCTCAATCCTAGGCCAACATCACTACTGTTGCCACACTTGAGCCCATCGATGCTGCTACTTGGCCAATACATCTCATTGGGGGACTTCCTCTTTTTCTCTGACCCTCCGCCTTACCAAACATGATATCCTTCTCCAGCGACTGGTCCCTGCTGACAATATGTCCAAAGTATGAGAGACGAAATTTGACCATCTTGGCCTCCAAGGAACACTCTGGCTGCACTTCTTCCAAAACGGATCTATGGGTTCTTTTGGCAGCCCATAGCACTTTCAATATTCTCCTCCAACACCATAACTCAAAGGCATCAATTCTATGGTCTTCTTTATTCACTGTCCAGCTTTCGCATGCATATGAGGTTATAGAAAATACCAGGTGCACCTTAGTCCTCAAGCTGACATCTTTGCTCTTCAACACATTAACAAGGTCTTGTGCAGCAGATTTACTTAATGCAATACGTCATTTGATTTCTTGTCTGCTGCTTCCATGACTGTTGATAGGTGATCCAAGAAGAATAAAGTCCTTGACAACTTCAACCTTTTCTACACTGATAAGAATGTTGTTTATTGGTCCAGTGGTGAGGATTTTTGTTTTTGACAATGAGATGTAATCCATACCAAAGGCTGTTTTAAGTCCTCTTCACTTTCAACAAGCAAGGTTGTATCATCTGCATATCGCAGGTTGTTAATGAGTCTTCCTACAATCCTGATGCCACATTTTTCTACATAGAACCCAGCTTCTCGGATTATTTGCTCAGCATACAGGTTGAATAAGTATGCTAAAAGAATACAACCTTGTCACACACCTTTCTTAATTTTAAAACATTCAGTGTTCCCATGTTCTTTTTATATATAACCTTGTTAAAAGTAGTCAGTCTATGTTTTCTGATAATTGCCATCCTAGTGGATGAACAGGAGTCCTGGTGTGGCTCTGTGAGATAAAACACTGGACCTCAAGGTCAGTTTGAACCACAAGGTTAGCCATTCAAGCTCACTAGTTGCTCCTTGGAAACCCTACACAGGGTCACTGTGAGTTGGAACAGACTCAATGGGACTTAAAAACAACGTGTGGATGAAAAACTCAAAGTTGTCAAAGACTTTATTTTGCTTGGATCCATCAACACTCATGGAAGCAGCAGTCAAGAAATCAAATGACATATTACATTAGGCAAATGTGCTGCACAAGACTAAAGTGTTTAATAGCAAAGACATCAGTTTGAGAACTATAGTGTGCCTGATCTAAACCCTGCTATATTCAATAGCTTCATATGCTTGTGAAAGTTTAATAAGAAATACCACAGAAGAATTTATTCATTTGAGTTATGGTGTTGGAGAATACTGAAAGTACCATGAACTTCCAGAAGAACAAATCTGTGTTGGAGGAAGTACAGCCAGAATGGTCCTTAGAAGCCAGAATGGCAAGACTTTCTCTCTACTCCTTTGGACATGTTATCAGGAGGGACCATTCCCTGGAGAAGGACATCATCATTGGTAAAGTGGAAGGTCAGTGTAAAAGAGGAAGACCCCTCCAGTGAGATGGATTAGAACAGTGATAGCAGTAATGGGCTTAAGCTTTACAACAAAAGACTTGGCAATCTGTTTCTAAAATGTTGCAGCCTAGAAAACCCTATAGGGCAGTTCTAGCCCAAGTCAGAATCTACTCCAAGGCATCCAACAACATATATACACTGTGGAATACTATTCAGCCATACAGAGAATGAAATTCGGATACAAGTTGCAACATGGACGAACCTTAAAAACATTATGCTGAGTGAAAAATAGACAGTCTCCAGGTGGCGAACGTTTGACTTCTAGACAACTCCTATTTGTTCTTTAATGCAGGGCCTTGAATCTGTTTTGTCGTGACCAATAAAGTGAAATAGGAACAGACAGGAATTTTTACAATTTGGGTTATTTGTCTCAAATAACTAGAAGGAATAAAACAAAAAACAAAACAGTGGGTCAAAGTCCTGGAATGGAGACTTTGAAGAAGCATAGTGAGCCCTTTCAGGAACCTGATGTATGGTACTGGATGATTAGCATCACTATAAAGAGTCAGGAGCTCTGGTAGATTAGTGGTTACGAGTAGGGTTGTTAACCTCAAGGTCAGCAGTTCGAAACTACCAGCCGTACCGCGGGAGAAAAATGAGGCTTTCTGCTCTCATAATGAAACCCTATGCAGGGTCACTGTGAGTTGGAACCGATTCCACAGCGCACCACTATCACCACCACCACCACTATCATGAAGAGTCACACACATTCAAAGCCATGCAGTCAGTCACCATCTTTGGGCAGGGTACTGCCATATTTGAAGTCCTGCTTTAATAGTATGTTAATTTGCCTTCACTTTGAAATGCTTGCACCAATTGAACTCCTTACAACAAATTCCTCATCACAATCACCTTCACATGCTGCCCGTATAGCTTTTAAGTCATTGAAAAGGCTTGAGGTCTCTGTTGCATTTCAGTAAGACTAAATAAGAACCGTATGTACCTGTTCAGACTGCCCTGCAAATTCTTAAAGATACAGTTAAGGATTGATGTCGTTCATAACTTGGGGACTGCTTGAAGTGTGATACAAAAGGACAGATATTGTATGAGCCCATTATGCAAGATATCTATAATAGACAAACACATAGAGACAAAAGTTTATTAGTGGTTGGCAGGGACTGCAGTGAAGAGGAAGATGGGGAATTGTTGCTTATGGGATACTGAGTTTTTGCTCAGATGCTGATAAGATTTTGGAAATAGACAGTAGTGGTGCAGCCTGACATGATGGATGTAATTAATGTCACTGAATGGGTCTCTCAGAAACAGTTAAAATGGCTAACCTTTTGTTGTCTATATTTTACCATAATTTAAAAAATAAATGACAAGGAATTACTAAATATGAGATGAGGGAAAAAGAACAAGAAAGAGGTGAGAAAGAACATTCATGTGTCTGGTTTGGTACCATTTGAGCAGATAATGGTACCATTTGCTTAAATAAGGGAAGACAAAGAACACATTTGGAGGGAAAGAGCATGGGCTTGGTTTTAAGAATGTACATGAAAGTAGAGAACTGCGGGCAATCAGTGATATGTCTTGAAGTCCAAACAAGAGACATTACTAAGAAATCATATGCACACGCTTGGTTTATCCCATGAGTCTGGAAATGTTGCTATTAAGGGCGTTGTATTAAGCCAATTTGGATTTTAATTACCGCTTCCTTCCAAAATCATCTGTTCAAAATAACTGACATAGTCCAAAGGATTGAGTCTAGTGTTTGATCTCCCCCTTACTCCCAGCCAAGCTAACTGAGTGTCTATCACCACACTAAGCAGAGATCTGTCTCCATGGGCAGGATGAGGCCATTGCTATTGCTCAGCAAGTGAGTTTGTAATGAGCCAACCCATGGACCCCTGTCACTTTGTCTTTGCTTCTCTTTCAATTGTCTCAACATAGAGATGCTCAGAAACATCCTGGCTGCTCCAGTAGGGTTCCCCTTATGTTTCTACATCACATGCAAACAGGGAGTGATTATCTTTCTCAGTCAACACTAAAGCTCCTTAAGTATTTGCAGGAATCATCTCTTTGGTGCTTAAAATTCACTCCCTCCAAACATCCCACTAGGGCTTCTCAAGGAAACATCAGCCCCTTGCCATCCATCAGATATGTTTATTGCAGGAAAAAAAAAAAAAAGACCTAGGCAAATCTCTTCAAGTGGTCAGAATCTTAACAAGGATAGTGATTCCCTTAGCATTCTGATACAGCATTAACCATATCCATAAACAATCTAAAAGCAGCAGAAATAATAATAAAAGGAAGATATTTATGGAGGCAATGTACGAGATGTAATAGTAAAGAGACTCCCTTCCCATCGTCAATCCCTGCGCTTTGTGGTGCTGAATAATTGGCAGCCTTCCAGCATCATAAACACAAAACACAGCAGCCACACAACTCAGCCCCCCATCACCCTCCTGGACTTTTTACAGAAAGGTGACACAGCTGGCGTGTGTGCATAGTATAGTAATGGGTCATCCAAAGAAAGAGGTATTTCGCTTTCATCCTAAAGCTGAGTTCCCCAATGCTTATGGGTTAATCAATGCGTAAAAATGTCTGCACAGCTACTGGTCCACACCAGGCTTTCTGGGTTGCCACCTCGGAATAATCTGTGTGATGTTATAAGACATATAGCAATAGTTCCAGAATAAAATGCTGAAGAATACGCCACAATGGAAACCATGGAGGAAGAAATAACAAAAATGCTTTATGAGTCCTGGTGTGGTGCTGTAGAATCAGCACTGGACTGCTAACTACAAGGTTGGTGGTTCAAACCTTGGAAACCCTATATAGGTTAGCTATGAGTCAGAATCGACTCAACAGCACTTAACAACAAACATGGTTAAATTATAACCTTTGCTCATAGTTTCAAAGCCCTATGCAAACCAACTAAATCTCGTAAATTCATCTGAGGCCAACATCTTCACCTTCACAGATTGGGAAAGAGGTCCAGACAGTGAAAATAGCAGTGTACCCCAGCAGTGCAGCTATAAATAAAACGCTCCCCTTCCCTTCCCAGTCCACTGCTTTCCATTTTTCTGAATCAAAGTCTGGGCCAAAACCTCAGTCTAGAGCTGAATCAAAATCAACTCAGCCTTGACTCCTTGAGAGGGAGATGGAACTAAATCCCAGGCTGCTTGGCGTTTAGTCTTTGGAATAAGACTTCAGAGAAGCAGAGCTTCCATCTGCTCTTTGTGGATATTTAATATCTCAGGGCGGTTTCCACAGAGAAAAGATGATCCCAGCTCTTGGCCAAATATTTTCTCTCCCAGACAGGCCATGGTCTGTGAGTTATTTGTGTTCCTGGCTACGATTCTCCCACTCCTGAAGAGACTGGTCAAGCAGATCAAGCTCTTGCTAGAAATTGGGAAGGTGGGAGAAACAGAAGAGAGAATTACCATAGTTAACCATGTGCCACGGCCAGCACAGTGGGTGGTTTGCTTCTCTGGAACTTTGGTTTCAGAGAGGACAAGCCCACTTAAAACGGACAAATGTTTTCCCATCAGACTGATGAAATTGACTTATTTTGACTGTAGGATGCCTGCAAACTTGAAAATAGGAATGAATTTACTTAGCTGAAATTCACTTTTTGGTTAAATCGTATTTAAAGAGATAGGGAGATAAAACCCAATTTATCATTTTCCAGCTCTGAGGGGAAAAGAAGGTAGCAAAATATGTAAGATGACGAGTTTGTGAACTAGAACCCCATTGGTTCTTTGTGGCTTCCTCCCATTCCCTCAAGTGTCCAGCTGACAAACTCTGAATCTAAAATAGACTCTAATTTTGATGCTATCAATTTGTGTGGAATGTGATAGGAAACAAGAATCATGTATAGCTATTAAGGCTGTCCGTATGTCTTCATGTGAGGTGCTGCATGAGTGAAGGCCCTAGAGGAGCGCGGGACTACCATCGGGCAGTGTGGGCCTTTCAGTAAACCACTTCCCTTTTCTTTCCATGTGTTTTCCAAGCAAGGAGGTCAGACATGGAGCAGCAAGCAGATAGAAAACATATCTTGTTATGGTGCTGTAGGATCAGAGCAAAACGATGAACCACAAGGTCAACAGTTCAAAGCCACCAAGCTGCTCCTTGGATACCCATATAGGATTGCTCTGAGTCCGAACTAACTTGACGACATTTAACAACAAGATATATATATTCCTAACTCCTGCTTATCCTATGTCCTTCCGCTTTTTTTTCAAGTTCTGTCCTTCTCTCTAAAAACTCTGCTTCGCCCCACCCTGGTTAACACTTCTCAATCATTTCTATCTTCAGATATTTGCCTTCGTCTCTTGATTTAATAATACACACATCTCTCTTTCTCTCTAGGCTGAAGTCACTCTGGTTAAAAGAATATAGCAATGTGTACTGCAGTGTTAAGATGCCACTACAGAAACCCATTTGCATTCTGAAAGATGTGTAGAAATAACAGGAGAAATGCATCCCCAGCCCACTGACACCTCAGGAAATGTGGTATAAAGCCTAGATTTCATCAGCAATAAAACACTGTTAAAGTTCCTGCTTCTTCTCCCCGTGCCATTATAACCTGAGGAGGCACAAGAAGCTCACCTCTGGGCACCTTCATGACCAGCACATGCACATTCACATGTTTGTGTAATGAATGGATGAATAAAGACTAGGAAGTAGTGGTAAAGTAACTGACAACGTAAGTTTCAGAAAGGCAAAGAACTGTTTAAGATTCTGTCTTTGCTTGAAGTAAGATGCTCTACTTTCTTCATAAAGAGTTTTAATGAGATCAATAGGCCTGAGATGCAGGTGCAAAGGAATCATGCCTGGTGACGTTATATAATGTTTCTTTCAAGCATCTTGAGTTTGTTGTTGTTAAGTGCCATCAAGTCGATTCTGACCCATAGCAACCTAGACAGGATATTTAGGTGTGATTGAGATGGTCTCTCAGGAAGTGTTTGTGGGAAAGCAAGCAAGAAGAAAAGCAAAAGGTGAACAGAAAAGTTCATTCTCCAGTGAATTTCCATGTGGGTGCTGGAAGCTCCATTCTGCTGTGGAAGCCGGGTAGCTGGTACAGAAGGTGTGCCCTCCTTGGTTCCTGGTTGCGGGCTGGGAGGAGACCTGCATAGCCAAGGACAACCCTGAGAGCTGTCTCTAAAGAAAGAAAGGAGACTTTGCCTACATGCTTCTTGATCCTGATTCTGACTTACAGCCTGTTTCTTCCTTAATAAACCACTTAACTAGAAATGCAGTTTGTGCCTTGTGTGTGAAATTGCAGCAAATTGTCTAACTCGGACAGGGGAGGGAAAAGGGCTGAGGCAAGAGAGAGAGGCTGGTGTCAGAGGTGGACAGGTAGAGCACACTTGGAGAATGTGGAAATCTGGGATATATTTGACTTCCCCCTCACAGGAATTGGCTTTGTACTGATTCTTATGTGAGTATTGGATGGTTTTCGGGCAGGCAGGCAAGCAGAGGAGGAGGGGAGGGGCTGTTCCTGATGATCCTTTTCATTAACCGGTCCATCAACTGGAGTCTTTACTCCCTGAGAATCTTTTTTTTTTTTTTCTTTTCTATTTTAAGATTTTTAATTTTTTTTTTTTTTTAATTTCTCAGGCCTGTTTTAACTCTTCAAGAATTTAATTGATTCTAGACTCCTTTTCCTTCTAAGTTAATTGCAGTTTCGTTTCTGAGACCTACTCCCCTCCAGCTTCACAAATTGTGTTACTGTTTGTTGCCAACTAAGTCAGCTCAGACTCATAGGGACCTTATGTGCAGGACAAGGAGACACTGTTCAATCCTGTGCCGAATTTACGACTCTGGGTAAATTCAGGTCCATTCTTGGGGTTGTTGTGTCATTCCATCTCATTGAGGGTTTCCTTGTTTGTGCTGACTCTACTTTACCAACCATGATGTTCTTTTCTAGCAATTGGTCTCCCAACTCTGTTCTCTGTGACCTTGAGAAGGTTATTTTAAACCTTCGGTGCCTCAGTTTCCTCATTTATAAAATGAGTGTAACAATGTTGTTGTTCAGTGCCATAGAGTCCATTTCGACTCATAGGACTTCCAAGGTTTAAATCTTCTCGGAAACAGAAAACCTCATCATCCTCCCTCATAGCCGACTGGCAGGCTCGAACCAAGAACTTTGTGGTTAAAAGTCCAGTGCTTATCATATGGCTCCACTGTGCTCCCAAGCATAGCAATGGTGTCTACTGACAAGACTCTTAAAAGGATTCGATGATAATGCATTTTAAGCTCTTAGAAACAGTGTGTAGCATATATTAAGCCTTATATAAAAGTTTGTTGTTATTGAAAAATCTCAAGGTTTCCTAAAAACCACGATGCCTTATTTCTTCAAAAAATTTTAAAGATCTGGCCATGTGGGATGCAAATTACCTTTTAAGTAAATACTAATCCCACTTTCATTATCTGCAGAACTTTGGAATTCAGGGCAAAATATCAGGCAAATGATTTTCTGCAACCTCAAAATATTTCAGAATTACAGTTTAATTGATGGAAAGCTAGATCAAGGGTGAGAAACTTAGTTTCCTATCCTGACTTAGGTTGTTGTTGGTTTTGTTCAAACATAACTAGAAATTAGAATTTAGAAATATTATATTAGAAAAGCACATATACCTTTTCTGTTTGTTTTTATTTTACAAAGAATTATTGTTATTAAAGACTGTGGGCATAATTACATTATTAAAACACTATAATATCCAAATGAAACCTTTTTCCCTGAAATCTCTTAGGTAATAACAGATGACAGAGAAGTTAACCAGTCAGTTCAGGTTCCCACCTTAATAGAAGAAAGAGGGCGAAGCTGAAAAACACAGTGATACACTTCAAAGCAATTTTAAAGCAGAGAAAAATAAGAATCACACTAAACCTATGACACAGGCCTCATTTGCCATTAGGAATAAATTTGGATGGGGCTCAGAGCCTTACACCATGAATCAAAACTAATTTGAGTCAGGATGATTTCCTTTTTGCATATGGTATATTTAACTCTTATAAGATGGATATAAGGACAAATAAGTAATGACATGTGCACAGTAAATTAAGCTAAAGCCATTTTCTTCCTTTAGGGACTGAATGAGGGGAAAAAATGATACAGAGATGATTTCTTCAAACACTCGTCCCTGCCAGAGATGTTGTAGACCTGAGTTATTAACATAGTATAAAAGAAGACATTTGGTCCTGCTACCCACGTGCTCTTCCTGAGCCCTGCTAAACTGGACTCCAGCGTGCCCCTGAGTAATGGGCTTGTTGCTAGGTAACAGTCACAGGGACCCCAGAAAGCCTCTCCTTGGCGCTGCATATATTTTCCACCTAAAGCCCCAGCTCCGGTAATCTGGAAACTGCGTTTCCATTACTCATTGTCTCTGCAGCTCTTCCTCCATTTGTTGTGCTTACAGATCCCAATTTAACAAATGAGTTCATATATCTCATGCCATTAAACAGCTGTGTAAAATAGAGACCCCAAGTTAATGGTATTGGTTTACTGCAACAGATAATTTAATAAAGTGTGTTTGGCTACTGGTATTTGTCTCCACTTTGGACAAAGGAAAAGCATGCTACCATATTAAAATGCTTTGCTACAATAGAATGCTGTTTCAAATACAGGTTAAACTGACAACAAAAGCTAGCTTTTATTTATTTATTTATTTTGCTATTGCAAACCACAGCTGTTTGGAGATAAGTAGAGAAATTTGATTATGAATTAGGCATTGGATAATATTAAGAAATACTGTTAATTTGGTAGATGTAGAAATTGCATCGTGGTTACGTAAGAGAATTGCATTTTCTGAAGATGATACTGAAGGGACAATGTGACAGTCTATAGATAAATTACTTTAAATGGTTCAGCAAGAAAATAAAAATAAAAACATAAATGAAGCATATATAGAAAATGTTAGCAATCATTGAATCTTAATGATGCAGTATATAAGTTTCATTTTCCTATTCCTCACATTTTTCTATATGTTTGAAATTTTTTGTAATAAAATATAATTCATAATGAAAACAAACAAACCCACAATTTCCATCTTAGGAGGAAGATCATCCAGTATGGAATTCTCATTTGTTTTGCTCATGAAAAGCATGAGAATTGTAAATGGAAGGTGGAGTGGTGATCCAAGGAAAAGGAACTGGGGAGGCAGAGGGGGGGAAATGTGTGTGACGCTGAGGGCTCTGTGGAGGAAAACACAAAACAAAACAAAGCCCACTGCTATCTGTTATTGTTGTTGTTAGGTGCCATCGAGTTGGTACCGACCCATAGTGACCTTATAGTGGATTTCAATTCCTAGTAACCTTGTAGAACAGAACAGAGTTGAACTGCCTCACAGGGTTTCCAAGTCTGTAAATCTTTACAGAAGCAGACTGCCATACCTTCCTCACTTGGAGCGGTTAGTGAGTGAGAACCACTGACCTTTTGGTTAGCAGCCAATTGCTTTAACCACCGTGCCACCATAGCTGCTATATGGAGGGAAATGAGCAGTAAAGAAATCCTCAGAGTTTCATGACAGCCAAGAAAAAACTTGTAGTAGATTGCACTATTATACTCCAAATGACTTGTGAGTGTAACAATGAGAAAAGTGTCAACTTCCATATTGGAAAATTATGCCAAAGTGCAGGATGGCAAGACAACTCATAGAATGCACCAGTTCCATAGGAGCAATAGACAACAGTGATCATGAGAATCAGTCTTCTTGTTGTTGTGAAGTGCCATCAAGTCGATTACAACCCATAGCGACCCTGTATAGGGTTTCCAAGGAGCAGCTAGTAATCTTGAACCACCAACCTTGCAGTTCAAATGACTTTGTAGTCTGATGCATTAGCCGACAGTGCCACACCAGGAACTCATTAAAACCCTGGGAAAAGGGTTGGACTTCTATATAGTAGTAATAGAAGTCCCTATATAGGGAATAAAACTGGGAGTAGAAATGATTTTAACTTGATCTTAAGAGATAGCAAGGGCTTAAGTGACATTTCAGCAATACACTTTCTTATTTTTCCTCAAGTGTAAGATTAAAACAAAGTAACATTTATAATAATATAATAATGCACTAATTCATCACTTAATCAGAAAAAACTAAGTAGAGTACAATTATTGTGGAAGTCATTCAACAAATATTTCTTGAACATATACTGCTTCAAATTTTTTTTTAAGAAACTGAAAACTTCCATAATATTCTTAATTAAGCAGGGAGAAGTCGATTCTAGGTACCGTCTTGAAGGTAGAGGCAACAGGACTTGCTGGTGGATTGGATGTGCCATACAAGAGGAAGAGGTAAAGGATGACATGAGGCCTTTGGTCTAAGCAACATGAAGAACTGAGTTTTCATTAACTGAATACTCTATGATTGGGGGAACTGTGAGTGGAACAGGGTTGGGAGAATAGTAGAAGGTTGGGGTCTGGACAAACTGAAATTCAGTGTGACGTCTAGTGTAGATGGTCAGAAGGCAAAATAAATGGCTGAGTCCATAGTTCATGGAAGAACTTTGGGATATGTGTGTTTGTAGTTACATTATTTAAAGGCTGGTGTGGCACTGTAGAATGAGTTGTTGTTGTTGTTAAGTGCCGTCGAGTCGGTTCCAACCCATAGCGACCCTGTACAGGGTTTCCGAGGGTACTGGACTGCTAATCCCAAGGATGGTGGTTCAAACTCACCAGTCACTCCCTATGGAAGCCCTATGCAGGCCACTATGAGTTGGAACTAACTTGATGGCATTTAACAACCATAACAGCAAAGTCATGAGAGTGAGTAAGATCAAGTATTAGTACCCTTGAGCAAGCAAGAGGTGAGCAAGATGATAAGAATCCAGCGAACTTGACAAGAGTGGAAGGAAAGAGAGCAGAGACATTGAAAGGAAACAGAGTGTGGTATCCCAGAGGCCAAATGAATGCAGAGTATCTGGAAGAGGGGGTGAGAAATGGTGCCAAAAGTTACTGGCAGGGCCAATAAACAATATGGGGACATTGATGATCATTGCAAGAACTATTCTGATAAAGTGATGGAGACCAAATCTCAAATGAATTCGATTTATGACACAATAGAAAGAAGTAATTAAGACAAAGAGTACCAACAAGTTCTTGGGGTGTTTTACTGTAAAGATTACAGAGAAATTAAGTAGAGTCTAGAAAGGGAGGTGAGGTAAATAGAGTTTTTTGTTGTGTTATTTTTGTTGTTTTAATGGGAAGAAAAAAAAAAAACTGTGATGAAAGGAATAAAAGAAGAGAGAACCTAGAGAGATGCCTGTAAAAGGCAAGAGGAACACTGGAGAAGGATCCAGACGTTCACTCTCAGTAATAGGAGGTGGAGAGTCAGTGGATAATGCAAAGGATTAGCACACTCAGAGACTAACTGAAAGGTTGGAGGGGAGAAGCCACCCAGAGGTATTTCAGAAGAAAAGCCTGGCAATATACTTCCCAAAAAGTCAGCCATTGGACAAACCATGGAGCACAGTTTACTGTGACACACATAGGATCACCAGGAGAGGAGCGGACTCAAGTAGTACTAGACTGGAATAAGAGGGGAGGAGAATGTGGGTGCACATACTGTTCTTTGTGAAGATGTGGGAAATAGACTCATAGGCATTCTCTTCCACTGGCTCCTATTTTCTCAGTGCAGCAGCATTTAGTTTGAAGCTTGTTATCCTATCTGATGCTGATTTTGATAGTCTTGCTAGATGGGAGATAATGAGTTGATTTATTTAAAGTGAAAGAGACTATCTCATTCCCTTTTCTATTTTGGCATGGCATTGTCATAGAAGGAAGCTGAAAGAAGGAAATGTAACCTATAAATATAGTAACATAAATAAGAAAACTAAGATTCTGATTAAACCTCTTATACCATCTTGTGAGCAAATGTATGTGGGAAGACAAAGAACTAAATGTTACAACAGTAAACATTCTAGTGCTTTTTCAAACAAACAAAAAATTGCTTACCTCCAAGACAAAAAGGTAAAAGGAAAACAACAAAAAACATGGATTCAGCATTTGACTAGTTCAGGAAAGGCTTAATAGTCCCCAAGAGAGTTTCTAAGCAAGCGGCTTAGCAATAGTACACATGTGCACACACGCACCTCTACCCTTAACGCTCTTAACCTCTCCAGTCCCTGACAGATCACAGTCTTGGGACTTACCTTCTGGCAAGCCTTCATCCCAGCAGCTTAGTCTTTTGACCTTACAGCTGTTATGTGCCAATCACAGTGATGTGTCCCCTTCTCTCCCCTTACAAATAAAGGCAATTTACTCATCAGCTGTAAAACAGTGGCCTGAAGACATATATTTTATTTTATTTTATTTTTTATGTTTGTGCGTTATCTGCTGCATAAACAGGGTAATTTTCACTGTGATGAAGGGAGTCTGGGCTCGATGAATATGAATCCAGGGCACCCACTACACATGAAAGTGATTCCCGACACCAGGAAGGGCTGCCAAACTTACAACTGTCTTTGCAGGGCTACAATAGGCTGGTCCTCCTCACAAGTGTCCCTCTGTCCATTTGGGATGGTCCAGCTGATGCTTGCAGAATCATCCCAGGTGCTGGTTTTTAGCATGGTGCTGTCACCAACCCAGCCCAGGCCTACCTACAGGTAATAAGAGGAGCAGGCACTTTCTCATCATATTGAATGAATCCCCTATTACTCCAAAGAAACTACAAGCTTTTCAGAATCCTTGGAGCAGTTAGAGGCATTCCTGGGTGGCACAAAAAAAAACGTTGGGAGGTCTAATCAACCCAGAAGTGTCTTGGAAGAAAGGCCTGGCAATCTGAGTCCCAAAGATCACAGTCTTGAGTTACAACACAGTGCTACTCTGCAATATGGGATCATAATAAGTCACTTGTTCATTTGTTTCTTTTACTGTGGTGTTGATTCCGCTTCCTTGGATGAACTAGAAAATTAACATCCAGCTTCTAGTTGACTCCCTCAGGACCCTTACAATAATTTAACATTTAGTCCATTTGTTGTCCAGAAAGCAGTCACTGTAAAGTCAAAATTTGTCACTTTGTGCCTTTCTGTTAAGGAAAAAGCACTATCACCAGGTTTTATTTGCACATAAGGTCCCTGTGACGTACTAAATTATCGACTGTCTCTTCTATTCGTAGTCTATTAACTCCCACCAAATGTTTCTGCCCTGTTGGGTCTGAGTAAGAGAAGGTAGGTGAAGATACTGATAGGATAACATGATTCAGCTGTGGATGTTTACAGAGTTCATTGTAATTGTGAAAACTTGAAACTCTAGCTCAGAAGCAAGAGAGGGGATCTTACTATCATCAAAGAAGAGCCAGGAGTGTAGCATGTCCTTTGGACCCTGAGATTCCTGCGGAGCAGCAGCAACAGAACAAAGAGCAAGAGCATAAGACAGAGTGGTGGGCTTCCTAGCTCATGGAACAAGTAAAATTGAGTGACTTTTGGGCAGGAAATTTGCTTGCTGAGACTGGTGTCTCTGGCACTTAATTGGAGAAGTTAAATATAATGACCCACAGAGCTAGAAGCAAGTGTCTTCAGGCTGAGGTTTATGGTGGTGGAGTGATGTGCCTTGTGAGCATTTATCAGAAGCCTTAAAAGAGCTTTGTAACATTTCCAGAGCAGGGCAGAGGCCAGGCCAAGAGAGACCTGTGACTGTGCTCGTGGCTGAGGACAGGCTGTCTTAACTGGAAGTGTGCCCTGAGCATTTTCTGATCCTGCATTGAACCTGTTAACTTCCCTACTAAGGCCTATAACTGTGAGCATTGTCTCTGAGTTCTGTGTGGCCATTACAATGAATTATTGGACCTGAGCAGAGAGTTTTATAGGAGGAATGTTTGGTTCATGTTTTATCTTTTATTCTATTCGCATCTCATTTGACAGCTCTCCATCATGAAAATGTGTCTGGATCCTAGTTAAGGAAAATAAAGCTCCCACATCTGAGGTCCTTTGAGGTCCTAACAGATTGACATCCTGCCCAGGTCTGTTTGCCCTTTCTTCCCACTGAAACAGAATTCACACTAGAAGACTGGTGTTCAGATCCGGGATTTATTAGTGTATACTATGGAGTAGCCAGCACTGCACCCCAATTCTTCTTTTCTTGGATATGGGCTACAGATTCATCTTTATTCAGGCACAGAAACTTTTGATTTATGTAACTAATAAGTATGTGCTTTGTGTTGCAGCCTGGATGAATAGCTCAGAATACATGATGTGGTGGCTGTAAATTGATAACCGTATATTGTAGATCATGAGCACCTCAGAAGAAGGAGACAACAGAGTGAATTAAATTAATGTAATATAGCCTAGCCCCAATATGCTAATCCTAGACTTAGTAGTAAGGGCATTTCAGGGTAATCCAAATTACCCAGTATACAATCTACGTCCATTTTTTTATTCCACTAAGAACTCTCAAACTCTCTTCCACTTTGTCATGAATCTAACATCTGAATCAAACTATATGCTAAGATCCTTGGTCTCACAAATGAAAAATTGCTCCATTATCTGTCTGCCTTATGGGGAAATGAAGGCCCCAATGCATTAAAAGGTAAATTTCAAACACAGCATGAATAATCTTCTACTCCATACAGAAAGGTACAATGCTTCTTCCCAGCATCTTCACAGAAAAACAGATCATTGCTACACAAGAAGCAAGATTAACCAGAAATCCAGCAGAGACCATTCACACTAGAGTTATTCTGTTTATCCTGTTTCCTTTCCTAGTTCTCTTGCTTTTACAATTCAAAATCTTGCAAGAATCGGTTGAGTCAAAGCTTCAGTTTTGTTAATCACTTAATTTGGCTGCTTTTCAGAAATTATTTGCTATTCCTTAACACTGAATTTGATTAATGGAAATTCCCAAGAAACATTAATGAGGTTGAAATGCCTTTGCATCCATCCTGAATTCTCAGACCTCTTGTAACTGCATTTTAGTCCAGGCAGTAAGTAAATGAGCTTTACACAATTAGCAATAGGAGGTGGGTGCTTGTGGGCTCCAGTGAGCTCATGAAGGATGACTGATCCTTAGAATGACTTCAGGGGTAAGTCAGAAAGGTTTGCTGTAAAATCATAGAAATCTTTTCTTAGACAAAAATACTAATGAAGCTATTGTTGGCTTATCTTCAGTCACTTCCAAAGGCCCCAAGTGTTTCTATGTCTCTGTACTTCTTGATTTGTTGTTGTTGTTATGTGCCTTCAAGTCAGTTCCGACTCACAGCAAGCCCTGTATAGGGTTTCCCAGGAGCAGCTGGTGAGTTTGAACCACCAATCTTGTAGTTCAAACTGACCTTTGTGGTGCAGTGCTTTATCCCACAACGCCACCCCAGGACTCCACTTCATGAGAAAAAAGCAGTTTTGGCATCCTGAAGGGACTCAGATTATGTTCCTTTTCAATGTTCTTTGAGAAGCAAAAAGAATGTGAAGGGGCAGGATCAGTGTTGTGTGGTGAATGGGTAAGGTTTCTCAGTGAAATTCTTGGGCAGCAGCACTGTCTTGATAAAAAGGAACATCCCTCTGCACAATTTTTCTGGCCTTTTTCTCACCACTGCAGTTTTCAGTTTTCTTTAAACTTTTTCATAATAAAATCCCCCGTGACCACACTGGAACCTTGTTGTGGCACTGCGGGATAATGAGTTGGATTGCAAGGTTAGTTTGAACCACAAGGTTGGCAGTTCAAATTCACCAGCTGCTCCTTGAAAACCCTATACAGGGTTGCTGTGAGTCAGAACTGATTCAATAGCACTTAACAACACCACCAACAATAACCATACTGTGTCTTTCGATAAAATCTATCAAGATTACTCTTTAGGAATCCCATCCCCCCACCCAAAAAAATCTGTCACCAGAACCTTCTGAGCTGACCTCTCTGCTGTGACTGTAATTAACCCTGGGGAGCCACTCAGCAGTCACTATTTGATTGACAAGTGTATGCAGCCATCCACTGACCAAAAAGACATGGTGAACCATGTTTTGTTTGGAATACGTATGAACGGGAACCTTAGTAGCAATACATTTTGACTTATTTTTGTATATTCTAAAAATACGCTTTCTGATTAGAGTTCCCTGGAAGCAGTATCAGTCATTGTTTTTCAGAAAGCATGGGACATTGAAAGGCAGTTGCTCTTTTACATTATGCACCAGGTAGAGATGACCCCACTCTCTCTAATGTTCTAAATCGTGACACTAAATGGGACAAGACAATAAAAGCATGATGCTCTACCACAATTGTCAGCTGAGATACAAATTATGATTAGCAATAAATCTGGCAGCTGAGACTTGTGCAAACGAAATGAATTGCCTAAGGCATGTCTTACTGAGAGACCGTTGCTTCTTCCTTCAGAGTTAATGGAAAGTATTCACTTGATATGGTGCATTAATTGTTTTCTTAGGAAGATGCAGTTTAAATATAATTTTTGATAAGTGCATTTGTAAGAATCATTTTATGTAGTTGGATCTATATATCACAGTTGGATAGTAAGTGCTTAACTTAAGGAAATTGTGTCATATTTATAAATTATACTAGCAAGAACCATATAGAGTTGAGTGGCTTTGTAAGATAAACATTGGACTGTTAACCACAAGGTCGGCAGTTCAAGCACACCAGCTGCTCCACAGGAGGAAGATGAGGCTTTCTGCTCCTACAAAGATTTACAGTCTCAGAAACCCTATACAGAGTCACTATGAGTTGAAACTAACTTGATGACACTTAACAACCTATTAAAGAAATTATACCATATTTTCACATTATGTTAGCAAAAAACCATATAGGGCATGCTTAGGTTAATTACTGCCAGAAAAGTTTGGGGGTTTTGACATATTTTCAATTTCAATAAGAAAAGCTCAGCATTAAGAGGGTTATGCCAATAAAGAATTCTTATGGATGAAAATAAATTGCTGTACAAACATTCAGTAAGCAATTTGTTGTTGCTTAGGTTTCAACTCATAGCAGCCCAGTATAGTGTTTCTGAGGAGCAGCTGGTGGGTTTGAACTGCAGTCCAGTGCTGATCCTACAGTGCCGCACTAGGAGTCCAATAAGTAGTTAGTGAATCAATAAGTTGTTCATGTTTTCTTTCCTTTGCATCTACCTTCACGGTGCTTTAAACATGGTATGTGCTCAATACATTTTGTTGAATGAATATACACACAGAGTTATTGTGCAAAGCCTCAAAGGAAAAAATGAATGTGTGAAATCCTAGGTCATAAAACTACATTCAATTATAACATCATTCACAGGAATAAAACAATCAGTTTGATGATAATTCACAGAGACAAAAGCATTTCCATGTGCCATTGGCCTGTGAAGTCCTTTTCTTATTCCTGCTTATAAAAATCCATTTTATCCTTTATGGCTTAATTCTAATATTATATCTCTTGTGAAGCCTTCTCCAATTATCCAGACAGAAGTAATCAATCAAAATCTCTCACTTCTCGAGTCCTGGAGTATATATTTTTACCTCTATTGCAAGGGTCAGCAGACCATGATCTGAGGGCCAAATTCGGCCTCTTCCGTTGGTTTAAATATTGTGTGTGACTGTTCCTGCCATGCAAAGGCAGAACTGAGTAGTTGCAACAAAACCTAAATTACCCGCAACATCTGGAATAGTTACTATCTGGACCCATACAAAAAAATTCGCAGACTCCTGTTCTATTGCAGAGTTTTGTCTTGTTTGTACTTTTTAGATTCCATATTAAACAATAGTGAATTTCAGAGTAAAAGATGATTCTTAGAGTAAAAGATGATTCTCAGGTTTTTATTCACACACACACACCAAAAAAAAAAAATTATCAGTAGAGTGCGGCATAGGGGAGGGGAAGATTTTAAATGCTGCAAAAGACCTCTCTGAAATCTGAAAAAGCACGATTATCACTTTAAAAGGACTAAAATTGCATCTGACATAAGTCATGGTATTTTCAGTTGAGCCTCATATGCAAATGAAAGATGAACAATGAATAAGGAAGACCAAAGAAGTGATGCATTCAAATTGTGGTGTTGGTGAAGAATGGTGAATATACTAGGGACTATCAGAACCTGGTAGTGTAGTGGTTACAAATCGGGCTGTGAATCTCAAGGTCAGCAGTTCAAAACTACCAGCTGTTCTGAGGGAGAAGGATGAGGCGTTCTGCTCCCGTAAAGATTTACAGACTCGGAAACCCTGTACAGGGTCGCTATGAGTCGGAACCAACTCCACGGCACATAACAACAACAACAACAACAGAACCATGACCAAATTGGCCTTGGAAGAAGTACAGTCAGAATGTGCCTTAGAAATGAGCATAGGGAGACTTCATCTTGCTTACTCTGAGCATGTCACCTGGAAGGACATGTCATATGTACGGTTGCCATTTATTGAAGCCAACTTGTAGGCAACTAACAACTGGTCCACCATCTGCTTTCCATCTTGCAGTACTGTGTTGTTGTCATCAATTAAAAAAAAACAACAAACCTCTAAAAAAGAAAGAAAAAAAAGAAATTGCTGTATAAAACACAGCTGTGAGAATGGAAGTTCTGGTTCTATAATGACATAGGAAAATAAGAATTCTACATGAAAAGTTCTGAAATGCATGCATAAAAGGTCAATTCTCCTGTCTCTATCATAACTGTACCCCAAACATATATCTCATTTCCTTATAAACTCAAAATATAGGGCCAAAGTGCTTTACCACTCCTAGTTAAGGGATGTTGTTATTGTTAAGTGCCGTTGAGTCGCTGATCCATAGCGACCCTGTATAGGGTTTCCAAGGAGCAGCTGGTGAGCTTGAACCACCATTGCAATTCAAACAACTTTGCAGTCTGATGCATTAGCCCACAGCACCACATCAGGACTCCGAATAAAGGGATGGTGGTGATGGTGGCTGTATGCTGTGGAGTCGGTTCCGACTCATAGCGACCCTGTACGGATGGGTACAGGGGTTTCCCCGAGGCTGTAGATCTTTACGAGAGCAGAAAGCCTCATCTTTCTCCCACGGAACCGCTGATAGTTTCGAAATGCTGACCTTGTGGTTCACAGCCCGATTCGTAACCACTACACTACCAGAGATTCTTGAGTAAAGGGATGGATGAGTACAATTAAGAGAGCCACACTACTTTGTTACCACTGAGGAGGAGTAGAATTGAATCTCGTTGGACCTGTGAGTGCAGGAGGGGAATGGAGCACCTCTCACCCTAATTCATTCCATCTCCCAGTCCGAAGTATGGGGCAACTTCAGTACTAGTTTTTGCCCCTGACCCCACCCTGATAGGGGCAGCAGAGCACTGACGTTCTTGTCTTGCTGACCCCAGGGAGCCTGAGATCTAGCCTGCTTGGCTCTGTGACAACGTGGGGTGGGAATAGGGACAGATTTTCTGTTAGTGTCTGGCTGGAGTAGGGCAAGCTTTATCAAATAGGTTTTCAATTCTGTTAGATTGCCCTTTTCCCAGTTCTTTGGCAAGAGGAAGGAAGCTTTTCTTGACCTTTTTATCTTTTGGCTCTTCTGGATGGATGGCTTTGCTAGAGGCCCTCTGGATATGTGGGAAGCAAGAAGAAAACCTAGAGAGCTCACCACCCAGCCATTCCTCAAGCTTTGAGGTCCTGGATTGTCAGCCCTCTTCTCTCCTCCCTTTGCTACTTGTGTGATGCCCAGAGGTTTTGTAATTGCAAGAGTGAAAAACAGTATGTCTATAAGCAATGAGGCTACATTGTCGTGGCCAGAATCAAAAGACCTCACGATGAGCTTTTCCCCCCATATGTATATTTTTGGACCTCAGAACTTACATTGAATTCTAAGTCAAAATAAAATTGTAAGGATTTCATCTTTTGAAAATGCAATTTATTCGCTATCTAAAAATATTTTCTTGACGAGCTACTGTATCAGGCACTATGGTGAATGCTGGGGTCACATTGGTGCATGTGAGGCAGAGAAGGTTTTACAGTTGCATACATAACCGTCAAAGTAGCAGCATCAATAGGCTCAAGCATGGCAACAATTGTGAGGTTGGCCTGGGACTGGGCAGTGTTTTGTTCTGTTGTGAAAAGGGTCGCTATAAGTCGGTACCGACTTGATGGCACCTAACAACAGCAAACATAACAGCCATGTAAAGGATGAAATGGTATGCACAAAGCAAACAGGGTGACTTAAGTTACATGGGGAGGACAGCACTGTCCTCCAGACAGACTCGGGAAGGCCTCTCTGAGGAGGTGTATTTGAGATGTTATTGTTAGGAGCCGTCCAGTTGGCTCCGACTCATAGTAACCCTATTGTTGTTAAGTGCCTTTGAGTCAGTTCCAACCCATAGTGACCCTGTATAAGGTTTCCCAGTAGCAGTTGGTGAACTTGAACCACTGAACTTGTGGTTCAAATTGACTTTGCAGTCCAGCGCATTAGCTGAACAGCGCCACACCAGGAGGACTCCATAGTGACCCTATGTTGAACAAAATAAAACGCTGCCTGATATATACCATCCTCACAAATCAGTGCATCTCGTTGGAGGGCTTCCTGTTTTTCACTGACCCTCCACTTTACCAAGCATGATGCCCTTGTCCAGGGCCTGGTCCCTCCTGAGAACTTGTCCAAAGTCAGAGACACGAAGTCTCACCATCCTGGCTACTGGGGACCCATTTACTCAGAGTTGTGTCACGATCTAGCTTCTTGTCAGTTGCCAAGTCTCATCTCAAATCTGCAGCACAAAACTTCTTTAAAGCATTACGTACAACAGAAAGCAACGCCACCCAGGCCTGTGCCATCTTCACAATTACTGCTTCTCTTGAACCCATTGCTGCTGCCCCTGTGACAATACATCTCACTGGGGGTCTCCCTCTTTTTCACCGACCCTCCATTTCACCAAGCATGATGCCCTTTTCTAGGGCCTGTTCTCTCCTGGTAATATGTCCAAAGTATGAGAGACAAAGTCTGGCCATCCTGGCTTCAAGTGAGCATTCTGATTGTACTTTTTCCAACACAAATTTGTATGCCCTTCTGGCAGTCCATGGCACCTGTAATAGTCTCCAACATCATAACTCAAATGCATCAGTTCTCCTATGGTCTTCCTTATTCACTGTCCAACTTTCACATGCATATGAGGTTACTGAAAATACCATGACTTGGGTTAGGTTCACCCTTAATCCTCAAACTGACATCTTTGTTCTTCAACACTTTAAAGAGGTCTTGTGCAGCTGCTTTGCCTAATGCTACACGTTCTTTGATTTCTTTACTGCTGCTTCCATGATTGTTGATGGGTGATCTGAGCAAAATGAAGTCTTAGAAAACTTCAATCTTTTCTCCATTTATTATGATGTTATTTATTGGTCCAGTGGTGAGGATTTTGTTTTCTTTACATTGAGGTGCAACCCATACCAAAGACTGTGGTCTTTGATCTTCATCAGTAAGTATTTTAAGTCCTCTTTGCTTTCAGCAAGCAATCCAAATTAAGTTAGCCAAAGTCTACAGAAAGGACATAAAGAAACCACAAAAATCCTGGGCTGTTTCCTGACCTAATCCAGATTAGAGCTGAGAACAAAGGGCTTTTTCTTCAGGGGTGGTGGCAGTGAGAATGCCAAAGATAACTCTTTCAACAAACACAACAGGTCAAAAATCCCACCAGTTACTCCATCCAGAAAGCAGCCAAATGGTAGACTAGGGAAAGAAGTTTATGAACTATCAGAAGATACAAGTTCAAGTCTCAGTTCTGATACTTAGATGATGATTTTAGGAAAATCACTTAACCTCTTTGAGCCTGCTTTTTCTTATCTTTAAAAATGGAAACAATAATATTGATTTGGTTTGCAAAGTAGTTATGCTTTGCAGTTCAAATCCACCAGCCACTTCTCAGGAAAATTATGAGGCTTTCTGCTCTAATAAAGATTTCCAATAGATTTCTCTACTGCACTCCAGCTATGGCTGTGTAGGATCAACACTGGACTGCAAATCATAAATTCAGCAGTTCAAACCCACCAGCTGCTCCTCAGAAACCCTATACAGGGTTGCTATGAATCAGAATCGACTTTATAGTGTTACGGGAGTCGCTCTGAAGGAGTTGCCAACACCATGCAGGTTGTAATAAAGTAAGGTCTTTATTATGCTGGCATGTGGGATTCCTATCTAGAGGCTGAGCCCTGTTTTCTCTGTGTGAGGATAGTTTATAGGGAACAGGGGTACATACATGAGTTCATTTGGGATTGGTTAGCTGGGGCCAATAGCTTCACAGGGCTAACTGGGATTGGCTGGCTCAAACATGGGAGGGGGGGAAGGGGGTCAGGAAGAGGAGATTAGCCTGGGTAATCTCATGAGGCTGAGATGGTCTGTTGCATATTTCCTGGAATGTGAACCTTGCTCCAGGAATGAGTCTATGAGGCTGGGGAACATGGGGGGTCAGCGCCTTATTTCCTCAGGCCTCCCTGCCTCAACAGCACTTAATATCAATTTCTCTGTGCAGTGGAGTTCTCAGTGCCCACCCTTCCTAAACTAAGCTTCTGTGAGGATAAAACACTGCTATAGCACACTTGCATGTCTGCAGGTGGTGTTAAGGGTGGTTGCTGTCAAGTCATATGCATAATAGAATGAATGTGAAGTTGTTCAGTACTGTGGCATTTCCACGATCATCAGTATATTTGAGTACCTTGTTCTGGCTGATGTGTCAATCTATGTACCTCTCCCAGATTTCAATCATTATTTATTGTTTGTTTCAAGAGTTAGTTGCAAAATATGCCATATCTGTTAATGAATTACTTTAATCTCTCCATATCTACTGAAGACTTTTTATTCTGTGCGGCATCTGGACTTTTGTATTTTTTCCTATGGAGAAGTGACCTCTGTATTAATAAATTCACTACATGCTTTAGTGTTCCTGTTAGTTGACCTGTCACCTGCTTTTTCCAACATTGACCATTCTTGATCTTTGGGCTTTCACAATGCCATATTCCTCTCAGTATCCTTTGCAAGCTCATGCATCTCAGCCAAGCTATTCCATGCCAGAGCTCCTCAGGGCTGAGTCATACCTTCTCTTACTCTGTATTTTCCTATTAGGCTACCTCAGCTCTACCTTTAGCTTCATTGGCAACTGTAACCAATGATTCACAATGTGTATCTCTAGACCAGATGTCCCTCTTCCTAGGCATCTTTGTATCTGAGCTTCTCTTTTACATCTCTTTGGATGTCTCAAGAGCACCATAAATGATGTATTCTACTGGTGAGGCACTGAAGGATAAGCACTGGACAGCAAGGTTGGTTTGACAAACAAGATGGCAGTTCAAATCACCAGGGACTCCTCAGAAACCCTATACAGGGTTGCTGTGAGTCAGAACCGACTCCCTGGTACTTAACTACAACAACAACTACCACCACCCTAAAATTAGTCTGATTACCACATGTCTCAATAAACTGAATGACTAGCCCCCACTTTGCAGACCAGAAATATCAGAATCATCGTTGATATTTTCTTTTGGTTTTCCAAATTTAATCTGTTATTGAGTCCTATTGACTTTGTGCCTATATATCACTCAGATCCACTGTCTTCTTGCCATCAAGCCAGACAACTTGTGACCCCACAATAGATACCAAAGTCACCTTCCACGTCCATTCTTGTGCTTCCCAAATCCATTTCCCACACAAATCTTACCCTGTTCCCTACTCTTTTGTTCCCTACCTTCCAGCGGTCTCTCACTGTTCTTAGCATAGGACCCAAATCCTTAGCAACTTGCATTCTGCAGCACCTGGCCCCTGCTTGCCTCACCAAGCTCATCTCGGTGCTGTTGCTTTCGCTCCTTTGTGCTTGCTGCCCCCTCAGCCTACAATGCTCCCTTTGTACCTATCTAACTTTTTCTCATTTTTAGGTTCTTAATTCAAACATCACCATTACAGGAAAACTCCCCTATCCCCCAGTTTGGGTTTATATAGTTCTTTATGTCATTTTATCTGAGCAGTAATCATGTTTATAATTACATATTGATTTTGTGAGGATTTGGCTAATTCCTATTTCCACACCGGACCCTGAGCTCATGAGAACTAATGTGTCTTTCCTCCCTATTGCGCTCCAAGAACCCAGCCTGGTTGCTAACACAAGGATACACTCATCTGATGGAGAGGAGGAGGGAAGAAAGGAGATAAAGAAGAAGTGAACAGGTAAAGTAGAGGAAGCTTCTATCCCTCAAGACAGTGGCCAAGGAGCCAGATTGTCACACAATCACACAGAAAGTACCTTTTTGTACCACAAAGAAGCATTTCAAACATTCATGTACCCTCTGTAGACATGCTCTGTACCCAAGGCCACAGCACTGGGAAACCACCTCTTTTATCTGTCAGGCTCTCTGAGCTATAACTATCAGGACCGTACTCCTGCATGCCTGACTGAGACAGAAGGGATGAGATGTGTAGCCTATGTAAAAAACCTTGTGTTCCAGGACTCTAGAGAAAAGAGAAATGGATAGACACATCAGGACTTCTCACCAGGAGAGTCATCCAGAGGCCTAAGGGAAGTTCTTATTAGAAAATGTCAGGCAACAGAGACAGCATGATTTACTGGGCCTGAAAAATGCCAAGCAAATCTTCAGACAAGAGTGTTTGTAAAGATCATTTAGAAATGGAAAATAGAAAGTACATGTCCAGGAGGAAATAATTTTAGAGGAACTTGTAAACGAAATTTGCTATTCAATGAAATGTGCTGTTCAACTTTGCAATTTAGAGGTAGCCCAGTCCTCACAAAGGTCTGCTGTAAGTCGCAAAGCAGCATGTAAGTATTCATGAAGTAAGGGGACCTTGAGAGTTTCAGTCTAGTGTTTCTGCTTTATCTTGATCAGTTTTTAGGTTTCAGTATTGAAAAATTGAATTCATTTTCTGGCCTTATAAATATTGAAATACAGTTTTGAAGTAGCACCTGAGACCTTCATTCTCATCCCTCTATAACTGTCCTATATATTTCTACATTTGGCTGTTGTCCCCACTTTCTTCTACAAATACAAAAATGTAAGTCCCAGAAGGGGCACAAAATTAAGGGCTTCTAGTGGTTGTTATGTGCCGTGGAGTCTGTTCTGAATCACAGAGACCCTGTACAGGGTTTCCGAGGCCGTAAATCTTTACAGGAGCAGAAAGCCTCATCTTTCTCCCACGGAACAGCTGCTAGTTTCGAACCGCTGACCTTGAGGTTTGCAGACCGATTCGTAACCACTAGGCTACCAGAGCTCCTTCTAGGGAAAAGGAAATGGTCATAAAGGTAAGAATCTCCAAAGAGCAGAATAGAAAACTGCATGTAGACTACAGATAATGGGGGGAAATCTGGGGTCAAAAGACTCTGAAAGGACAGCTGAGGATGCTGGGTAGTGAGGAGCAGCCAATCTGAACACAGCTGCCATCCCATCAGGAAGTGCACTGTTTACCACTCATTTGTTTTCTCCACAAACTGGAGTCTCAAAGAAGATCTTCTTGTGAAGTGCAGTAGAGTGAGTTCTGGCACATAGCACCCCGCATAGGGTTTCCAAGGAGTGTCTGGTGAGTTTAAACTGCGGACTTTGTGGTTCAAACCTATCTAGCAGGCTAGTGCTTTATCCCACAGAACTCCCAAAGTAGATCCCACTCATCACAAGAGAACATACATTTAATTTGCTTTGTTACCAACAGAAATATATCTTCATTTTTTTCTCTTTCTGAGGGAGAGAAACTAAAGCCAGGAATTTTTTACTTTCAGGAATTTCCAATTAAACACTCAGAAACCCTATACAGGATTGCTATTAGTCGGAAGCAACTCATTGCCACTTAACAAAAACAACAACAATATGGGAAAGGAATGTGTGCCGGTGGATTCTGGTGGCTGGCCTTCTCAAACAGGTGCTGATGATAAAACACACTTTTGCTTACACCAGCTTACCAGGAACTTTGTAATTAATTGCTGCTACATCTAAATCTCAAAGGGGACTTCTCACTTTTAGTTTCTGTGGTAAAGAAGAAATATTAAACTTTTTTGCCAATCATGTCTTATGACTTTGTTGTTGTGTTGTGACATGCCTTATGCCTTTAGAGTCTTTCAAAATGTCAAATGGGATTTAGCCTGAGGTGTTGTCACCTTGTTGTTGTTGTTAGGTGCTGTCAATTCAGCTGCAACTCACAGCAACCCTACACACAACAGAAAAAAACACTACAGAGTCCTGTACCATCTTCACAATTGTTGTGAGGATGTTTAGCCCATTGTTGCTGCCACTCCATCTTGCTGAGGGTCTTCCCTTTATAATGTCCTTCTCATGGGACTCGTCCCTCCTGGTAATAGGTCCAAAGTTTGAGAGATGAAATCTCATCATCCTGGCCTTTAAAGAGCAGTCTAACTGTACTTAACTTCTTTCAACACAGATTCGTTTGTTCTTCTGGCAGTACATGACACTTTCAATATTTTCCCCCAACATCATAACTTAAATGCATTAATTCTTCTACAGTCTTCCTTATTCATTGTCCAACTTTCACGTGCATGAGGCCATTAAAAATACCCTGGCTGGTCAGGCGCATCTTAGTCCTCAGACTGATTGATATCTTTGCTCTTGGTTATGTTCTTACTTCCATGAAAGGTTGTCTGTGGTCAATTTTGTTTGCTTGTTTGTTTCAGTGGGTTTTTTTTTTCATTTTTTTTTTATTATAGTGATATATACAAGGAGATCTCAAAAAGTTCTTAGAAAATTTGAATTAAAAGATAATATAAACTTTTCACAAATTTTGAAATCCCCTCATATGCAATTCCATCAGTTTCTACAGATCTATTTTAATGACAGTGATTACAGATTTTCAAGTTGTGCAACTTTTCTCACTGTCTTTTTCCAAGTTATCCCATACATTCAATTCAGTCTCAGTCAGAACAACAACAACCATCCTCACCACTCCTTCCTGTACCTGGTAACCAGTAATTACTTAAAGTTTCTATATATTGGCTTATTTCATATGTGTACTAATCATTTTTTGTCTGATTAATTTTGTTCACCATATTCTCTAGCTTCACCAAGGATGTGGCATGCATCAAGACTTTAATAATCCATTTAATAAGCAAGAGATACTAGAAGCAAGACAGAAGTGCATGCACTGCTGCACTAGTTTAGAAAAGTGTTTATCATATGTGTTGTTAAGTGCCATAGAGTAGGTTCTGACACATAGTAACCCAGTGTAGGGTTTCGAAGGAGCAGTTAGTGAGTTCTAACTACTGACCATGTGGTTCAAACCTACATTTTGACCCAGTGTTTATCCTACAGTGGCACACCAGGACCCCCATTCATATTTCATATAGCAATAATCAATATACTCTGTTTTTGCTGGAAAATAACCACAAAAGGACAATTGTTGCTTGGCCACACTTATATAAAAATACAAGAAAAGGCAAATGTACAGAGAAAAAAGTTTTTTGGTGGCAAGTAGAAGCAGGAAGGAGGGGAGAAGGTGCTGGAAATATCTCACTGATTAAGGTTCAGGTGGCACAATCGATTATTTTAATAACTCTCAATAAGTTGTACACCTGTAAAAAGGTAATTTGACACATGTTGTTCTGTAGCCATTTGCAATGACCACCATAAGAGCAGCTGCTGAGGCTGATTGTGTTCAGTTAAAACCTCATGGGACTTGGTTCCTGGGTTTGGAGGTTTAGAGCCATGGCTTCATGAAACATCCCAGCTGATTGGCCTAGTAAAATGTTTAGTACATTTATTCCTCCTTCTAGCTACTGGTGTGGCACTATAGAATAAGCACTGGACTACTAACCTCAAGCACATTGCTCCACAGATACCCTAGCAACAACAAAGTTCCTTGTATAGTGCCTGGTAACTTAAATATTTGCAAGGCATCCAAGGAACAAAAATTGGTCTCTGTTCAGTCAGGAATAGGAGGATACTGACTGTTCAGTTATTAGTCTCCATGAGCAATTTAAAGTCCTGGTGTGGTGCTGTGGGTTAATGCGCCAAACTGCAAAGTCATTTGAACCACAAAATCGGGGGTTCAAGCTCACCAGCCCCTCTTCAGAAACCCTATACAGGGTCACTATGGGTCAGAACTGACTCAATGACACTTAACAACAACAACAACAAATGAGCAATTTAGCCTATTTTGCTATTACACCCAGTAATCTAGATGATGCTTGATCACCATGAGTGAACATTTTGTTCAAAGAATCCATAAAAGAATCTTGATCAAAAGGAGGAAATATGGAACATAACTTAAAATATTCATGGATTCCAGACTTACTGGAGTCATGAAGGTTGGCTGAACCCCAGAATCTATTGCTCTGTGGTACTCTTTACAAGTGCTGAGCTGGAAAATTCATTGTAATAGTCACACAGAACTCACACACCATACTCACGGGATTTACTAGGGAAGTTATCAGGTTACAATTCAGAGTCAAAGATGCTCAGGGTAGTTTTTCAGTCAGGATGACCTACCTCTCCTCAGCCATGTTCATGAGTGGTTCTCTCTCTAGGCTCCTGACCTGACCTCTTCCCTGCTCCAACAATGGTACAGAGCTCCTTTGATGCTACTGATAAATGCCTGAAGGGCACACCACTCTATCATAAGCCTCAGATTGAAGGCACACAGTTCTAACTCCATGGGTTAGCAAATCTAGCTCCCCCAATTAAATGCCTCGAGTCATCCTACTCTACAAGCAAGCCTCCTACCAAAAGTCATCCAACTTTAATTGTTCTGTGGGCTGAGAAGCTCACCACTCTGTCATGTGCTCTCACTCTTGGCTCTGCTGCTGCTCCTCTGCCACTCCTTAAGTGTACAGCTTCCTGTTCCTGCATCAAGGAGCTTCAATGTACAGCAATCTCAAGGTCCAAAGGATGTGTTCCACTCATGGTTCCTTATCTCTTAGGGTAATGAGACACCCTCTGTCCTGCTTCTGAGATGACTCGTTGTATACCCATGTTAGAGTTCCAAGTTTTTACAATCACAGCTAACTCTGCTAACCACTCTTAACTAAATCATATAATCGTATCAGCATCTTCTCTCACCTCTTCCTCCAGACCCAACAGGGCAAAATGTTGGTGGAAGTTGCAGATTATGCCTGCAAGTCCATGTGCAGAAGAATGAAACAGATGCATATCTCACACCATTTACAAAAATAAACTCAGTGTGATTAATGATCTAAATGTAAAACCCAGAACTATCAAGATCATCAATGGAAAAATAGGGACAAAGTTAAGGGGTCTGATGCATGGCATAAATACACTATCAACCATAACTGAAAATTCATAAAAAGAAGACAAAATAGATGACTGGATCCTTCTAATAATCAGACATTTATGTGCATCAAATTATTTTACCAAAGGAGTAAAACAAAAACCCACAGATAGGAAAATAAAATTTGTCAATGATAAATCAGACAAAAGACTAATGTCTAAAATTTATAGAACACTTCAACATCTCAATAAGAAAAAGACAAATAATCCAAATAAAAATGGGTAGAAGACATGAACAGACACTTCACAAAAGAAGATATTCAGGTGACCAACAAACAAGGAAAAATGCTCACAGTCATTAACCATTGTTGTTGTTAGGTGTTGTCGAGTCGGTTTTGACTCATAGAGACCCTGTATAGGCTTTCCAAGAGCCGATGGTATGTTTGAACTGTTGATCTTGTGGCTACCAGTCCAGTGCTTATACAACAGTGCCACACCAGAGCTCAAAAGATTAGCCTTCCAGTTTGGCCTGTAAGTAGAGAAATGCAAATAAAAAACAATAATGAGATACTATATCACCCCAGTATTAATAGCACCATTCAAAAAAACAGAAAACAACAAATGCTGGCAAGGGTGTGTATAGACTGGGACCCTCTTACACTGTTTTGGCAGGACTGTAAAATGGTGCAACTACTGTGGAAAACTTCATGAAACTTCCTCAAAAAGTTAGAAATACCATATGACCCAGCAATGCCACTGCGGGGTGTAGATCACCAAGAAATAAGAACCCTGACACAAGTAGATATGTGTACACTCATGCTTAGCACCATTCACGATAGCCAAAATGATGGTGGCAGCTTAAATCATCAATGGAAGAAGGGATAAACAAACTTTGGGTCTAAACACACAATGGAATACTATGGCATGTGGAAGAATAATGATGACTCTGTGAGACATCTCACAACATGGGTGAACCTGTAGGACTTCGCTGAGTGAAATAGTCAATCACAAGAGGACAAATATTGTATGAGGCCACTATAGTAAAAAGTCAAGAGAATACAGTCCAGAAGCAGAAGACCCGAGGACCATCAAGGGAGAAGAGCATGATCGAAATGAGGGACCCTATCCAGAGAAGCAGTGACACTAGAGATGGAGGCAGAGATGAGGACATGGAGAGAGGGAGCAGCTGAGGACTCTAAACTCATGGAAAGAGAGGGACTAAATGCTGGCGGCCAGGAGGCAGGCTTGCAGAATGTGCCCTTAAGTTGTTCACATTTTTATATATTCCTGAGTGTTTTTGTGTACATACCCACACCACACCCCACCCCCACCCCCCAAAAACAAAAAACAGAGGGAATGGAAGCAAATACTGTTGAATGATGATGCACAGAGGAGATTGTAATCCTTGCAATGAAATGATAGTGTAAAGCCAATGTTCTCCCATGTCAACGATCACTCAGTTCACAGTAAAAAATTTCACACACACACACATACAAAAAAAAAAATGTCAAAAGAAGGTATTCATGTTAAACATTCTTTGATGGTTATCAGGGATGGGAGGGAAGGGAGAGTAATTCACTGGGTAGAGGGTTGTTGTTGTTAAGTGCTGTGAGTCGGTTCAGACCCGTAGCAACTCTGTATAAGGTTTCCAAGGAGCGATTGGTGAGCTTGAGCCTCTGACCTTGCATTTCAAACTGACTTTGCAGTCCAGCACTTTATTTAGCCCACAGCACCACACCAGGTAGAGGATAGACATGTTTAACTTAGGAGATGGGAAAAATAAATAAAAGAAAATAAGGTGGAAAATTACAAAATAAGTAGTGAAAGAAAAGATGTCAATTCTCTCTAAATTAGTCTCTAAATTCAACATGTTGTTGTTGTTAAGTGCATTCGAGTTAGTTCCAACCCATAGCGACCCTGTATAGGGTTTCCGAGGAGCGGCTGGTGAGCTTGAACCACCAACCTTGCAGTTCAAACAGCTTTGCAGTGGGGTGCATTAACTCACAGCACCACACCAAGACTTCAAATATGGTTCCTGTATAAATCCAATGGAATGGTTTTACGAACCGAAAAAAAAATTTTTTTTCACCTAGAAGAGTAATGATGCAAATTCTGAAAATAAGAGGTTATGATTGAGGACATCCTCTATCAGATTTTAAAATGTTATAAAACTATTCTAGTTAAAACAATGTTGCAATGACTGAGGAATACAGCCAATAAAAGACTTAAGTTAAATTCAGTATACATGGGGACTTAGTATATTAGCAAGCTGGCATTAATGCTAGTGGGGAAAATTGACTATGCAATAAAGAACAGCAAATGTCCAATAAATATATATTAAAGAAAAGAAAAGGAAAAAAAAAAAAAAAAACATTTAAGCCAGTACTAAAATACAAATACTGTAAAAACTGTAAAAGCGGTTTGTAGGAGTGTAAATTGGTGCAATTTTCAAAAGGACACTTTAACAAAATTGTCTGAAGTTTTAAGTAACTGTATCATACTTACCAAGATACTGTGTCTAAGAAAACCATACTGCCATATCAACCTGAAGTAGTCCCTGACTCATCTCTTTCTCACATGCCACATTCAATCTGAAAAGAAATCATTTGAGTCAGAATTTCAGAATCTTACCATCTCTTACTATTTCCTCCACTACCATACTGGTCTAGAGACTATTTTCCCTGTGGCTTACCAGTCACCTTCTAACTTTTCACTCTGTTTGCAGGATTGCATGCACATTTGTACATGGTGGTGGCTGTGTGTCGTGGAGTCGGTTCCAACTCATAGCGACCCTGTACAGGGTTTCCAAGGCTGTAAATCTTTACGGGAGCAGAACGCCTCATCTTTCTCCTGTGGAACAGCTGGTAGTCTTTAACTGCTGACCTTGCGGTTCATAGCCCAATTCATAACCACTATGCTACCAGAGCTCCTTACATTTGAATACATAACCCCATGTTTATTTTTAGTACTGTGGCTAGAAGGATCTTTTAAAAAGACAAATCAGATCATGTCAATGCCTTCCCGCTACATTCTACAAAGTCTTTCAACTAAGAAAGTCAAGTAATTATGATGGCTGCTAAGATCCTCAAAATCTGCCCAAGCACCTCCACCAGATCTGTAACCCCCTACTCTCCTTCTCACTCATTTTCTTCTGCCAAGTAGGCCTCCTTGCTGTTCCTCAAGCATGCTGCATAGGTGCTCACCCCAGGACCTTTGCACTGGCTGTTCCTACTGTCTGGAATGCTCTTCCCTAAAACTTGTATGACTCCTCCCTCATGTACTTACAGTCTTTGTTCAAGTGCCATCAGCTCAATTAGGCCTATCCTGATCATCCTATTGAAAATGGCAACATACTCCCCATACTCTGTTCTCCTCACCCTCTTCATTTTGTATCCTTTTTATCAAGATTTTTAGCCTACTCTTTTTTTACTTAGCTTTAGTGTGTATACCTTCTCCTTACTTATCGACTATCTGGTTATGTGAATTTTTATATTTTGAGAATAGTAAAAAAAAAAAAAAAACTGATTCTTTTGCTCATTAATGTCATATATTCAGCAATAATTAATGTCAAGTTATGAGACGAGAGTAATAGTATCTATTATGGCTGAGGTTATGTGTCAACTTGGCTGGGACACGATTCTCAAGGGTCTGACAGTTAAGTAGTGATATGATTCAGCAGCTATATAATGATGTAATTGTCCAGTTTTATAATGATGTATTTATTCATTTTGCATTTTGTGATTTGATGTGGTCATCCTTCATTTTCACATAACTCCATTTATCCTCCTAACTATCTGGTGTTTGGAACTGAACCATATTGATAAGTGAGGAGTGAGTGCATTGCTTATGGTCTGTGCTTACTAGAATGTAAGTTTCACAATGGCAGAGATTCTATTCTATTGTGTTTATGTAAATCTTAGTTTAGTACATAGGTAGCCACCCAACACTTTGCTGGATGAACTGTCAAACAACGTTTGTCATAAGTCTTCCTGATGGGTCAAGATTTAAGGAAAGCCGAATGATGATCAAATGGACCACAGACACATGGTGTTGCCTGAGATCAGGCTCTTCAAGAAGCTTGGACGGGTCCAAAAAAGTGATGTTCTCCTAATATTGATGGTTGTGATGTTGTGTACTGCCAATAGGATCTCATAATAGAGATAGGAAAAAGTAGAACTGTCCCACAGTGTTTCCTAAGCTATAATCTTTCTAGAAACAGCCTATCACATCTTTCTCTCATGGAGACCTGAGAGATTCAAACCTTTTGGTTAGCAGCCAAGCACTTAGCCTCTGTGCTACTAGGGCTCCCGTTAATATTGTTGTTGTTGTTAAGTGCCATTGAGTCAGTTCCAACTCATAGTGGCCTTGATGAGGAACTAGTGGGTTTTTGAGCACTGACTTTGTGATTAGTAGTCCAGTGCTTATCCTACAATGCAACACCAGGACTCCATTGTTGTGGTGAAGTGCTATCTAGTCAGTTGTTGTTGTTAAGAGCTATCTAGTCAGATATGTAGATTAAAGACCACAGTTTTTAACTTGCAGATTAAAGACCACAGTTTTCAGTATGGGTTGCAACTAAATGTAAACAAAAGAAAAACCCTCACCACCAGAGCAATAAAAAACATGATAAATGGAGAAAAGATTTAAGTTGTCAAACATTTCATCTTGCTCACATCAACCATCAAACTCATGGACACATCAGTCAAGAAATTAAATGAAGAATTGCATTAGGCAAATCTGAGGCACAAGACCTGTTTAAAGTGTTCAAGAGTAAAACTGTCAGTTTGAGAACTAAGGTATGCTTGATCCAAGTCAAGGTATTTTCCATAACCTCATATAAGTTAGACAGTGAATAAGGAAAACTATAGAATAATTGATGCATTTGAGTAATGCTGTTGGAGGAGAATATTATAAATACCCTGGACTGCTAGAAGAACAAGCAAATCCGTGTTGGAAGAAGTACAACCAGAATCCTCCTTGGAAGCCAGGATGGTGAGACTCTGTCTCTCATACTTAGAACATATTGTTAAGAGGGAGCAGTCCCTAGAGAAGAATATCATGCTACGTAAAGTGGAAGATCAGCAAAAAAGAGGAAGAACCCCAACAAAATGTATTTGGTACAGTGGCAGCAGCAATGGGCTCAAGCTTAACAATTGTGAGAAGGGCACAGAAGGTGAGCTTTTCTCCTGTTCTACATAGCCCCAGCTCTCTCCAGGCTCTATAACAGTGTTGTTGTTAATTTTTTATTGTGAACTGAGTGATAGTTTACAAGGCAGAAGATCAGCTTTACAATCTCCTCCGTGCATCATCATTCAACAGTATTTGCATCCATTCTATGTTTTATTTTGTTTTGTGGGGGGAATGTACACAGAAACACTCAGAAATATATAATAATTTTAAAAACCAAAGGGCATTTTCTGCAAGCCTGCCTCCTGGCCGCCATCACCCAGTCCTTTTCTTTCCTTGAGTCCAGAGTCCTCATCTCCTCCCTCTTTCCATGTCCTCATCTCTGCCTCCATGTCTGGTGTTGCTGTTTCTCTGAATAGGGTCCTGCACTCTGCTGTGTTCTTCTCTCTTGATGGTCCTAGGGTCCCCTGTTCTTGTAGCGTAAGATTAACTACTCCCCACTTTTTGTTACAAAACTTATACCTTTATAGTTGTGACAGTAGCAATTAGTCATGATAACAATATCTCACTACTGAATCATAAAACTCGTATCCCCATCTCTTTTCACCAGACCTGTCTAAACAAGATGAAAGCTATTCAGTGGGGACTCTACCATCCCCCACACACTCTTAAACTAAACTCCCTCTTTAAAACTTGTAAGCCAGTCAATTCATGCACAGGACTGTTTTAAATGGTCATGTACTGCATGGTCGGTCTGTCTCACTCTGATGGTTTGTGTATTGCTGTGATTCTGAAAGCTATGCTACCTGTATTTTAAATACCAGCAGGGTCACCCACAGTAGACAGATTTCAATTAATTACACATAGTTAACATTTTCTACAAATCTCAACCTAATTGTACTTAATCTTAGGGAAGTGTCATCAAATCCCTATTTACTGAGCTTCCAGACTAAGAAGAAGGAGAGGCAGACCACTTCTAAATGGTTTGCCACTGAAAACCTTATGAATAGCAGCAAAACATTGTCTGATATAGTGCCAGAAGATGAATCCCTCACTGTGAAAGGCACTCAAAATATAACTGGGGAAGAGCTGTCTCTTCATAGTAGAGTTGGCCTTATGACGTAGATAAAGATAAACATTTATTTGGGGCCTTCATTGACTGATAGGGTACAACTCAAAATGAGACAAAACAGCTGACACAGTGGCAATCACAATGGTTCAAACATAACAGCTGTGAGGATGGCTCATGATCAGGCAGTGTTTCGTTCTGTTGTGTATAAGGTCCCTATGAGGAACCACTTTGATGACAACTAACAAACATCAAAATGGTCATCTATTATTTCTTATCTGACTCCTGTTGATATCTGGCCCACAATAACTTCCTAGGCAAAAAATAATCATAATAAAATAACTATAATAATGAATATAGTCTCTCACAGCTGTATACTATTTCATAATTCACAAGTACTTGTCTAACCTTTAAGAAGCATTGGTGGTGCTGTGGGTTAGGCACTGGGCCACTAATTGAAAATTCAGTAGTTTAAACCCACCAGCTACTCCTTGGGAGAAAGATGAAACTCCGATAAATATTTACCATCTCAGAAACCCTATGTAGGGTCACTATGAGTCAGAATCTACTTCATTGTGGTGGTGTTCATTGGGTTTTGTCTATCCATTACTATGCCAGGAATGACAAATTGAAGAGGAATGGTGTCTCATTCATCATCATAAAGAACATTTTAAAATCTATTGTCAAGTATAATGCGTTCTGTGATAGGAAAATATCTATTCACCTACTAGGAAGACCAGCTAATACCACTGTTATTCAAATTTATCAGCCAAAAATCTGTTTTAGAAGAAGTACAGCCAGAATGTTCCTTAGAAGCCAGGATGGCCAGACTTTGTTTCTTATGCTTCAGACATATTATCAGGAGCGACTAGTCCCTGGAGAAGGACATCATATTTGGTAAAGTGGAGGGTCAGCATAAAAGAGGAAGACCCCCAATGAGATGGATGAGCTCAGTGGCAGCAGCAATGGGCTAACGCATAACAATTGTGAGTATGGCGCAGGACCAAGCAGTGTTTTGTTCTGTTGTGTATGTCACAACCAGCTCTACGGCACCTAAAACAACAAACTTTTCTCAAAGAAAGTTAAGATCAAAATTAGTCATTTTTTCTTTTTCATTCTAGTAAAATAATCTCATTCATTATTAGTAAAATAATCTCAAGGGTTTCAGTTTATAGTTACATCCATGTTGTTGTTGTTAAGTGCCCTTGAGTCAGTCAGTTCCAACTCATTGTTGTTGTTGTTGTTGTTATGTGCCATGCAGTCAGTTCTGACTCATAGCAACCCTGCATAGGGTTTGTGAGGCTATAAATCTTTACGGGAGCAGAAAACCTCCTCTTTCTCCCATGGAACAGCTGGTAGTTTTGAACTGCTGACCGGGAGATTAGCAGTCTGATTCGTAACCACTACGTTACCAGAGCTAACATTTGTTGTTGTTGTTGTTGTTAGGTGCCATCGAGTCATTACCAACTCATAGTGACCCTACGCACAGCAGAATGAAACACTGCCTGATCCTCAGCCAACCTCACTATCATTGCCATACTTGAGTCCATTGACGCTGCCACTTGGCCAATCCATCTCGTTGGGGGTCTTCCTCTTTTTCTCTGACTCTCCACCTTACCAAACATGGTATCCTTCTCCAGCGACTGGTCCTTCCTGACAATATGTCCGAAGTATCAGAGACAAAGTTTGGCCATCTTGGCCTCCAAGGAGCACTCTGGTTGCACTTTTTCCAAAATGGATCTATTGGTTATTTTGGCAGCCCATGGCACTTTCAATATTCTCCTCCAACACCATAACTCAAAAGCATCATAGTGACCATGCATTGGATTTCTGAGGAGCAGCTAGTGGCTTTGAATCACCAACCTTGCAATTAGCAGTCTAGTGTTTATCCTACATCACACCAAGACTCCAGCCACATCCATGGAAGACAAAAAGAGAAATAACTCAAAATTGATTCTCTGTTTTTATAATCCAACATTTGAGTCAGATTTATGCATTTGATTTTCTTCATCACTTTGTCTTCATCACCTGAGTCAGATTTATGCAGTTGATTTTCTTCCATCAACAATGAAACCTGTAGTCATTAAGTCAATTCTGACTCCTAGTGACCATATAAAATAAAGCAGACCTGCCCCATAGGGTTTCCAAAATTATAATCTTTATAGAAGCAGCCTGCCACATCCTTCCTCACCAGAGCTGCTGGTGGGTTTGAACCACCAACCTATTGGTTAACCATTATGCCACAAGGGCTCTTTAATCATCTTATAGCCCTCTGTACCTGAGCAAGAGCGCTATGTTGTGCCACGAGGGCTTCTCATAGTTGAAGACACCTTGGTATTTAGATCTGGCACTTAATTAATAAGCCCTGTGTAACTTGTAAGCATAAGCCACTTCTGACATAAAATTGTATCTTCAAATATATTTATATTTAATGTTTGATAAGAGGAGAGATTAAAAATTTAGTAATGGGGAAAGTGGAAATTAACTATGATTATAGAAACTTGTAAAGTAGTAGCAAATGTGGGAGGAAATTATTCTCTTCAGGGTCTAATATGCAAAATGCTAGTACACACATGTGGCTGATATGTGTGATTGTATACATGTATGTGTGTGAGTGAGACCAAAAGAGCCAGAAGGAAAAGGCAGAATATTTTATTGAATCTGTTACTTTAACCTTCAGAATCAACTGCTTAATCACAAATTATCTGTTAAGAGCACCTGAGCAAAAATATTTGCTATTAATTACACATACTTAACATTTATTACAAATCTCAACCTAATTGCATTTAATCTCAGGGAAGTGTCATCAGATCCCCATTTACTGAATTAAATAATGGTGTGTGTCTGTCTGTGACTCACCTGGTGCTGGGCAGGTGTTAGTCTAATAGAACCTGAAGTCCTGGCCTGTGTTATTGATATGCCAACACCATGCCCTAGCCAATTTAAGACATCAGTTCAGCTATGGTGCTTTCAGAAAGCAGAGTTGCAAAGCTCCTTCAAACCTCCAGAATGCTGATGTTCAGAGGACACTCTACACAAAAGAAAGGCACAAGGGTTCCTGTTTGATTGGTGAGCAGAGTCTGATGGACATAGATGAGGGAAATAAGCAAAGGACGCAAACAATATTTTGCAGTGCACAGATTGATTGGAATGTCAAGGAAGTGCATTGTTGTTGGAATGTCAAGGAAATGCATTGTTGTTGGAATGTCAAGGAAATGCATTGTTGTTGGAATGTCAAGGAAGTGCACTGTTGTTGCTGTTAAGTGCCTTCGAGTTGGTTCCAACTCATAGTAACCCTGTATAGGGTTTCTGAGGACCGGCTGGTGAATCTGAACGAACCACCCACCTTGCAGCTCAAACCGACCTTGCAGTCCAGTGTATTAACCCTTAGTGCCACACCATTAGCATACACACAATTATGAAAGAAGGAGTCCTGGTGTGGCACTGTGCAAAGTTGTTTGAACTGCAATGTCAGTGGTTCAAGCTCATCACCTGCTCCTTGGAAACCCTATACAGGGTCGCTATGGGTCGGAATCGACTCGATGGCACTTCATACCAACAACAACAATACAAAAAAGTGACCATGCTTATTCTACAACTGGAATGTTTCGGGTACATAAGAGGATAGAAGAATTTAGACAACATTACAGGAGCAATGGAGTGGTGCTGTAGGATAAGCAATGGAATACAGGGTTGGTTTGAATCACAAGGACGGCAGTTCAAACTCACCGCCTTCTCCCTATACAGGGTTGCTATGAGTCAAAACTGACTCCATTGCACTTAACCACAACAAACCTAGGTGGGATAGAGAGGGAACCACAGTAGTGACAGCATGACGCCCCCTCCCCCAAAACACCTCTGCAGAACCAGAGATGCAAAGAGTTCAATGTGAAATTTCCTTTTTAGATCCTCTCTAATGTTTTTTCTGGCTTTTGTAGTTTTAAAATATTTTTAAATTTTTCTGTTTATTAAACACAGTTCTTAAAACATGTTAAAATAAAAATTTTAAAGGAACAACATAGAAATGAATGGAGTGATCCTTTCCACCTCTAATATTTTCCCATTAAACATAGAACTTCAGTTTGATTTGGTGATGGTGGTGTGTCATGGAGTTGGTTCCGACTCATAGCAACCCCGTGTGGGGTTCTGAGGCTATAAATCTTTACAAGAGCAGAAAGCCTCATCTTTCTTCTGAGGACCTACTGGTAATTTTGAACTGCTGACCTTGAAGTTAGCAGCCCAACTCATAACCACTACACTTCTTTATTTATTCACTGGTTATTTGCCTAAGGGTTGTAAAACTACAAGCTAAATTGTAAAAAACCAAATACATTCTAGGCATCAAACAAAAAGATTCTCTGGACTTAGGGACTTTAAACTTATTGTCACCGCCCTTGTAACATTACTTCAATATATAATAATTATTATCATGATGAACAACTATAACGTATGTAAACTGCTTTAATCATAACAACTATATAAACCCATTGCCATTGAGTCGATATGTAAAAGTTATGGCTGTAAAGCATATGCAATATAAATGACTAACATTCAGCTATGAACCTGACAGTTAGCAGTTCTAGCCCACCCATTGGTACCACAAATGAAAGGTCTGGAAACCTACTTCCATAAAAGTGACAGTCAAGGAAACCTTCTGGAGCACATGGGGTTGACATCAGTCAGACTGGATTAAACAGCAACAGATTTGGGATCTATTGTTGTTATTGTTTTATGGCTATATATTTGGCACCAGAGGATAAGCACTGAAACACTGTACCAAAGTAATAGTTGGTACTCAACTGTTTCAAGAGCTAATATATGATCAAGAACCAATAGTATTGAAGAAATAAGTCTATGCTACACTAAAGGCATTGGCAAAAAATAAGGCTCCAGGAATTGACAACATACAAATTGAAATGTTTCAACAAATTGATGCAGCCCTGAAGGCTTTCACTCATCAGCCCTGAAGGGTTTCACTCATCTCTGCCAAGAAATTGGGAAGACAACTACCTGGCCAACTGATGAGAAGAGATCTGTATTTGTTCCCTTTCCAAAGAAAGGTGACCCAACAGAATATGAGAATCATAGAATAATATTATACGCAAGTAAAATTCTGCTGAAAAAATTTTTTAAATGGTTGAAGCAGTATATCGATAGGTAGCTGCCAGACATTCAAGCTGGATTCAGAAGAGGAAGCTGAACAAGGGATATAATTACTGACATCAGATGGATCTTTGCTAAAAGCAGAGAACACCAGAAAGATGTTTATTTATACTTTTTTTGACTATGAAAAGACATTCAACTGTGTGACTCATAGCAGACTATGCTTAAATTTGTTTTGGGTGTTTCAGAACACTTCATTGCTCTCCTGAGGA
>NW_006408640.1:7572202-7573476 GCF_000296735.1 Chrysochloris asiatica | reverse complement strand
CATCATACTTGGTAAAGCACAGAGTTACCAAAACTAGGAAGATGGCAGCCAACAACGGGTTCAAATGTAAAACCAATTGTAAGGGTGACACAAGCTTGGGCAGTATTTCATTCTGTTTTGCATAGGGTTGGTATGAATGAGAACCAACTTGATGATACCTAACATCAACAATACTTGTATTTTTCAACAAGTGAAAACTAATCATTTTCAGTATGCTTTCATGTTCCTTGGATAATAAATTTAAATCTTCAAGAACATGTGCCTACTCTGTACTAAAGGCTGGATAGAGTCTGAGCCTACAAAAGTGATTTAGTCCCTTCCATTGAAGAACTTTAGTTGTGGGAATGGTGGTTGACAGGTAATTTTAGAAGATGCAACAGGTTATCTGATAATGTTTGCACAGGATTTTCTGAGATCTAAAAGGGGCATATTCAAGGAAGTCTTTCTGACACTGAAAAGAGAGGTGACACGGAAACCGAATGCTGGAGCACAAATGTGAAGAAGGAACCACCAGAAAGGAGCATTGTGGGTGAGTTGAGAAGTTTCTAGATAAAGGCAGGACCATAATCACAGGTGCCCACACAGGTAAAACACTATGATATTTGCTGGAATGATAAACATGTTGATATTTCTGGACCTGAAAAGTTTCATGAAAGTTAGTTACTTCCTCAGTAGGGTCTTTCTTGACCACCAGGCAATGAGAATTTATGCACTTAAATCATGTTGTTGCTGAAGAATATTAGAAGTACTATGGACTACCAGAAGAACAAACACATCTCTTGGAAAAAGTATAGTCAGATGTTCATTAGAAAACAGGATGGTGAGACTTCATCTCTTGTTCTTCGGACTTGTAGGAGAGATCAGTCACTAGAAAAGGAATCTCTGTGATGATGATTTTTCTTTATCCACATGTCGTAAACATTAGTGTAAATATTGCTCTGGGATTATTCTGTGGTTCAGTTAACTTTAAGTAAAGGAAAGCACCCTTGGAAAACGTGAGTGGACCTCATCCACATCAGTTGAAAGACTTATGAGCATACACACACACAAGGTTAAGTTTTCAGAAGAAAGAATTCTATGTCAAGACTATAACAGATAAATCCTATCCAAGTTTTATAGTCTGCCACCTGTCTTAGAAATTTCAGATTCAAGACTACACCACCAACCCAACTCTTTCCTGGTTTCCAACCAGTATGCTTACCATACAAATATCAGATGTGCCAGTCTCCACAATCCTGTGAACCAATTCTTTAAAAATTAACCTTTTGAGCTTC
>NW_006408640.1:7566326-7568056 GCF_000296735.1 Chrysochloris asiatica | reverse complement strand
CCTGGTGACCTGCTTCTGAAAAATCAAACACTGAAAACCCTATGGAGTGCTATTCTAGAGCACATGGGGTTGCCACGAGTCAGAATTTACTAGATAAATTACTAGATAAAGATAGAAATAGAGATCAATCATAGAGGTAGAGTTGGTATTGTTAGTTGATGTCTGATCAATTTCAACTCATAATGAACCTGTATGTACCATGTCGAGATGCTCCAGAGCATAGTTAAGACTGATCTATTTCAGAAGTATATAACAAGGCCTGTCTTCCAAGGAGTTTCTTGGTGGATTTGAACCACCAATCTTTTGACTAGTAGTTAAATTCTTAACCATTTGCACCATCCAGAGATTCCAGAGATAGAGACAAAGATAAATCCTATTTGTTCTATCCTCTGGACAACTCTGACTGATAAGCCTTCCTATTTGATCTCATAAGATTCTGGTATTTTGCTTCAGAGCACTTACAATTCCTTGTAACTATGTACAGATTACTATGTTTGTTTGAAATATTTATCCTCCACTAGCCTATAAAATCTATGGCAGCAGAGACTATGTCTTTTTGGCATACCACTGGAGACCTTGTTGCCTGCCTGGGCAACAACAGGTGTTTAATCCATACTGGATGCTACAGAGACTGGAGATGCTTTGGGAGAAGTTGGCAAAGAGACATGTTTTTAGGCTGAGGGATTAGCATGGACAAAGACACAGCAGTATATGTATCAGGATTTTGAGAGAAATAACACAATCAGAGGGACTTGAACATCAGGTGAGGCAAAGTATGGAAGGAGCCTAAAAGCTGAGCAGAGTGAACTAGTCATTCCTGAGATGGTGGGTATCTGTTCAATATGTTTGCAAAGTAATGCTGGGACCTGGTCAAATTATTGACTTAGGAGAGACCCAGGACTACATAGAATGCAGACTGTGCTGGTGACCCCCACCCTTGAGAAGTTCATGTTACTCAGAATAAATCAAAATAATACATAAACCTGAAATGTCAAAGCCCCAAATGCAAGAAATTCTTTCATTTAGGTTGAATGTTAGCAAAATGACTATCACTGTCAAATATCATCTATAAACATATAAAAATGAGTTCAAAAAATGAATCAAAACACTCAACCTACAGAGAGAATCATTAAATATGCCCAGTGGATTTGGAGGATGGCTTCCTTGCATAGGACGGAGCTCTAAATCCTCATTCCATACTTGCTGTGTGATTCTGAGCAAATATATTCCATTTGGGCCTCATTTCTTATATCTAAACACAGATATCATTTCCCCAGACTCCTCAGGTCCCATCTTGGTGGGATAGACACTCTACAGGTACTTGGCTCTGCTAAACACTGTGCTTTCCAGCTTGCAATATTTTAGCAAGCCATCCTACTCTGAACTCCCAGTATTTGGTAATACCATATGAAATGTACTATTTGTAATCTGCTAATGTCCAATGTGATTACAATAAGCAGTATTTCTTCACTAAAACTTATTTTGTCCTTTATTAAACACTAAATTCTATATCCTTACGCTATCAACCATCTCTTACAATCATTGGTAAGATGTCTTTAAAACTCAGAAAGCAAGTCTGAGCCTTTAAGAAAACTCACAAAATAGAGTGGAGAGTGAAGCGTCCAGCTGGTAAGAAGAGAGGGCATATGCATAAGAACACCCACACTTGCAGATAATACCCACTTATCCTGGCTTCAGTGACTGGATGATCAGAGCTCAACCAGAAGTAA
>NW_006408640.1:7546718-7565756 GCF_000296735.1 Chrysochloris asiatica | reverse complement strand
AAAGAAAGAAAACTCACAAAAAAGGTCTTGAAGTAATTCCAAAATTAAATATTAAATTCCAAAATTGCCTACTAGTAACTGAGACAAGTGAGGCCCAATGCCTGAACTCTTTAAATGTCCCTTCCCTCCCCAGCTGTATCCACACAGCCTCCCTCATGTCCCAAACCTTTCTTCTAGTCCTTAAGCTGGTTCCTTCCTGCTCCTGCCAGACTGTGCACCATTGTTTATTTCACTCTCTCACCCTGATGTATCTTCTTCTGTCTGCCAAATGGCTTCTTCCACTCAATCTATAAACATCCTCAATGCATACTTTCAGAATGTCTTCATTTCATCAATCCTAAGACATGTATTTTTTGTATTCAATAATTGCTGAAATCAGAATGTTACTTTGAATGAAGATCTCTTACAGTTCTACTGAAGTGTTTTATCTTTCTTGGTCCATACATGATGCTGTGCTTTACAAAGATGCTATCTTAGATTTGACAACATGCAGTGCAGTCTCTCTTTGTCACCCAACTTAAGTTTTTTGAGGTGATCAGAAAACTTAGTTTTTAACTTGGGATAACTCAGTTAATGAGGGTTCACTATAAGGCTCCACCAACAGAGAGAGAATTCAGGCCAAGCACCTCTCTAGACAGGCTACAGAGGAGAACTGCTGTAGCTTTGTGTGGTCTATGGCAGGAGCTTGTGCATTCAATCCAGCCCCAAGGGCCTACGAGCAGCTCGTTGATGGTCCCAACGCATCACTTCCAAAGGGAATGCTCTGATTGTACTCATCCTCAGCAAGACCTCTTGTCTGACTACTCCAGTAAATGAGATTCAGCCTTTTCCAAGAGCTAATTGCTACAGTAGACACCACACTGTACCTCTGCTGACACCCACTCAGAGGCTCCCCCCCTCATCAAGCAAACACCACCTTCTAGGTCAGGGGCGGGGATTGTCCGGCCCACAAACAACATAAAGCCCATGAAATCATTTGTTCTGGACTTGCCAAGGTAACCGCAGGTCCTGCCATCACATTAGGGATGAGTTCATTAAATGTTTGACAAAATATAGCAGGCTAATTTTTAAATTCATAATTTTGTCTAGCCCATGAATGATGTTGTTATAAATTTTGGCCAAAAAGAAGTTCCCCACTCCTGCTCTAGGTAATGCAAGAACTGACTGCTAAGTAGTCCTTCTCTGGAAGATTCTGCCCACTCCCACGGCAACCCACGGGCAACATGCTCCAGAATTCCCCAGAGACTAGGCTGATGCTGGATGCCACTTAAGCCCACGTTTATGTGCAGCTTATTTCACCTGTCCTATGCTGTGATCCTCACTTCCATATAGAGTTTTCCTAAGCAGTCTCTTTTTTAAAAAAAACTTGTACCAGAATTATCTCAGTGTGCGTTTCTGAAGAGTCTCATCTAAGACACTTCTGTTAGGGATCGAAGTATGTGCACTCAAAATATGTGTTGGAATCCTAAACCCTATACCAATGGATATAATCCTATTTGGAATAGGTTTTTTTAAATTTTTATTTGTTATGTTAATGAGGACATACTAGTAGGGCCAGGGGGGTGGTTTCTAAACCTCTGAGTTACAAAAGGAGCAGAGTAAATGCAGAAATATACACTATATCCAGGGAAAAACAGATACCATTTGAGGATATTCTACAATCTAAAGAGCCAATGAACACCCAGGGTTATCTACCAGGGAGGAATTGACACAGCTGAAACCCTGATTTAAACTTTTCACCTCCAGGTTTGTAAGAAAATAAATTCCTTATATGTGCTATTTCTGTTGAAGTAACATGCGGAAACTAACACACCTTGCTTCTTGAAATTTTCTGCTCCCTTGTTATCCTTGCTGTTATACTTTCTTTCTCCCTTCCTCCCTTAGCTCTTGGTGTTTCCTAGAGTGGCAACCACAGTCTTTCTCTTTAACCACTGCTGTGCACCAGGCCTGACACACCTTTTACTAGCAAGTGTTTCATGAGGATCCCTTTTTTATTCTGAAATAAAGTTCATAGATAATAATATTGTTGTTAGTTGCCATAGGATTTAGCGCTGACTCGTGACAATCTTATGTATAACAGAATACAACACTGCCCAATTCTGTGTTTTCTCCATGATTTTTGATATTTTATGCCATTGTTGTGGCTATAGTGTCAATCCATCACATTGAGACTTTTTCCTCATTTTCGCTGATGCTTGACCAAATGTGACATCATAGTCATTGATCTTTCCTGATGATGTGTCCAAAGTAACAACAAGAATTCTCACCATAGTTGCTTCTAGGAAACACTCTAGGTATTGTTCTACTAAAACCCATCTGTTTGTTTTTCTGGCAGGCCTCATTATATTCAATAGTATTTGCCAAAACCACAGTCCATATTCAAAAAGCATTACTTTTTCTTCTATCTTCTTTTCTCATTGTCTAGCTTTTACATGTATATGACAGATGAGAGTACCATGATTTGAGGCAGGCCGTCTTAGTCATCAAAACAATTATCTTTGCTTTTTGGAACCCAAAGAGATTTTTTTTTTTTTTCAGAAGATTTACCCAGTGTAATGCATAGTTTTATTTCTTAACTGATGCTTCCATGGGAGTTGATCGTTAATCCAAATAGGATTAAATCCTTGACAACTTCAATTTTCTACTGTCAAGGTGTTGTTTATCTATACAATTGTAAAGATGGGCATCTTTACATTCAGGTGTAATCAATACTGATGACTGGTCTTTGATCTTCATAAGTCAGTGCATCAATCAATCTTTATTTTTACTGAGCAAGGTTGTGTCACCACATATTTTGGATTATTAAAATGCCTTCTTGATGTCACAGTCTTCTTCATATAGTCAAACTTGTTGGATTATTTGTTTAACATACAGACTAAATAAATAAGGTAAAGGAATAATAACCCTGCTAACACGCATTTCCAGACCTCAACCATGCAGAACTACATTGGTATGTTTAAGCAATTGTCTCTCCATTCATGCAAGACAATTAAGTATTCTGGAATTCCCATTCTTTGTAAAGCTACTTAGACATTATGATCTACATAGTTGAATGCCTTCACATGGTTGATAAAAATAAAACACAAACAAACATCTTTCTGGTATTTTTTTCAGCTTTAAGCCATGGTCCATCAGACATCAGCAATGATATTCCTTATTCCATGTCCTCTTTTAAATTAAACTTCTGGAAGTATCCTTTCAATGTAGAGTTGTCATTTTTTTATAATCATAAGCAAAATTTTACTAATATCTGCTATTAATGATATTGCTTGATAATCTCCACATTCCATTTGATCACTGTTCTTGGTAATAGACACAATTACAGATCTCTTCAACTTGATTGACCAAGTAGCTGCTTGAAAATTTCTTAACATAAGCAAGTGAGCACTTCCATCATGGCATCTATTTGTTGAAGCATCTCATTGGTAATCCATCAATTCCTGGGGCCTTGTGTTTTATTTTTGAGATTTCTTTGCAAATGCCTTCATGCAGCTTGAATATCTATGCACTCGTAGCTCACCTGGTGGAATACACAAGAGTCAAATAGACTACATGGGTGGGAAGAGACAGTGAAGAAGCTCAACATCATCAGCCAAAACAAGGCCAGGACCCAACTGTATAATAGACCATCAATTATTCATATGTAATTTCCAGTTGATGCTCAGGAAAATTAAAACAAGTCCACTAGAGCCAAAATACAACCTTGACTACGTTGTTGTTTTTGTTAAGTGTTGATGAGTCAATTTGGACTCATAGCAACCCTGGATAGTGTTTCTGAGGAGAAACTACTGGGTTTAAACAGCTGACCTTGTGGTTAGCAGTCCAGTGCTTACCCTACAACATCATACCAGGACTCCAACCTTGACTATATCCCACCTCAATTTAGAGACCATCTCAGGAATTGATTTGACATATTGAACACAAATGACTGAAAATCAAACAAGGTGTGGGATTATCATACATGAAGAAAGCAAAAGATCATCTTAAAAGACAAGAAAGAAGCAAAAGATATCTGAAGAGAATGAAACTTGCTCTTGAATGTAAGAAGATGGTAGATAGTAAGTGAAAGATATGAACCCAAAATTTCAAAGTAGAGCATGAGAAGAAAATGTATAAAGTATTAGAGTGAAATGTGACAAGACCTGGAGTTAGAAAACCAATAGAGAAGAATACGCTCAACATTCCCTAAAGTGAAAGAACTGAAGAAACCAGTTCAGTCTCAAGTCACAATATTGAAGGATTCTATGGGGAAAATATTGACCAATGAGTGTTATGTTAAGAGTCATTGAGTCAGTTCTCACTCACGAAGACCCTGTATAGAGTTCCCAATAAGCGACTGGTGGATTTGAACCACCAACCTTGTGGTTAGCAGTCCAGTGCTTACCCTGCAGTACCACACCAGGAATCCATCAAACAATGTAAGAAGTATCAAAAGAAGATGGGAGGAATACAGTGAGTCACTGTACTAAAAAGTATCGATCAGTGGTCAACCATTTCAGGAGGTAGCATATGAGCAAGAACTGATGTTATTAAATGAAGAAACCAAAGCTGCACTGAAGGTATTAGCAAAAAATAAGGCTCCAAGAACTGACAGAAATCCATCTGAAATGTTTCTACAAACTGATACAGTACTAGTAGCACTCAGTAGTTAGTCTATGTCAAGAAATTTGGAAGACAGCTATTTAGCCAACCGGCTGGCAGATATCCATATTCATGACCATTCAGAGACAGGTAATCCTACAGAATCTGTTATTATATTAAACAATAACATTAATATCACATACAAGCAAAATTTTGCTGATGATTATTAAAAAACTGTTGCATCAGCAGGGAGCTGCCAGAACCTAAGCCAAGACAAGGAACAAGAGATATCACTGCTGACGTCAGATATACCTTGGCTGAAAGTAGAAAATACCACAAAGATGTTTACTTGTGTAATGTATGAATCATGACAAACTATTAATAACATCACAAAGAATGGGAATTCCAGAACAGTTAATCATGCTCATGTGGAAGCTGTATGTAAACTAAAAGGCAATTGCTAGAACAGAACAAGGATTTAATACCAGGAAAGGTGCTTGTCAGGGTTATATCCTTTCACCATACTTACTCAATCTGCATGCTGACCAAATAATCCAAGAAACTGGACTATATGTATAAAAGCACAGCGTCAGAATTAAAGGAAGGCTCATTACCAACCTGTGATATACAAATGACACAACCTTGCTTGCTAAAAGTGAAAAAGACTTGGAGCACATACTGATAAAGATGGGGAAAAAAAAGAATACAGTCTTCAGTGTGCATGACAACTCAATATAAAGACAACAAAAATCCTCACAACTAAACCAATAGACAACATTATGATAAACAGAGAACAGTCTGAAGTTGTCAAGAATTTTATTTTACTTGGATCCACAATCAATGTCCCAGGAAGCAGCAGTTAGAAACTAAGGACATACTGCTTTGTGTAAATTTGCTGCAACATACCTCTTTGAAGTGATAAAGAGCACAGATACCACTTTGAGGACTAAGATGCGCTTGACCCAAGCCATAATATTTTCAATCACCTCATAAGTATGTGGAAGCTGGACAATGAATAAGAAGAGCTGAGAAGAGTCGATGCATTTGAACTTTGGTTTTGGTGAAGAATACTAATACATATGATGGACTGCCAGAGAACAAAAAAATCTGTCTTGGAAGAAGTACAGCCAGAAGGGAAGATAGCAAGACTTTGTCTCATGTACTGTGGCTATGTTATAAACAGTGACCGTCCCTGGAAAAGGACATGTTTGGGTCAGTGAAAAGGAAGAAGAATCTCAAAGTGATAAATTGACACAGTGGCTACGACAACTGGGTCAAGTATAAGTATGATGATGAGGGTGACATAGTATCAGGCTGTGTTTTGTCTGTAGCACATGGGATAGCCATGAGTAGGCGCTGACTTGAAGACACCTAGCAACAACAATAGCAGCAATAAATATTGTTTGGCTTGTTTTTTCAAATGTGAAGAAGAAAAAAAAAAAATTTAAGTATGAGCATTCAGTCAATTTGCACAATTTCCCCCTGATTAATAAGAGGATCATTTTGAATCGGACAACCACATGGTTTACTATGCCAGGAATGACAAATTGAAGAGGTATGGTGTTGCATTCATTTTCAAAAAGAACGTATCCAGATCAGTCATAAGGTACACGCTGTCTGTAATAGGATAATATCCATGCACCTACAGGGAAGACCAATAAAAACCACTATTATTCAGATTTATATATCAACCACTAAAGTCAGTGAGGATGAAATAGAAGAATTCTACCAACTTCTTCAATCTGAAATTGATCAAATGCAATCAAGATGCATTGATCATTACTGGTGATTGGAATGCAAAGGTTGGAAACAAAGAGGAAGAGGAAGGATCAGTAGTTGGAAAATATGGACTTGGTGATAGAAATGATGATGAAAATCACATGATAGAAGTCTGCAAAACCAATGATTTGTTCATTTCAAATACCTTCTTTAGACTTCATAAGAGATGACAATACACATGAACCTCACCAGATAGAATACACAGAAATCAAATTGACAGCATCTGCCAAAAGAGACTATGGAAAAGCTCTATAACATCAGTCAAAACAAGGCCAGGGACAGATTGTGGAACAAATCATCAATTGTTCATATGCAAATTCAAACTGAAGCTAAAGAAAATGAAAACAAGTCCACGAAAGCCAAAATATGACCTTGACTATATCCCACCTGAATTTAGAGATCATTTGATACATTAAGCACTAAAGACCGAAGACCAGAAGATTTGTGGGATGACATCAAGAACATCATATAATGAAGAAAGCAAAAAATCATTAAGAAGACAAGAAAGAAGGAAAATATCAAAATGGATGTCAGAAGAAACACTGAATCTTGCTCTCCAGCATAGAGATGCTACAGGAAATGGAAGAAATGAGGAGGTACAAGAGCTGTAAAGAAAATTTCAAAGGTCAGCTCAAGAAGACAAAGCCAAATATTACAACAAAATGTGCAAAGATCTGGAATCAGAAAACCAAAAAGGAAGAACACTCTCAGCATTTCCCAAGCTGTGGGAATTGAAGAAAAAATTCATGCCTCGACTTTCGTTATTGAAGGAGTCAATGGGAAAATTATTGAATGATGTAGAGAGCATCAAAAAAAGATGGAAGGAATACACAGAGTCACTGTACCACAAGGAAATGGTTGATGTTCAACAATTTCAAGAGGTAGCATATCATCAAGAGCCAATGATAGATACTGAAGGAAGAAGTCCAAGGTGCATTGAAGGATTTGGCAAAGAACAAGGCTTGAGGAATTGTCGGAATAAAAATCGAAATCTTTCAACAAAGTGAGGCAGCACTGGAGGCACCCACTCATCTAAGCCAAGTAATTTGGAAGTCAACTATCTGTCCAACTTATTGGAAGAGATCCATATTTGTGCCCATTCCAAAGAAAGGTGACCCAACGGAATGTGAAAATCATCAGACAATCTCTTTGATATCCCATGCGAGTAAAGTTTTACTAAAGGTAATACAGAAACAGCTGCAAGCATACATCAACAGAGAACTTCCAGAGGTTCAAGCTGGATTTAGAAGAGGCCATGGAACGAGGATATCATTGCTGATGTCCGATGGATCTTGGCTGAAAGCAGAGAATATCACGAAGATATTTACATGTGCTTTATTAACTACACAAACGCTTTCGATTGTGGATCACGACAAGCTATGGACAATATTGCAAACTATGAGTATTCGGGAACACTTAATTGTGCTCATGAGGAATCTGTACATGGATCAAGAAGCAGTTGTTTGAACAGAACATGGGAACACTGAATGGTTTCAAATTAAGAAAGGTGTGCCACAGAGTTGTAATCTTCACCATATTCAACCTGTATGCTGAGAAAATAATCCAAGAAGCTGGGTTATATGAAGCAAAATGTGGCATCAGGATTGGAGGAACACTTGTTAACAACCTGCGGTATGGAGATGATACAACCTTGGTTGCTGAAAGTGAAGAAGACTTAAAATATTTACAGATGAAATCAAAGAGCACAGCCTTCAGTATGGATTACATCTCAATGTCTAAAAAACAAAAATCCTCGTCACTGGATCAATAAACAACATTCTTAATAAACAACAGAGAAAAGATTGAAGTTGTCAAGGACTTCATTCTTCTTGGATCAACTATCAATACTCATGGAAGCAGCAGTCAAGAAATCAGACGACATTTTGCATTAGGCAAATCTGCTATACAAGAACTTTTTTAAGTGTTGAAGAGCAAAGATGTCAGCTTGAGGATTAAGGTGCGCCTGACCCAAACTATGGTATTTTCAATAACCTCATATGCATGCAAAAGCTGGACAGTGAATACGGAAGACTGTAGAAGAATTGATGTGTTTGAGTTATAGTGTTGGAGGAGAATATTGAAAGTGCCATGGGCTGCCCATAGAACCAACAGACCTAAGTTGGAAGACACGTTGCCAGAGAGCTCCTCGGAGGCCAGGATGACCAAACTTCATCTCTCATATTTTGGACATATTGTCAGGAGGGACCAATCACTGGAAAAGGATATCATGTTTGGTAAGATGGAGGGTCAGAGAAAAAGAAGATGACCCTCAGCGAGATGAATTGGCAAAGTGACAGCATCAATGGGCTCAAGCATGGCAACAATTGTGAAGTTGGCCCAGGCCCTGGCAGTGTTTCGTCTTGTTGTGCATAGGATCACTATGAGTGGTACCGGTTAAATGGCACGTAACTACAACAACAACAAGAGAAAGTTTCATTTAGCTAATGTTAACAGTTGTGCCATTGGGCCAGCTCTCCAGGCTTCAAAGCAGTCTTCACCTACCTACCTAAGCCTTTCAGTATAAGTTCCTCATGCACAGTTGCTTTTCCTTATTAGTGATGAACAGTTCCCTATCATTTCTTCTCTGATGGTCCTATGTCAGCTTCATTCCTTTCTATACCTTCAGATGCCAGTTTCTAATTCTAATTTGTTGCCAGATGAGATATCATTGAACAGTAAACTCTAGTTCTTATGTATTTCAGCGTAAAAGTCTGTGCACATCAATAATCTGTGTGCAGAGATATAAGGACAATATGATTTCATTAAAATAAGCAAGCAAATGAGCAGAAAAACTATTTTCCAAGGTCACACAGATAATATGTTGGTGCTTTTTGCCATAACTAGGTGCTTTAACTCCAAATCTGATGTGTTCCTGCCAGGCTTCATGTTTTCTGCCAGGCTTCAAAACAGTGTTTTGCGATTCTCTAAAAGGAAAATGTTCTAGTGTTCACAATGAGATATGTTGATTCCCATCATAAAAGAATTATGGAATTTAGAAGTTGAAACCGACTTCAAATTCATGTAATAAAATGTCATCCCAAGAATTCTTCTGTTAGTTAACAGAAAAAATTGTTTATTTTGTTGTTTATTGACTCTGAGGAAGCTACCTTAAACCTGTTAAAACCCATTGCTGTTGTATCAGTTCTGGGGCATAATGACCCTGTAGAACTGACCCACAGGTTTCCAAGACTGTAATCTTTACATGGAAACAGACTGCCACATCTTTCTTTCATGAAAGCAGCTAGAGGATTCAAACTAGAGATCTTTCAGTTAGCAGCTGAACACTTAATCACTGCACCACCAGGGCTCCTTCCAGTCATTTTATATGCATTATATCATTTTAACAATCTTGTAGGGTAGGTATTATTCTCTCATACACATGAGGAAAGAGATTTAGTAAAGACAGCTAGGTAGTAGAATTTAGCATTGTTAGAATAAACTCTTGTTTTATATACACTATTCCTTTCCTTTAAAGCTCTCTCACATACAGAGAACCCTGGCTCATGACTTTTGCCATGGTCTGCTCTTGTGCCAACTTGCTGATCGCCATTCCACCCTTAGCCACATACCTACTTATTTTTTGTCCTTTGTGCATAAAGATGAATACCTATTTGTATCCATGGAGAAAAAAAAATTGCATAAAATATTGCATTATTTTCATGGAAGTATATAAGATCAAAGAGGGAAAGCATTACACAAAGAATTGATGTAACTGTAGGGGACCAGCTATTCAGAAAGAAAGTCTTGTTGGCTTGCTTTACTAATATTTAGTCATTAAATTATCATCATAAATTGTTGTGGGTCACAATTGTAAATAGGAACACTTCTAAAGAAAAGAAAAGAGGCAAGCAAAAACAGAAAGCAAGCAGGCTCTGCCAAGCAGAACTGAGGGAGTCTGAGCACAAGACACAGTCCTTGGTCAGCAAATGCTTGAGGCGTGAGGCCCTACTCTTACCCATTTCTTCCCGTCTTGCTCACAGACACTGTCTTCCACATAGGAAATTCTGCTCCATTATATAAAGCCCCAACAACATTGGCATGGGGCCGAATTGGTCTCACTATGTGCTGTGTGAAATTTCACCCATGTAATATACTAAACCTGTAAATTCTTCATTTTGCAGCACATGAGTAGAGACTGCCGTGTATGCTAACAGGGAGGTCCTCTTTCTCAAGCATCACAGTAGATGCATTTAAGCTTTTTCAGCTAGGCCTTGACTCTGTGCCTTCCATACCAAGCCTACTTCAAGATCCAAGAGATAGTATTAGGTTTAACAGCATTAGGTTGCATGAAAATAGGGCACCACATTTAGACACTCTCCCTAGAGACTGTGGAGAAGCCATTTAAAATGGCAGCTTAAAGGATTGATGTACCTATGAGAGTTGACCTGAACTATAAATTATCTACTATGATGCCAAGCTGTAGCTATACGTTTTCAGATATCGGGCCAAATGGAAAATAAATGAATGGAAATAGTAAAGTTTTAAAAGATACTTCTTTTTGTCTGTCGACTAAAGGGAGACATGTTGATCAGCAAAGAGGTAAAAGGATAGGTCCACTGCCTTCTCACATCCAAGGAGATCAGTTTCCAGCCTTTTCTGAGTAGGGAAAGGAAGAGTTCAATTCACTTTTTCTACACAGTCTTACATTTCAAAATTTATTGAAACCCAGAAATCTGTCATTACCATTTCATGTATGTAGGTAGGTTTGCTTTCCTAAAATTACCTTATATTTTATTTAAAATACATATAGCAATAGAGGAGTCCTAGCGCTGTAAGATAAGCACTGGACTGCTAACCATAAGGTAAGCAGCTCAAAGCCATCAGCTGTTTCTTGAAAATCTTATACAGAATTACTATGAGTCAGAACTAACTTGAAGACACTTTAACAACAACAACACCATAGCAATACAGCCAAATGCCCATAAAATATCATTAGAATGATGCAGTACAAGGCAGTGCTTTGTTCTGTTGTACACATTGTGAATCAGAACTGACTTGACATCACCTAATATTGTCAGGAGGGGTCAGTCGCTGGAGAAGGATATCATGTTTGGTAAGGTGGAGGGTCAGAGAAAAAAAGGAAGTCACCCAACATGATGGATTGGCCAGGTGGCAGCATCAATGGACTCAAGTATGGCAACAATAGTGAGTTTGGCCCAGGATCTGACATTGGTTCGTTCTGCTGTGCATAAGGTCACTATGAGTTGGTGCCGACTTGACGGCACCTAACAACAACAATAACGACTACAAAATCATTAGATGACAAGAAAAATAGTCATGTAGAAAACCTTTTATCACTATAATCCCACCATATCAATTTTAAATAAAATTTATTGAGAAGTTATTTACATATACACCTGACTCCATTTAAAGAGTATGATTCTGTGAGTTTTAATAATTATATAAACTGAGAAACCACCGCACAACAATGATGCAGAATATGCCCGCCACTCTGAAAAGTTTCTTCCTGTCCCTCTGCAGTCCATCCCAAATCACACACCATTCATCTGCTTTCCCCACTAGTTTCAAATGTTTCATTTGTGTGTGTGTGTGTGTGTGTGTGTGTGTGTTTTGTGTGGGGGATGAAAAATACACACAAAAAAACAATTGCCATTTCCACCCTTCAAGTCAGGAACTGCACCTATCACCATGGTTCAATTTTCAGCCACGCTATGTATAGTATTTAATGGGACAATAACTTTAAGGCGGTATGCACACCATAGAATGGTCAACCATTTGAGATCTAAAGGACAGCATTTACCCAAGTTCAAAATTCAGAAGGGTTGGTAAAGATGAAGTGATGGAAACAAGAAAACACAGGGAGGAAATAGAATATGTGATGTTATATTAAGGGGATTGTAATCACTGAGATGAAATTAAGCATCTGATGTGTTGAATGTAAAGTAGATGATCACTCAATTCACAAAAAGTTTTTTAAAATTTGCTGTTTCAGTCATTTTTTGTGTCTCCTTCAATGACATGAATTCTATTTCCAATACTATGAAATCATCACCACTATATGTTTCCAATTTTTCTCATCATCATTAATGGAAACTCAGTGCATCTTAAGCAATACCTCCTCTATGCCAACCTGCCTCTGATAACCACTAATAAACTTTGGACTCCATGAATTTGCCTATTCTAGATACTTCATAAAAATGGGATCATACATTACTTGTCTTTTTTGTATGTCTAATTTATTTGACTCCATATAAAGTTTTCAATATTCATGCATTTAGTGCATGGCATGTGTCCAAACTTCATTTCTCTTTATGGTTGGAAAATATTCTATTGTATGCATATACCATATTGTATCCATTTATTTGTTGATGAACAGTTGGGTTGTTTCCACATTTTGACTATTTTAAGTAATGCTGCAATAAACATTGATGAGTGGGTATCTGTTTGAATCTCTGCTTTCACATCTTTTTGATCTTATATCAAGGAGTAAAGTTGCTGAATCAAGTGATAATTTTATTTTTAACTTTTTGAGAAACTTCATTCCTATTGATAAAAAGCAATTAAGATGTATTGACAATTACTGCTGACTGGAATGCAAAAAATTGGAAACATTGGTACTGGGAAATATTGCATTGTGGACAGAAATGATATTGGAAGTTTCATGACAGAATTTTGAAAGCCCAATTCTTATTCATTGCAAATACCTTTATTCACCAACATAAACAGTGACTATGCATATGGGCCTCATGAGATGAAATACAAGGAATTAAATTGAATATATCTGTTCCAAAGATGTTGAAGAAGATCATTTGTCACAACAACGCTACGGCCAATGAACACATCATCAATCGTTCATATGCAAGTTCAAGTTGAAGCTGAAGAATATTAAAATAAGTTCACAAAAATGCTAAGTATGACTTTGAGTATATTCCACCAATATTTAGAGACCACCTCAAGAACTGATTTGATGCATTGAACACTGATGACAAAAACCAGATGAGTTGTGTAATGACATCAAGAATATCATACATGAACAAAGCAAAAGGGCATTAAAAAGACAAGAAAAAAGAAAATACTACAATGGATGTTAGAAGAAACTGAAATTTTCTCTTGAGCACAGAGTAGCTAAAGCAAATGGAAGAAATGAGGAACTAAAAGAACTGAACAGAAGATTTCAAAAAGTGACTGCAGTCCTCTCTATTCCACCAGGTTCAGTAATGCTTCACAGCACTTGAAGACAATACTCACAGTTATGGAGTTTTGAGGGAAGTTGTTGTTAAGTGCTATCGAGTTGGTTCTGACTAATAATGACCCTGTATAGGGTTTCCAAAGAGCTGCTGTTGGGTTTGAACCACCGACCGTGTGGTTTGTAGTCCAGTGCTGAGGCTACAGCACCACACCAGGAGTCCAGGTTTCAATACAAGATCAAAAAATGCTCCGGGCACAATTGTTCCCATCAGCTGCTGGTAAATGTCCATAGAACACACTACTCCAACATAAGCCTCAGCTGGAAGGCTCTCAACTCTAGCTCCATGGGTTAACAAATGTAGCTCTCCCATCTAAGTGCTTGAAGGCACCCTACCTACTCCATAAGTAGCTTCCTGCCCAAAATCACAGCTTTACTTTCTCCATGGGCTGGGAAGCCCACTATTCTGTCTTGTGCTCTGTCTTGGTTCTGATGCTGCTGTTCTGCTTCTACTCCTCCAGCTTTCTGTCCCTGGGTTGAGGAGGTTCAATGCACAGGTATCTAGGGGTCTAAAGGACACACTCCCTTTCTGACTTTTCTTTGATGGTACTGAGATCCCCTCTCCTACTTCTGAAATGGTGCCTTTTAAACCCAGGCTAGTTTCAAGTTTTTACAATTACAATGAACTTTGCTAACATCCACAGCTGAATCAGGTCAGCCTATCAGTATCTTCGCCCACCGTCTCTTACTCAGACCCTGCAGCAGGGCAGAAACGTTGTTTGATGTGAGTTACAGACTGTAGCTAGAAAACACATTAGATAGTTTACTACATCACCGTAGCTCAAGAAGATACAGTATTGTAATTTAAAAAAAAAAAAAAAGCACAAAAATCTGGAATTAGAAAACCAAAATGAACTAATTTTCTTGGCATTTCTCAAATGGAAAGCGCTGAAGAAACGATTCAAGCCTTGAGTTCCCGTACTGAAGGTTTCTATTAGCAAAATGCTAAACAACTCAGGAAGCATCAGAAGAAAATGGAAGGAATACACAATCTCTGTATAAAATAAGAATTGGTCAATATCAAACCATTTCAGGAGGTGGCAGATGATCTGGAACTGAAGGGAGAAGTCTGTCTATGTGTCAACTTGAGTGCGCTAGGATTCCCAGTGGCTTGCTAGTTGGGATATGGTTGTCCCCATCATGAGATATCATACATTATGATTGGCTTTGAGCAGGCATCGTTAATTCTATGATAATTGGCTATGAGCAACCAGTCAATTGAAAGGATGTTTCCTTGGGGATATGATCTTTTTGCAATACAATGGACATTTAGGCAAATCTTACTTGTTTTTCTGCTGGGTCTGGATCCTGAATTTGAGTCATCTTCCAGCCTCTGGTTGTTTGAATTTAAGTTAGTGGCCTACTCTATTGTTTGCCTGCCTTCCTGACTGCTGGACCTGCCTGCGGATCTTGGTTCATCTGACTTAGACTTGGGATTCCTGTCTGCCTGTCTGCCTATCTGCCTGCCTGCCTGCCTGTAGGGCATATTTGGCAATCTTGGTTCATCTGACCCAAACTTGGGACTCTCCCACCTCTATAACTGTCGGCCATTTCCTGGGTATAAACTTCTCTCTGTGTACACGTATGTATATGTATATATATATATATGTATATGCATGTGTCTATACATATATAAGTATCACTGGTTTTGCTTTTCTAGAGAACTCAGCCTAAACCAAAGTCCAAGCAGTGCTATAGACATTGGCAAAAAAATAAAAAATAAAACAAAGCAAGGCACCATGAATGGATGGAATTTTGATTCAGTTGTTTCAGTAACTAGATGGAATACTGGAAGGGTTCGCTCATCTATACCAAGAAACTCAGACGATAGTTACCTGGCCACATGACTGGAAGAGATCCATATACATGCCTATTCAAAAGAAGGGTGATCAAACAATATAATTAATATTACATGAGAGTAAAATCATACTGAAGATAATTCCAAAATAGTTGCAGCAGTACATCGACAAGGAGCTACCAGAAACTCAAGATGTATTCAGAAGAGAACATGGAACAAGGGATATCATTACTGATGTCAGATGGATCTTATCTGAAAGCAGAGAATATGAGACAATGTTTATTAACTGCAAAGACAGTCAACTGCATGGATCATAACAAATTATAGATAACATTTAAAAGAATGGGAATTCCAGAACACTTAGTTGTGAACTCCTGTTATAGTGTAATAGGAAAAGTAGTGGACTGCTAATCACAAGGTTGGTGATTCAAAGCCACCAGCTTCTCCTCAGAAAACCTATACAAGTTTTCTATGAGTCAGAACTGACTAGACAGCACTTAACAACAACAATAGAACTTAGAAAAAGGCAGTTGCTCAAACAGAACAGGACACAATGTCTTAAACTCAGGAAAATTATGTGTCAGGGTTATATCCTTTCACCATACTTATTCATTCCTTATGCTGAGCAAATAATCCAAGATGCTGGACTACTTGAAGAAGAATCTGGCATCTGGATCGGAGGAAGAATCATTAGCAAACTGCAGTATACAGATGACACAACCTTGCTTGCTAAAAGTAAAGAGGATGTGAAGCACTTATACCATATGAATTACACCATAACATAAAGGGAAAAAATCTTCACAACTAGACTAATAAGCAACATCATGATAAATGAAGAAAATATTGAAGTTGTATAGGATTTCTTTTACTTGGATCCAATCAATGCTCTTTGAAGCAACAGTCAAGAAACCAAATGGCATTTCGTATTGGGTAAATCTCCTTCAAAAGACCTCTTTAATCAACATGTTTTAAAAAGCAAAGATGTAACTTTGAGTAAAAAGCTTCTCTTAACTCAACCCTTGATATTTTCAGTTGCCTCGTATACATTCAATCTGGACAATGAATAAGAAAGCAGTTGAATTATGGTATTCAAAAATAATATTGAATATATACCATGGACTCCCATAAGAACAAATACATTTGTCTTGGAAGAATTAGAGCCAGAACAATCCTTAAAAGTGAGGATGACACGACTTCCTCCCACGTACTTTACCCACGTTATCAGACAGACCAGTCCTTAGAGAAGGACATCATACTTGGTAAAGTAGAAGGATCAACAAAAAGAGGAAGACTCTCAATGAGATGGATTGGCACAGTGATTCCAACAATGGGTCGAAGCACAGCAATCATTGTGAGAATGCTGCACAACTGGACAGTCAGTGGTTTCTTCTGCTGCATATAGGGTTGCTATGAAAATGCGGCACCTAACAACAATGACAAGAAACATTTAAAGTGATTTTGAATGGCCTTCCAATGCTCATGTCATTTACAAGTACTAATTCAAAAAGGCTAGAGAAGAACTTCATATACTCCTTCATTTTTCTCATGCCAGGTAGAGACTGATAGGGTTAAAGGTGAATGGGTAGCTGAGCATTTGGGAAGAGAGGTACAGTGGAGAAATCAGACATATCGTTTCTTTTTGTTGATATTATGGGCAAAATTAAAGGGCTATTTTTGAATTAATGCAAATGTTCTGGTGTGGTGCTGCAGGATAGTGCATTGGTCTGTAAGGTCAGCTTGAACAACAAGGTCAGTGCTTCAACCCCTCCAGCCACTCCTCAGAAACCCTATATATGGATCAGAACCAACTCGACAGCACTTAACAGCAACAACAAACAACATGATATCTTAAAGTGTAAGGGTACTGGGTGTTTGGGGTGGGAATGGACACTGATTGAGTCAAATAATTTCTACCTTAACTAAGCACAAGGTGAGCAGTTCAAATCCACCAGCCACTCCATGGAAGAAAGATGAGACTTTCTGCTCCCATAAAGCATTATAATTTTGGTAACCTTATACAGAGTCGCTATGAGTTAGAACTGACTCAACAGCACTCAGCAACCGCAACAGCACAATGAGGTGGGAGAATGGAATGATCTCTAAAGAGCTTTCCAAGTCTACAAACTCATGTTCAATCCTAAGCAAGATGTTTAAAACATCGATGGCTATAGTTTGCTGTAAGTCAGATTAAGCAATTGGAATGAAAACAGAGCACTGGGAAGTATTATATAAAACAAATACTTGCTAGCTCTCAGTATCTATTGCAGAAATTATCCTTTAACCAAAGGAGCTTGCTACAAGCATTAGTTCATTTGTCTCTCTTGGCTCCTTTTAGCCTTTATTCTAATGGCTCTGTCACTGTGATTTTACTTTTATAATTAAGAGGAAAATACAAAATAAAAGAATGGATGTTTCTGTGTCTGAAAAATGCTGCTTTCCTGCACAAAGTGCAATTTTCTTTTTCTTTTAGACTGCAATATTTTAATTGAGCTGCTAGGTCACTTTTATTTAAAGATGCTTTTGAAACCAATTAATTTTTAAAAATGTAATTTTCTCACTTTGTCATCAGGAAGAAAATCATTTAAAAAAAAAAAAAAGTGAACCCTGACAGAACATCATATTCCAAATAGATTACCCAGAGAGGCAGTAATAATACCAGTTCAAGTTGGATTGTAAATAAAACTCCAACAAGTGCTGTAAGTCAAGCTTTTATTTTTTTTAATAAGGATTAAAGATTCAGGGAGGAGCAAATCAAACTTCAAAATCAATTGGCTAATTTTGTGGTAATAAATCTATAAACATTCAACTCACCTACTTCAAGATTTCTGATTTGGTGTTTGGATTACATCACATTTTTTTCTATTTAAGATTACTCACATGAGTCCATTTTAGAATTAATTATTAAAATGAATTAATTTATTACATGCTAGGTAAAATATTTGATGGAAGAAAGCTTGATTCTTTTTATTAGACGTAAATTTGTGGTTTCTCAGCAACAACGTAATGGAACCAAAATAAATCACATACGTTATTCATACAGCCTCAATTCAACCCCAAATTTGTTGTAGTTGTTGTTAGGTGCCATTGAGTTGGTACTGACCCATAGTGACCCTATGCACAACAGAATGAAACACTGCCTGGTCCTGGGCCAACCTCACAGTTGTTGCCACACTTGAGCCCTCTGATGCTGCCACTTTGCCAATCCATCTCGCTGGGGGTCTTCCTCTTTTTCTCTGACCCTCCACCCTACAAAGTACATTCTTCTCCAGTGACTGGTCCCTCTTGACAATATGTACAAAGTATGAGAGACAAAGTTTGGCTATCCTGGCCTCCAAGGAGCACTCTGGCTGCACTTCCTTTAGTACAGATCTGCTTGTTCTTTTGGCAGCCCATGACACTTTCAATATTCTCCTCCAACACTGTAACGCAAATGCATCAATTCTTCTATGATTTTCCTCCTTCGTTGTCCAACTTTCACATGCATATGAGGTTATTGAAAATATGGCTTGAGTCAGGTGCACCGCAGTCCTCAAGCTGACATCTTTGCCTTTCAACACTTTAAAAAGGTCAAGTGCAGCAGATTTGCCTAATGCAATACATCGTTTGATATCTTTCTGGGTTTATTTAAAGTTTTTATTGTGAATTGCGTGAAAGTTTACAGGGCAGATCATCA
>NW_006408640.1:7542847-7544453 GCF_000296735.1 Chrysochloris asiatica | reverse complement strand
CCCAGTGAGATGGATTACCTAAGTGGCAGCATCTATGGACTCAAGCTTGGCAACAGTAGTGAGGTTGGCCCAGGATCCGGCAGTGTTTTGTTCTGCTGTGTATAAAGTCACTATGAGTCGGTAACGACTCAATGGCACCTAACAACCAACAATAAATGTATCATAAAATAACAGTATTAACAGTATTTCTCTCTACTCACTTTTTTTTTTTTTTTTTTTTTTTTAACCACTCAGGCATATAAAGTAATTTACACCACCAAAACAAGTCAGCATTCTGGCCTACAGCTCTCAGTCTCTCCCTTTCCATGAATCTAGATTCCTCAGCTGCTCCCCTTCTCCTTGTCCCCATCACTGCCTCCATCTCTGGTGTTGCTGCTTCTCTGGATAGGGTCTCGCACTCTGTTTATGGTCTTCTCTCTTGATAGTCCTAGGGTCCTTTTTTTCTGGACTGTAACATGAACTACTCTCCCGGTTTTGTTACAAAATTTCTACCTTTATAATTGTGACAGCAGCAATTATTCATTAAAACTATTACTTAACTATTGAATCATCAGAACCTTATCACCATCTCTTTTCACTAGACCCATTTAGACAAGATGAAAACTATTTAGTGGGGACTCTTTCTTCCCCCCCACCCCATGTTTTATTATGAATTATGTGATAGGTTACATGGGAAAATATTAGCTTTACATTCATCCTGTCATATATCGTTTCATTACCATGGTTACAATCCCCTCCATGGATCATCAACCAACCAAAGGGTATACCCTGCAAGCCTGTCCCCCGGGTCATCAGCACACAGCCCCTCTCCTTCTCTGGGTCTAGAGTTCCCAACCACTCCATCTCTCCACGTCATTGTCTCTGCCTCCATCTCTGGCGTCACTATTTCTCTGGTTAGGGTCCCGCACTCCACTCTTCTCCCTTGATGATCCCAGGGACCTCCGCTCCTGGACTGAAAAGTCAATCACTCCCCTTCTTTTAAAACAAAATGTCTACCTTTACATTTCCAACCCTCACAGTCAGTCCTGATAACAATTATTCACTATTGTACCACAAGTAACCCATCCCCATCTCCTTTCACCTGCCCCACATAGACAGATTGTATACTACTCAGTGGAGACTCTACCTTCCTCTATACCCTCTGGATCTAGGCTCCCTCTTGACAGCTTGTAAAACAGTCACTTCTTGTAGCACCCCCATTCTGGGTAGCCAATGTCCAATTTGCCCATCCCTGTCTACTCTGTGTATGGCGTGGATGGGAATGATCCTCACTGTAAAGATTTGTTCCCTCTTTTAAGCTACTGCATCCATTGGTATAGGTCAAGTTCATCAAATTGTATATGATTATTCTTTTTTCCCTTTTCTTTCTTCTTCTAATTGAGCTCTGATCATCCAGTCATTGAAGCCAGGTCAAGTGGGTACTATCTGCAAGTGTGGGTGTTCTTATGCATATGCCTTTTCTTATCAGCTGAATGCTTCACTCTCCACTCAGTTCCTCTGTGGCTATGTTGCTGACTCTGGACCCAAGAGTCCCCAGGTCTTGCACCACTGCTGGCCAACCAGGTCTCTTCCTGGGTTCACAGGAGTCTATTGAACATTGTAGGGC
>NW_006408640.1:7537739-7541941 GCF_000296735.1 Chrysochloris asiatica | reverse complement strand
CTCCCTCCCTTCACCCCACCTCCCTACATCCCAGTAACCAGCAAAGAATGCCACCCCCACCCACTTTAGTATGGGTTCTTTTTCTTAGTCTTTTACATTAGTGGTCCTATGCAGTATTTATCCTTTTGTGACTGACTAATTTCACTCAGCATAATGTCCTCAAGGTTCATCCATGTTATGCAGTGGCTTGTAACTTCCATGTTATTCTTTAAGGTAGCATAATATTCCATTGTGTGTATGTACCATAGTTTGTTTATACATTATTCAGTTGATGGGTACTTTGGCTGTCTTTTTGCTATTGTAAATAGTGCTGCTATGAACATTGGTGTGCATATATCTACTCATGTTATATCTAGTATATCTTGTGGGTAAATACCAAGTAGAGGAATTGCTGGATCATAAGGTATTCCTATTTCCAACCTTCTGAGGAAGCGCCATATTGCTTTCCAGAGAGGTTGGACCATTTTGCAATCCCACTAGCAATGCAGGAGCATTCCAGTCTCTCCAAATCCTCGATAGCATTTATTATCCTCTACTTTTTTGGTTTTCACTGTTATTGCTGGTTTGAGATGATATGTCATTGTTGTTTTGATTTGCATCTCTCTAATGGCTAGTGATCGTGAATAGTTCTTCATATGTTTGTTGGCTGTCTGGATCTCCTCCTTGGTGAAGTGTCTGTTCATGTCCTGTGCCCATTTTTTAATTAGGTTATTTGTCTTTTTCTTGTAGAGGTGTTGTAGTTTCCTATATATTTTAGAAATGAGTCCCTTGTCTGATGTGTCATTACAAAAGATTTTTTCTCTTTTTATGGGCTCTTTTTTTACTCTTCTGGTTAAGTCTTTTGATGCACATAAGTTTTTTATTTTCAGTATGTCCCAATCATCTATTTTGTCTGCTTTTGTTTGTGTCGTTTTCAAACTGTTTGGTAGTCTGTACATCCCCTGAATTAGTGCCCTCACATTTTCCCCTATTTTTTCATTGATGGCCTTCATAATTTTGGGATTAATGTTTAGGTCTATAATCCATGCTGAGTTGGTTTTTGTATAAGGTGTAAGGTAAAGGTCTTGTTTCAATCTTTTGCATATTGCTTTCCAGTTCTGCCAGCACCATCTGTTGAAGACTATCCCCTCCCCATGAGATATAGCTAGGTAGTTTGTCAATAATCAGTTGGCTGTATGTGGATGGGTTAATTTCTGGATTCTCGATTCTGTTGCATTGGTCAATGTATCTTTTCATTATACCAGTACCAAGTTGTTTTGACCACTGTAGCTATGTAATAAATTTTGAAGTTGGGGAGTGAGAGGTTTCCAATCTTATTCTTCTTCTTAAGCAGTGCTTTGCTTATCCTTTCCATATAAAGTTTGTAATTGTTTTTTCCATTTCTTTGAAGAACGTCATTGGAATCTGGATTGGAATTGCATTATATGTGTAATTGCTTTGGGCAGTATTAACAGTTTTACAATGTTAAGTCTTCCTATCCAGAAACATGGTATAGTCTTCAATTTTTGTAGTTCTCTTTTGGTTTCTTGTAGTAGTGTTTTGTAGTTTTCCTGTATAGGCCTTTATTTCTCTGGTTACGCTTATTCCTAGATATTTCATCCTATGGGCAGCGATTTTAAATGGTATTTCTTTTCTAATGTCCTTTTCAGCACTGTTGTTTTTGGTATAGAGGAATCCAACTGAATTTTGTATGTTGATCTTATACCCTACCACTTTGCTTAATCTTCCAATGAGGTCTAGCAGCTTTTTTACTGAGTCTTTGAGATTTCTACGTATAGGATCGTATCGTCTGCAAGTAGAGAGAGTTTTACTTCCTCTTTGCCAATTCGGATGCCTTTAATTTCCCTGTCTTGCCATCTAGCTCTTGCTAAGACTTCCAAAACAATATTGAATAGGAGTAGCAACAAAGGGCATCCTTGTCCGGTTCCTGTTTGCAGAGGGAAGGCTTTTAGTTTCTCTCCATTGAGGGTAATGTAGGCTGTTAGTTTTGTATATATGCTCTTAATTATGTTGAGGAAGTTCCCTTCAATTCCTACTTTGTTGGGTGTTTTTATCAGGAATGGATGTTGGATTATGTCAAATGTCTTTTCTGCATCAATTGGTATGATCATGTAGTTCTTTTCTTTTTTCTTATTTATGTGGTGGATTACGGTAATCATTTTTCTAATGTTGAACCATCTTTGCATCCCTGATATGAATCCTACTTGATAATGATGTATTATCTATTTGATGTGCTGCTGGATTCTATTGGCTAAGATTTTGTTGAAAATTTTTACATCTATGTTCATGAGGAATATTAGTCTATAATTTTCTTTCTTAGTGATGTCTTTCACTGGTTTTGGAATGAGGGTTATGCTTGCTTCATAAAACATATTAGGAAGTTTTCCATCCTCCTCTATATTCTGGAATAACTTGAGTAGAATTGGTGACTGCTCTTCCCTGAATGTTTAGTAGAACTCACCAGTGAAGACTTCTGGGCCTGGATTTCTTTTGATTGGAGTTTTTTGATGACCTGATCAATTTCTTCTTTTGTTATGAGTCTGTTCAGGTTTCCTACTTCACTGTGTGTACTTTTAGGTTGTTGTTGTTGTTGTTAGGTGCCATTGAGTCGGTACTGACCCATAGCGACCTTATGCACAGCAGAGCTTCACTATGGTTGCCACACTTGAGTCCATCGATGTTGCCACTTGACCAATCCGCCTCATTGGCGGTCTTCCTCTTTTTCTCTGACCCTCCACCTTACCTAGCATGATTTCCTTCTCCAGAGACTGCTCCCCTCTGACAATATGTCCAAAGTATGAGTGATGAAGTTTGGCCATCCTGGCTTCTAAGGAGCACTCTGGCTGTACTTCTTCCAAAAAGGATCTGTTGGTTCTTTTGACAGCTCATGGCACTTTAAATATTCTCCTCCAACACCATAACTCAAAGGTTTAGGTAGGTTAGGTCGTGTTTTTCTAAAAACGTATCCATCCCTTCTAAGTTTTCAAATTTTTTGGAATACAACTTTTCATAGTAATCTGTTATTATCTTTTTTATTTCCTTTGGTTCCATTGTGACATCAACTATGTGGTTCCTAATGTGTGTTATTTGTGTCTTCTCCCTCTTTTCTCGTTATGTTTGCCAATGGTCTGTCAATTTTGTTAATCCGTTCAAAGAACCAGCTTCTTGTTCTGTTGATTCTTTCTATACTTTTTCTGTTTTCTATCTCATTTATTTCTGGTCTAATTTTTATTATTTCTTTTCTTTTGGTGGCTGTGGGTTCTCTGTTCATCTGTTTCTAATTGTTGTAGATGCTGTGTTAATGTGTTCATTTTAGTTCTTTCTTCTTTTTGGATTTACTGCTATAAATTGTCCTCGCAACACTTGTTTTCCCATGTCCCGAAGATTTTGGTATGTTCTGTTTTCGTTCTCATTTGTTTTTAGGGATTTTTTTTTTTTAATTCACATTTAATTTCTTCTACTACCCAGTCACTTTTTTAGGAGGGAGTTTCAGTTTCCATATATTTGACTTTATTTCCTTGGTCTTCCTGTTGTTTATTTCTAATTTGATAGCATTGTGGTCTGAGAAGATGCTTTGTAGTATTTTGATATTTGTCAATTTATGGAGGTTTGTTTTGTGGCCTAAGACATGGTCTATTCTGGAGAATGTTCCATGTGCACTGGAAAGAATGTGTATTGTGCTGTTGTTGGGTTGAATGCTCTGTATAAATCTACAAGGTCCAGTTGGCTGATTGTGTTGTTTAGTTCTTCTGTGTCTTTTTCAAGTTTCTTTCTGGTTGTTCTATTCATTTTTGAAAGCAGTGTATGAAAATCACCCACGATTATTGTAGATTCATCTATTTCCTTTTTGAAATCTATTAGAGTTTGCTTTATACATTTTGGAGCTCTTTCATTGGGAGCACAGATTATTTATTATGGTTATGTCATCTGTTCAGTTGTCCCTTTAATCATGAGATAATGTCCATCTTTATCTATTATGCTGGTTTTTGCCTTAAAGTTTATTTTATCAGAGATTACTACCACCACTCCTGTTCATTTTTTATTACAATTAGCTTGGTATATTTTTTTCCATCCTTTGACTTTTAATCTATTTTTGTCTCTGTGTGTAAGATGTGTCTCTTGCAGACAGCATATTGAAGGATCTTGTTTTCTTATCCATTCTGCCACCCTCTGTCTCTTAACTGTTCCATTTAATCCATTTA
>NW_006408640.1:7483334-7536594 GCF_000296735.1 Chrysochloris asiatica | reverse complement strand
TTTCTGGACATGTGCTGATATGGTCATCTTTTTTTGCTTCTTGGACATGTTTAGTGTTTATCTGTGGCTTTAATACTTAATTGAGTGTGTGTTTTTGTATTTTTATGCTTTCTGATTGCCTCAAGGTAGATGTGATCAGGATGTGACCTCCCTTTTCACACTTCTTATTGCTTAACTCAGAGTAATTTTCACAGGTGTTTTCTGCCTCCCTGGTGTATGGCAGTTGGTATTGGTTCTTGCCTGGATTTTGGTGCTTTATAGAGTGTGATTGTAGCTTGACTATATGGCAGCAGTTGCTGTCTCTTCTTGGGTAATAAAAGGAGAGAAAGAGTCACCCAAAGGCAAAAGAGAGAGCGTAAAACAGCAAAACAGCAACAGCAATGAAACAAGAACAACAACAACAACAAAACTAGATTGGATACTGTGGTCTACAATTGCAGAAAGGGGAGAGGAGGTAGAGAAGGGAAAAAATATATATCTGCAGCCTAATATGAGTATGACTTTAATGTCCTCTTTCAGCTTCCTGCCTTCAAGGCCATCTGATAAATTTCAAAATGCCACTCTTGGTTGTTATGCTATACCTCAGGATTTAATTTAATTTTCAGCCTGTTTTGTTTTCAAACTCTCTTTCCCTCTCCACACCCCTTGTTCTGGCCTTTTCCCATTAAAAAATAGTTCAGGGCAGCTCTTGAGCTGAGAATATCTGTGTACATGCGCTGCAGAAGAACCCACCAGTAGTGGGGATGGAGGATATCCACTCGCACAGGCACCCCCTCTAGTCACCAGAATGGAGGTGCGCAAACAGTGGGGGGAGAGGGGAGGCAATGAACAGATACAAAAAAAAAAAAAAAAAAAAAAAAAAAAAAAAAAAAATCAGAACCAAGCAAAACCAACAAAGTGCATTCTCCACCTTAACTCCTAGGTTTCCACCTTGTTATTCTGCGGTGGGTCTGTTCCCCTACTTCGTCATGCCATTTGGCCTTACCCAAGTTGTTGCCTCTGACCGCAGAGCCCAATTGATTCAAAATTATGTGATTTCTTACTTCAGCTACAAGTTCCACAAGCTATAAACCTTCAAACTTTTTAAATATTCCTACCTATGTGGGTTCAGAGTTTTGGAGCTCTGTCCTGAACCTGCTTCACCTGTTATTCTCTCATTTGTATTCTTGACTGCTACTTCCATGAGAGTTGATGGTTGATCCAAGAAGAATGAAGTCATTGACAACGTCAATCCTTTCTCCACTGATAAGAATTATGTTTATTGGTCCAGTGAGGAGTTTTGTTTTCTTTACATTGAGATGCAATCCATACCGAAGGTTGTGGTCTTTGATCTTCATCAGTAAGTATTTTAAGTCCTCTTCGCTTTCAACAAACAAGGTTGTATCATCTGTATATCACAGATTGTTAATGAGTCTTCCTCCAATCTTGATACCATGTTTTTCTTCACATAACCCAGCTTCTCAGATTATTTGCTCAGTATACAGATTGAATAAGTATGGTGAAAGAATACAACCCTGTTGCACACCTTTCTTAATTTTAAACCATTCCGTGTCCTCATGATCTGTTCTAACAGCTGCCTCTTGGTCCACTTACAGGTTCTTCATGAGCACAATTAAATGTTCCAGAATACTCATACTTCGAAATGTTTTCCATAATTTATCATGATCCATACAATCAAAAGCCTTTATGTAGTCAATAAGGTGAATATCTTTCTGATATTATCTGCTTTCAGCCAAGATCCATCTGATGTCAGCAATGATAATCCCTCATTCCACATCCTCTTCTGAATCCTGCTGAACCTCTGGAAGTTCTCTGTTGATGTTTGTTTGCAGCCGTTTCTGTATTACCTTTAGTAAAACTTTACTCGCATGGGATATCAAATATATTGTCTGATGATTTCCGCATTCCATTGGGTCATCTCTCTTTGGAATGGGCACAAATATGGATCTCTTCCAATCAGTCAGCCAGATAGTTGTCTTCCAAATTACTTGGCATAGATGAGTGAGTGCCTCTAGTGCCACCTCACTGTGTTGAAAGATTGTAATTTTTAGTTCATAAATTCCCAATGTTTCATTTTTTGCGAATTCCTTCAGTGTACCTTGGACTTCTTCCTTCAGTATCATTGGGTTTTTATCATATGCTACCACTTTAAATGGCTGAACATCGACCATTTCCTTTTGGTACAGTGACTTTGTGTACTCCTTCCATCTTCTTTTGATGCTTTTTGCATCATTCAATAATTTGCCCAGAGAATCCTTCAGTAACAAAAGCCGAGGCTTGAATTTTTTCTTCAGTTTCCCCAGCTTGAGAAATGCTGAGTACGTTCTTCCCTTTTGGTTTTCTAACTGCAGATCTATGAACATTTTGTTATAATATTTGACTTATTATATATATATATATATATATATATATATATATATATAATATTGACAAAACTAAATGGCATATATTTTTTATTAAGCCCAGTGTATCAAAGTGATAATTATTTTGTTTACATTTCAGCACTATAAATCTTTCATTGATTTGTTTATGAGGTGAGTCAAAAATTATCTGCACTCAGTTTATATTAAAATGCCCATCCACCTCCATGGCTGGTGGTAACATCGAGCATACATGTGAAATTATTCTGTCAAGTAGATGAGTGACAATTGACTATGTGGCAAATCATTTGAAAACCAACCATGGCTCTGCCTATGAAATAACACAGACAGACTTGGGTTTTGAAAAGTTTACATGAGATGGGTACCAAAATAACTCATGGAAGAGCATAAACAGAATCATTTGGACATCTCCAAACAATATTTGGACCAATACTCAAAGGAAGGTAAAAGTTCCTTAACAACTCATTACTGAGACAAGACATGGATTCATCACTAGTAGCCTGAAAGTAAATTGCAGAGTATGGAATGGGAATATCCTTAATCACCAACCAAGAAAAAGTCAACCATCAGCTGGAAAATTGATGCTTACAGTTTTCCGGGATTCTCAAGGGTCAGTATTGGAACACTATCAGGAAAAAGGTTCAACAATCAACAGTGCTTGTTACAGTAAGATGCTTACTGAAGAGGTGAAGCCTAGACTTGGGATTTAACTCAGAAGACTACTATCCAAGGGCATTGTGACATTACATGTCAATGCATGTCCGCACTCCTCTGCCCCCACTGTTGACATTTTGCAAAAACTTCCTTTTGAGGTGTTAAAGCCTCCTCCCTATAGTTCTGATCTTACGCTATTGGATTTTCACCTGTTTGGTCCTACGGAAAAAGTAGCCTTTCCAGGATGAAGATTCACCTCTGATAAAGAAGCAAAGACATTCTTTGGCTCACAGCTCATCCTAAAACATTTTTTAATAAGGAAATACAAAAGCTTGTTGGAAGATGGATAAAGTGTATTGAAAAGTAGGGAAATTATGTTGACAAATCATATATTTATCTTTTGTAAAAGTTGATTAAAATAAATTCTACAGTCAGAGTGCAGATAATTTTTGACACACCCTCATATCTTTTAAAGTTATCAGTGATATATCATCCTCAAAAGTTAATAATATGAATTTTAAAAAATGAAATCCATATGAAACTTGCACAGATATACATAAATATATACATATATAGAGATTTATGTAATATTGTTGTTAAGTGCCATCAGGTTAGTTCCAACTCATAATGATCCTGTAGGATTTCTGAGGCTGTAAATCTTTGAGAGAACAGAAAGTCTTATCTTTCTCCTGCGGATTGATTGGTGGGCTCAATCGCCAACCTTGGAATTCGCAGTCCAGTGCTTAACCTTTAGATCCATATATGTATGTAACTGTAAAAATAAATAAGCATATATGTGTAGTGACTCTATGGGATAAGCACTGGACTCTGAACCACAAGGTGGATGGTTTGAGCCCAGCAGCTGCCCCCCAGGAGAAAAATGAGGCTTTCTGCTCCTAGAAAACTTTACAGCTTCAGAAACCTTATACAGGGTCACTATGAGTCATAACAACTGTTGTTGTTTAGTGCCATCAAGTTGGTTCCAATTCATAGTTCCACTGTGTCATTTCCAAGGCACAACTGGTGGGTTTGAACTGCCAACATTATGGTTTGCAGTCCCGTGCCTATCCTATAGCACCACACCAGGAGTCAAACAATATATATCATACATTATATAATTATGTAACATTGTTATACTTTATAGACAGTTAAAAAAAACTTTTTTTTTCCAATGACATTTTAATCATTTTCATTTCTTTAACCAGTTATTTCCCTGTTAGAAGGTAGAATTTTTTTTATCGAGGAGTGTTTAGGAGTGTATTTGCAATTTTTACTTCTTATGTGTCCATCAATTCATTTCAGATCAGCTCAATTTACTTCAGATCCTGAACTTTTTAAGCCTCTCCTAATTTGCATAGCTGTGCATGCAATCTCAAATGTGAAAAAGATTAACAATAGTGAAGTGTAATAAACGGAAGACAGGTCAGCAAATTTGGTTGGTTCATTACCCATAGGATAAGAGATGATAATAGCTCATGTGTCGGGTCCCTTTACCTAGCACCTTTTCATTCTTGGATATGTGGAGTGTGAGCCAGTCTTAGTCAGCAAGCTCCAAATCAGATAGGTTGATACACCAACAATGTCTTTATTCATAGTTTCCAACACTCTACAGCAGCTAAAGCGCACTAAGACCAAGAGGGTTTGTAAATATCAGGACAATTGGTTTCAAGTGTCACAAGGAAACTGCAACTATAACAATCAGGGTAGATTACCCATCCTGGCAGGGACTCCCTCCTCTACAAAGATGGCCACTATGGCCAACTGAGAGGCATCAGCTACGGGCCTTCTGAACTATTCCTTCTGTGCCCAATTCTAGCCACTATGGCTCGGGAGTCCTGATATGGTGCTGTAGGATAAGCACTGGACCCTAATTGCAAGGTTGGTGCTTCAAACCCATCAGATATTCATTGGAAATCCTATACAGAATCCCTGTGAGTTGGAACCAACTTGACAGCACTTAACAACAACACCATGGCTGGGGCCTGTCAACTCAGTTCCCTAGATCCTTGGCTACTGTGATGTCATATTTTAAACAGTATTTAAAATGTTCATCCTGAAAGCAGGCAAATTCTCCTGAGATAGTCATATTCTCTGAGCAATAGATATTGTTGTTGTTATGTGCCATGGAGTTGGTTCCAACTCATAGTGACCCTGTACAGAGTTTCCAAGGCTGTAAATCTTTACAGGAGCAGAAAGCCTCATCTTTCTCCCGCGGAGCAGCTGGTAGTTTCAAACTGCTGACCTTGCAGTTAGCAGCCCAATTTGTAACCACTACGCTACGAAAGCTCCTTATAGACAGCTGCTATTAAGTCAACTCTTACCCATGACAACCTTATACACAACAAACCACTGCCCACTCCTGTATCATCCTCCAATTACAACCATGGGCTTCTCTGCATCCATTGTTGTAGTTCTTGTGCTTGCCAGCGTCTCCCTCACAATTCTCACCCTCCACTTCACCAAGCATGATGTTCTCCAGTGACTGATCCCTCCTGATGGCAGGTCCAAAGCAAGTGAGCTGAGCAAAGTTCTGTTGGGATCCAAAGGGTTTCCCTTGCCTAATTTTCAGAAGCAGATCACCTAGCCTTTTTTCCTAGTCTCTCCTAATCTGGAAGCTCTGCAGAAAACTGTCCACAATGAAGGTATCCAAAACACTGGTTGCATTGCTTCCAGCATCACAACAACATGTGACATGACAATGGAACAAACTGAAAATGTACCAGAGAAAACAGGATTTCAGCTTCCTGGAAAACAGGTTTCGCTCACGATGAAAATTTCAACTAGATTTTTCTTACAATTAATGATAGCTAACATTTACTTGTTCGCTTGCTACAAAATGTAAACTCTGTGAGGATTCTAGGTCTATTGCTGTATTCTGAGTACCAAGAGCAACACCTAGTCTATAATGGGTGCCCAATAAATATTTGTTGTTTCAAGGACTTTATAGATATTACTTCACTTAAATCTCCCCAGTTCAAATAACACAGCTACTGAGCACAGCCCCATTTACAAATGAGTAAATGGAGTCCTGGTGTGGTGCTGTGGGATAATGCATCAGACTGCAAAGTCATTTGAACTGCAAGGTTGGTGGTTCAAGCTCACCAGCTGTTCCTTGGAAACCCTATACAGGGTCGCTATGGGTTGGAATAGACTCAACAGCACTTAACAACAACAAACTAGTCACAGAAAAGCTAAATACACCCACTCCTCATCTGTCAACCTAATTAAATTCCAAAGACAAGTTCACTATATGAAAATTGGCATTATGCAAAAATGGAGGATGACCACATCAGTACGTAACTGATAGATCACTGAGAATCAAGGCTCAGCCAACTTAACACATAACCGTAACCATCACAACCAGTGCTACTCTCACCTTGCACCCTGGAACTCATTACTGTCAGATGTATATCGTTAATGAGCAAAGTAATTGGATGACAGATTTTTTTTACTATTGTCATAAATGCAAAATGTCAGATAATGAGATTGTTTATAAGTCAAGAATAGGTGTAATCACTTGAGACTATACACCTGGCAGGTAAAAGACTCCCAATTCAGGTCCATAATATGTGCTCTGAATCATGTGTGCACAAACTTGCAATATCTTAGAAAGTCAATACTTTACACTTATTTTACAAGCTATAACCAGCTGTATCCTGTTTCAAATATTTCATGACAAGATTGGTTACCCCTGATTCTCGAATGTTACCTGTAAATGCTCTGACACGTTGAAAGTATTACTTGTAAAATTTGCAGTTATTTTCCATCTGTTTCCATTGTGTGAATATGACTGTGTGCCGTGGAGTCGAGTCCGACTCATAGCGACCCTGTACAGGGTTTCCAAGGCTGTAAATTTTTATGGGAGCAGAAAGCCTCATCTTTCTCCCATGGAACAGCTGGTAGTTTCGAATTGCTGACCTTGCTATTCACAGCCCAATTCGTAACCACTACACTACCAGAGCTCTGCATTTAAGTCTGCCAGTAAAGTTTGAATTCATCAATCTGAAAAAGTTAGCCTCTAAAAAGCAGCTAACAATAGACTTTCAGATATGGCTATGTTGGAGGTGCTGTGGGAGCCATTACTTTCTCCCAGATTACTGACAAGCTCTAATGAACAATGTGTTGCTTTTCTTTCACTGTCTTTGAATGAGATTGGCTTCAAAGATAGATGTTGTATTGAAACCTCTGGAGAAACAAGTTTCTTCAGTTTATGCTTACAAGGGGACTATGTGGCCAAGGCCTCATGCTTCACTTTCTCTATCACATGTAATGACCGAAAACCCTAGCCAGAAGCAGTCACTCAAAGAAAGAGGGAAGTGCTGAGCTTCTGTTGACTGTTCTCTCCTTAACCAATGACAGCGACTATAGCTTTTGTAACATGAGCACTTGAATTAGGAGCTGCACTGAGACCTTAGAGGCAATAGAGTAGCTATAAAACAATGTGATTGCTTTTAGCTATGATAGGATTGGACCAAGTGAGTGCAGGTGGTATAGCCCATTAGAGTTTCTCTTTTATCCATTTTCCGTGAAGCTTTAGCTTTTTAGCTTTAAAAACATTTTTTTAAATCTCTTTAAGGATTACATTCACTTTAAGATTGTCTTTTTTCAGTTTTATAAATGTCTTGATTGCAGTAAACTTCATTTATGTTCTGATGATAAAGCTTGATTTAGAGAAGAATAATCCAGAAGGTTGAAAGTAAGGATTATCATCTACTTTAAGGACATTGTGAGTCATTGTCAGAGACTAAGAGGGGCAGGTCATTTTCACCCACAGAATCGGTACCACTGGAAAATACGTACCAGGCAATAATGACAGCAATAACTCTTTGTATTTTGGATGTGCTCAATGCATAGATATTGGAGGAAAATAAATTATAACTTAACAGCCCACAGCCATTAAATTGTTAAGTGCTGTCGAGTTGGTTCCGACTCATAGCGACCGTTTCCAAGGAGCAGCTGGTAGGTTTGAATCACCGACCTTGTGGTTCAAACTGACCTTGCAGTTTAGTACATAATCCTGCAGTGCCATACCAGAATTTAAAATTTACCATTAAATATAACATGGACCACCAGAAAAGGAGCAAATCTCTATGGATTGCCCTTTAGAAGTGAAGGTGGAGAGACTTCATCTCACCTACTTTGGAATGTCATTAGATGGGACCAGTCCCTGGAGAAGGACATCATGCTTGATAAAGTAGAAAGAAGCAATGGGCTAAACATAGGAACAACTGTGAGGATGCTGTATGATTGGACAGTGTTTTGTTCTGTTGTGTATGTCATTGTTGTTGTTAAGTGCCGTCGAGTCGGTTTCGACCCATAGCGATCCTGAACTGGGTTTCTGAGGCTGTAAATCTTTACGGGAGTAGAAAGCCTCATCTGTCTCCCGCGGAGCAGCTGGTAATTTCGAACTGTTGATCTTGCGGTTCGCAGCCCGATTCATAACCACTATGCTACCAGAGCTCCTTTCTGTTTTGTATAGGGTCAGTTTAAATTAGAACTGAACTGACTCAATAGCACCTAATGACAAATATCCTGTCTAAAATGGATTGCATTACTCTCCTTTTTCTTCCACCTCCACTCTCCAAGTGTCAAAAAAATTTAGAAAGGTAATGTAGGAGTTCACATGAAAGAAGTCTAGAGTTGTTTCAAGAGCTTACAAAATTACTATTACAAGGCACAGGGACATGGGAAGCTCTTATATACGCTAATCAAGATGAAATTATGTGTATCACAGAGACTAACGACTCCTGCCATCATGAAAAGCCAATATTAAGTGTATTTGGGGCACATTGAGGTGTGTTTCCGAGGTGAGGGGTCATAGCTTTCATCAGATTCTCATAGGTGGTTGTACTTTTTTAAGTTTTATTTTTGGTGAAAATGCACACAACAAAATATATACTCATTCACAAATTTCTGTATGTACAGTCCAATGACATTGGCAACATTCTTCATATCGTGTCGCCATGCTTGCCATCTCTGCCTGTATTGTTGCACCACCGTTAATTTAGACTCACTGCTTTCTAAACATTCCATCTATGCTCCAGCTGGTGGTTGTAATTTTAAAGGGTTGAATCATTGCTCTAGCAAAGAGCAGAGTCTTACATAGCGTGACAACCCCTGTCTGTTCATCATTCACCCAGGATGCCTAAAGGTGATATTTCATTTCCATGTAGGTTCCTCCTGCTTCTAGTAAGAAAGTCAGACCTGGGTTTGGTGTGAAAAACCTATTCTATTGGAGTAAAATCGCCTCAAAGGAGACAATGTAAAGTTTTAAGGGTGTCAATAAGCACACTCACAAAAAAATATATTTAATTGCAGCCATGATAAAGTTTCTCTTTCTTGGAGGGCAGACTACTTTCAGAGACACTGCCAGGTCTTGTCCTGTCTCCTTAGGTGAAATGCAAAGGAGTTTGACAGTGATAGTGCATTTTGCTTTCTATTGTGACCTACTCCCTGCCTGGTACCAGCCAGGCCACCTGATCATCTCCTAGATTTTTCCAGGGTCTCCTTTTTGGTCTCACTCACTATACTGTTAAGTGATCTGACACTAGATCTGGCAAATAGTGACCTTGTATTGGATTTCCAAGGAGTGGTTGGTGGGTTTGTGATTAGCAATCCAGGGCTTATCCTACATCACCATACCAGGATCTACTCTAGGTCAAAATGACCTTATATTCTATTTGTATTATATATCATGCCTGCTCCCAGGAAGAATTGAAAATTTGAAAAAAAAAAAAACTTTGTATAAGCAGTAATTTCACTAGGCATTAAAACAAGAATCCTATTCCCTCTGTAACCACAGACCTTTATGAGAATCCATTGAAAGTTGCTAAAAATGGCACCAAGCTATTCTCCCATACATATCATGTTCTACTTAACTGAGTTTGACGATTCATTGCAAAGGCCATACAGAACTCAGACATCAGACTCACAGTTATAGGGTTTATTAGGGAAGCTAATAGGTTACAACTCAGGACAGAAATGCTCAGGACACAGTTCTTCCAGTTAGGACAGCCTCCCATTGGCTGTGCCCACAGGCAGGCTTCTCTCAGCCCAGCCAATGTCACAAATCTCTTTTAGGACTGCTGATAAATGCTCACAGTGCATATTGCTCCACGATAAGCCTCAGTCTGAAGACACTCCACTCTACCTCTGCAAGTCAGCAAACCTGCCCCCACCCCTGCCCAATTAAGTGCCTGGAGGCAACTTACTCTGCAAACAAACCTCCTGTTCACTTGCTCCGTGAACCAGGAAACGTATCCCTCTGTCTCATGCTCTGGCTCTTGGTTCTGCTGCTGCTGCTCCTCTAGCCACCCCTCTGGTGTCACAGCTTTCTGTCCCTTGGGGGAGGAGATTCAATAAAGAGAAATGTCAGGGTCCAAAGGATACACTCCACTACCTGGCTTGTCTTCTTTGAAGATGATGAGATGCCTACATGTCCCGCCCCCCTCCTGCTTCTGAGATAGTTCATTTTATACACATTAGAGTTTCAAGGTTTTTAAATCATGATTAGCTCTGTTAACCACTCACAACTGGATCATATAACACTATCAGCATCTTCTTCCCATTGTCTTAAACCAGATATGGCAGGGCAAAAATATTGTTGGGAGGAAGCTACAGACTATGACTGGAAGAGACATTAAATAATTCATTACACTGCAAAAGTCACAAATCCTCACCACAGAGAAATGCATTTTCCCCTAATATACCAAATGTTATGTATGATTTTTGTAGATGGGTTTTCTGAATCTATATAACCCATCTGTATATTTGTGGACCCCAGGTTAAAAGTGCCTGCTCTAGAGCAGTTTTCAACATCACATTATTGAGACTTTAGACTGAAAAATTCTTAGTTGTGGGGGAGCCTGAGCATTCTAAGATGTTAAGCAGCATTCCTGGCTTCTACCCACTCGATGTCAATAGCACAATCAAAGTATAGATGCAGACATTTCCATCCCCAGCTGAGAATACTGGTCTAGAGACACTACAATCGTACTTCATGAAGTCATCTCTTAGGTAGAAGGAGAGTCTCCCATATTTCCAATGTGCCTACTCTGAATATGCTCACAAGCAGAATAAAAGTTCACACATGTGTGACACTTTTACCTTGATGCTCTCATTCTACTTTCCAACAACCCAGTAAAGTAAGTGGTCACAAAATCATAAGTAACAAATCCACATTAACAGCCAAGTCTTCTCATTCCAAATCCCATGGTTTCTCCAGGATGTTGATAAGGTAATTGGGTTATAATTCAGAAGAGCTGAATTCTTTGGGGGTTTCATGACCCTTCACCAGCCACATAAGTACTTCACGTGGCTGAGATTTGATCTCTGTGCTCTTCAGCTGTGAAAAAGGAAGGATGCTGTTCCCTGTTTCTCAGGAATGTTTTCAAGTAGACAAGTGACTGCTAAGTGAAAGCACTTTGAAATCTATCAAAGCCAGTTCAAACATAAGGTGTTATTAAATTGAAAAGTATCCATTAGTATATAAAAATTACATGGACATTAGCACTGTAAAATCTTCTTTATGAATAGCATCTTGAAAAATTATTACACTTACAGAATATTAAAATCTGAAATGGCCCCGAGATGGGCTGTCATACTTGACCTTCATTCCCTTTGTACAGTCCAGTGGAGCAGTCCTATTCAAAACCAGCTGTTCTTTGTTCCAAAGAGATGTCACTCTAAAAGAAAATAAAATAAGCTAACAAGAATTGACTATTATTTCTTTTGTCTATTTCTGAAGCCTTCATTGGATTTTCAGTGCAACAATGATGCTATTTGAATAGAATAAAAAATACCCTCACATGAATCTGTGAAAAATGATAGAGGAGTTATATCAGGTTTGTGCTTCAAAACAAAACCCCACATGACTGTAAAACAAGTGCAAAGTAAGATGACAGTGTTGGGTGTACAAATGGTTAACACACTCTGTTGCTAACTGAGTCTAAAGTTTGCAGGTTTGAAACTACCCATAGGCACTTCAGAAGAAAGGTCTGGTGATCTCATCCCCTAAAATCAGCTACTGAGAACCCTATAGAGCACGTGGCTTGCCATGACTGGGAATCATTGGCATCTGAGCTGAGCTGAGAAAGTAAGGTAAACAGCAGGAATGGGTCTCGGCTCTTATCAGTTTAGTGCTTGTTATTGAGTCTGCCAATAAATAGTCACGTCATTAGAAAGGTAGTTGTTATTCCTCATAAAACCCTCCGAGTCAGGTGCGAGGACATCTACTGTTAGTTGTCCGGGGTGTAAGTGACTCTCAGTGCAATCCAGCAATCATCTTCTGGCTTCTCATCTGCCTGTGGCCTCTGCAGAATGATAAGTGCTATTATTCTTATTCAATTGCTGTTTGGAGCCCTTGAGGATGGAAAAATTATGTTCATCTCCAATGGGAACTTGCTCGACTAACTTTTCACTAATTATTTCTTAGGCACATTTTTTTAGGACAGAGGAAAGCAAATGTTCTCTTCAAGGATTTATGAGTAAGTGTTAGGGGCCTTTTAAAGTGTACACAGTTATAGGACTAAGGAACTCATTTTAAAAAAAGAGGTCATCACACATGGGCTAAATCGAAATGAGACCTTCTGAGTGACAAGGAAGTACAGCAGATCAGGGGAATGATAAATAGCCTAGGAGAGAGCAGGTGGATCTGGCCCAGAAATAGTAAGGAAGCTTATTAAATACTAACAAAATGATCCTGGGTGAGACTAGATTCCAAACTTTATTGAAATGCTATTAGTGAAAGAACTAGTCTGAGTACTGTACCAGCAAAGTAGACTGTTGATGTCCCTTATACATTGCTATGATTTGACTGAATAATCCAGTCTTGGCATGTGTCCTCCTATCAAATTAGTGTGAATGTATGAGGGGGCTGCACAACTTCATGGAAAATGGAATTGAAATAAAGATAGTCAAATTCTACCATGAACTTTTTGAAGTCCCCCTTATTGTTAGAGCCACAGGACCAGGACAAGTGCTGGGGGAGACAGTGGGGTAGTCTGGGAGGGAGAAAAGTTCTCACAGAGGGAATGGGTGGTCCTATAGTCATTCATCCTGAACAGAGGTCTCTTCTGGGACAGGAAGTAAGGATTGGAGAAGTAAACATTGAGCACGAGAGAAAAGGAAATCTCCTTCTCTCTGGAAGTTGATATGGTTGATGGCTCTTGGATCCCTCCATTGGACTTCTTCACCAAGAGAACTGGAGCGTTGTATGATGAAAGACACAGCTGAAGCAATCCATGTAATAAATACTTGTCCATCACTGGTTGTAAGTGAGAAATAAACCTGTCCACTTAGATTTTAGGGAGAAGGTTGCACATTGCCTTAGAATAACCCAGAAAATCCTGAATAATATGAAATGCCCTTCCAGAAGTTGTGCAAGTCTCCAGGATGAACATGAAGGGGACTGATAAAGCAGCCTTGAAAAGGCTTATGACCACAGACAGGGCTTTGTTGTTGTTGTTTTAAGTGTCATCATGTGGTTCCGACTCATAGTGACCCTGTATAGGGTTTCTGAGGAGCCACTGGAGAGCTTGAACTGATGACCTTACAGTTCAAACTGACTTTGCAATCCAGAACATTAACCCACAGTACCACACTAGGACTCCAAAGACAAGGCTAAGAGGACACAAAAGTGTGTCGGGTAGACCGGTGGTGGTGGTTATGTGTCGTGGAGTAGGTTCCAACTCATAGCAACCCTGCATAGAGTTTCTGAGGCTGTAAATCTTCACAGAAACAAAAGGCGGGTAGAACAGAAGACCAAAAAGCAATAGGAACATGGAATTGTCATCAGCAGATGATCCCAGAGGTGTACCTATAGAAAATAATGCCTGTAGCAGTTTGTTTTAAACTGCTGAATAACCTTTCACAGCTGGCAATGCAAACTGCAATGGCAAACAGAAACTGCTTACTGGTGCCCTCTCCTCCAACCCCACATATCTCAAGTGGCACCTGGACCATGTGCCCTATCTGGTGTACCCTGGGGTGCCTTGGATTGAAGCACAGTGGAATTCAATTTTTTTTAAGTAAATGAATGAGCTCTGGTGGCATAGCTGTTATGAATCGGGCTGCTAACCTCAAGGTCGGCAGTTCGAAACTAGCAGCGGTTCCGCGGGAAAAAGATGAGGCTTTCTGCTCTCGTAAAGATTTGCAGCCTCGGAAACCCTGTGCAGGGTCACTATGAGTCGGAATCGACTCCACGGTACTTAACAACAACATTGGTAATGGAGTCCTGGTATGGTGCTGTGGGCTAATGCGTCAGACTGCAAAGTCGTTTGAACTGCAAGGTCAGTGGTTCAAGCTCACCGGCTGCTCCTTGGAAACCCTATACAGGGTCGCTATGGGTCGGAATCGACTCGATGGCACTTAACAACAACATTGATAATGGATTTATGTCCAACTGAGCCAGGTAAAGAAGAAACAGATGTTCCTTTCCACTAATTCCCAGTTGGTTCTTAGATTACCCATGGGGAGAGATAATGAGAAGAAAATCCTGGAACTATTTACACAAAATAGAGCAAGGAATCCTCAGTAACAGTTTATATTCAACTGGCAATAACAAGTCATCAGCAAAAATGGGGCTCAAGACCTAAATTTGGTTACCGAGAAATCAAGTTTCGTTTTCACAGCGTGTCTGTGACTATGTGACTGTTGGTTCTGCTGTGTTGTGGGGAATGAAAGGGAAGGATCTCACCCCAAGCTTAATAGAAAGACGCTGAAGTGAAGAAGGCAGCCCCTCTCCCCTAAGGCCTGTGTTGAGTTAGATGTTGGGCCCCTAGGTGGTGCTGACCCAGCAGACCAGCAAGGTCAGGAGTGTCAGGTGACATACAGGTCACTGCCCTTTTAATTTCATTTACATAATAATAGCAGCCATAATGTGCTGATGATCTGCTAAGAGCCCTGTTGGTGCTGTAGAAAAATCAATGAACTGCTAAGTGCAAGGTTAAAAGTTCAAACCCACCCCTGCTCTGAGGGAGAATGATGAACCTGTCTGCTTTTGTAAAGATTTACAGTCTCAGAAACCCTACATAGGGTCACTAGACGTCAGAATTAACTCAATGGCACTGGGTTTGTTCCTTTGTTTTAAAGTATCCTGCCCTTTCAATACGAAGAATTTTTAATTTGTATGATAAAGTATGCAAGGTTTTTTGTTTTTTTTGTTTTTGTTTTTGTTGTTTTTTTTTTCCCTTTAGCTCAATCTCCATTTCAAGTCTCATTCAGTCTGATAGAAAACATGGTCTTCAAGAATTAAAATTTTTCTGTTTTTTCAGAGTTAACATTTCCTACCTTTTTCTCTCTGGTGGGATCTGCCGTCTGGAGACTTCTGTTGCACTTAGGTCCTAGGAATGTACTTGGTCTGTGCTATAGTTACCCTCTGTGCTAGAATCTTCTCTAAGCCCTCCTCCCTGGGACCAGGGCTCTACCACTTTGTGCCACAGCATTTCAGTGGGTTTGGTGAAAACCAAGGCTCCAACAATTGGTGAAATACCAACTGAGATGCTTCAAAAAATGAATGCAAAGCTGTAAGCACTTAATTTGTCCCTGCCAAGAAATGTGGAAGACAACTACCTGGCCAAACGACTGGAAGAGATCCATATTTGTGCCCCATTCTAAAGAAAGGTGATCCAGTAGAATGCAGAAACGAGTGAAGAACATCATTCATAACATATGCAGTATATTTTTGTTGAAGATAAATCAAAAATGCTTGCAGCAGTACATCAACAGGGAAATTCCAAAAATTCAAGCCAGAATCAGAAGAGAATATAGAACTAGAATTATTATTGCTAATTCCAGATGGATCCTGGCTGAAAGCAGAGATTACCTGTGTTTTATTGATATAATTCATTTATTTATTAACAAATTATGGATAGCACTGCAAAGAATCAAACTTTCAGATCACTTAATTGTGCTCATGAGGAAGCTGTATACAGATCAAGAGGCAATTCCTCCAACAGAACAGGGGATGGAAGGTATGCCAAAGGATTGTCTCCTTTCACCATACTTTTTCAATATGTGTGCTGAGCAAACACTCCATGAAGCAGGACCAGATGAAGAAGGCATCTGCACTGGAAAAAAACTCACTAAAAACCTGCTATATGCAGATGATACAACCTTGCTTGCTGAAAGCAAAGTCAACTTTGAAGCACTTACTGATGAAGATCAAAGACTACGAACTTCAGTATGCATTATAACTCAATTAAAGAAAATAAAAACCCTTACAACTGGACCAATAGACAACATCATGATAAACAGAGAAAAAAATGAAGTTGTCAAGAAACCCACCAGGGTTCTTAGCACAATCAACATCTATGGAAGCACAGTAGTCAAGAAGTCAAATGATATGATGGGGGGGGGGGGGGGGAGAGACAACAACACTAGTAAGATATGCTCACCATGAAATGGCCAATTATTAAAAATAAAAAGGGCAACATTTACCTAAGGACAAAATTGGGAAGGGATGGGAAGGTTAGTGGAATAGAAATAGAAACTGCCAGGAGAAAGATAAGTGCTATTACGTGGAGGAAATTGCAATCATTGAGATGAAACAAAGTGCATGATCTGTTTAATGTAAACTTGATGATCTTATCCTTAAGTCTTGACTCAATTCATAATAAAAAGTTAAAAAAAAGAAATCAAATGATGTATTGCATTAGTAAATCTTCTGCAAAAGACCTCTTTAACATGATAAAAAGTATTAAAACTTTTTTTAAAAATGTGACTTTGAGGAAGAAGGTGTACCTGACCTAGGCCATGGTATTTTCAGTCACCTCATATGCATGCGAAAGCTGGACAGAGAATGAGGAAGATGGAAAATATTGATACATTTGAACTATCATGTTGGTGAAGAATAGTAAATATACTGTAGACTGCCAGAAGAATGAACAAATCTGTCTTGGACGACATATAGCCAGTATGCTCCGTAGAAGCGAGGATGGCAAGACTTGTTCTCATAAGGACAACATGCTTAGTAAAGTAGAACATCCATGAAAAAGAGGAAGACCCTTGATGAGATGGATTGACACAGGGTCTGCAACAATGGACTCCAATATAGCAACAGCTGTCAGTACCAGACAGTGTATTGTTCTGTGCTGCATAGGATCGCTATGAGTTGGAACCAACTCAACAGCACCTAATAACATCATACTGCTTTCCTCAATTTACTTGTCCTTTTATTCCAAAAATACTGTGTAGCCAATATTGACATCTCATTTTCCCCTCTCCATCACCATTTATATCACTAGTTTATAGACCCCGCATCATCTGAAGGACACACAATTTATGCTTTTAGAATCCTACATGTAGCTTACAGGGAAAGCCTTGATTCCATAGCATGGGTGGTGGGAACTAATTCTAAAGGGACCAATGGGCATTTTGTAGTTTAGTCCTAATAGTCCATCATCATCTAGAAGTTATCTGTTATAAGGGAACACTCATCAGTGACTAAGTAAGTACAAGCAGGCATCCATTGCATACCAAACAGTTGTCAACCTCCCATCAGTAGTTAGTAGCACAGTCACCAATGTGGCCAACACTGTAGGATTCATCCTTTGATCCATACATTTGGCAGCATTTCTTTCTGCATGAGTGAAAAAGCCCATCTTAGCTTGGTGTCAGAGTCACTGTAAATCTGTCCCTGTGAAAGCGTGGGGTGCCCTGGGATCCACCCATCTGGAATAGCAGTGTCATGTTAGCAGATGCCTGCAGTTTGTCTAATTACTTTTTCATAAACCCTTGAGAGCCACTGTGTGCTTCAGCTGTACTACACATGTGACCTAGCAAGTTGTCAGACTCCTGGGTTATGAATGCATCATGGGTTATTTGTCAGAGTGGCCCCCTCACAAATACAGGATACTGAAATTTGGGGTATTTTCTGAGCATTCATTTCAAATGGACCTGAACTTGGATTTTCCAGGACTTCTGTTTCTTGAGGGTCCTTGAGGGATCGAAAAGTGGCAGGTGCTGTTAACCTCATCCTTAAATTTGAGAAAGAACTATACCGTGAACCATAAGGTCCACAGTTCAAATCCACCAGCTGCAACTCAGAAACCCTATACGGGGTCACTAGGAGTCAAATTGACTCAATGGCAATAAGTTTAAATTTTGGTAAGAATGAAAATAGAGATCTTAATTTGAAATACATTGGTATCAATATTGATCTTTCTTTATAGGTGTTGTTGGTTGTTGTTATGTGTCATGGAGTCGGTTCTGACCCATAGCAACCCTGTATAGGGTTTCTGGGGCTGTAAATCTTTATGGGAGCAGAAAGCCTCATCTTTCTCCTGCAAAACAGTTGGTAGTTTTGAATAGCAAACCTTGAGGTTTGCAGCCCGATTTGTAACCACTACGCTACCTGAGCTCCCTTTACACAAATTATTGTATCCTTATCATCTTCACATTGATTATTTTTAAAGCATAGTCAAGGTATGTCTGATCATCATTTGGTTTGGTGAGTGGATTGTTATATATTTATATATCTATAAACCCTGGCTGGGAGGTTGTTTATCCTTCATTTGTTCTCTTCCTGGCTCCTTGCTTTGCAATCCTGCTGTTGCTAATTATGAACTCTCTTCACCAACTGCTCACCATTTTTCTGTCAGGCTGTAGTGGCTTGCAAGTTGCTGTGATGCTAAGAGATATGCATCACAGTATTAAAATACCAGCAGGCTCACCTGTGGTGGACAGGTTTCCATGGACCTTCCGGTCTAAGACAGTCTAGGAAAAAGGACCTGGAAATCTTCTTTTAAAATAATTTGGCAACAGGAAACCTTATGAATAGCAGTGGAACATTGTACTGGAAGATTAGCCCTTCAGTTTGGAAGACACTAGGGAAAAGCAGCCTCCTTAAAGTAGATTCCACTTTGATGGAGTAAAGCTTTGGGGGTTTCATTTACTGCAGTATAATCACAGGGCTGCCAATTTCTACCTAGTTCAGGTAACTCACCTGAGGAACAAATGAGCCTGCAGTCACAGGATTCCCTAGCCTCACCTTAGAACCAATGGGAGCAGAGGCACTGGTAGGTTCAAACTCCCTGCCTTTTGGTTAGTAGCCAAGCAGTTAACTACTGAGCCAACAGGGCCCCTTCATGACCTCACTGGGCAGCATAAACATTCCCTCACTTACATCAATCCATCATTTACAACCACCCTCAATCAGCAGCCGCGCTAATTCCTCAGGCACCCAAATTTTCTCTGTCCTGCTCTACTGCAGGCTGGAATGTATTAATTAATTTATTAGTGCATGTTCACTGCATAGTCTAAGATAGAGTAGGAGGAAGGAAAGGCAACCTACTTCTGAATGTTTAGCTACTGAAAACTTATGAATAGTAATAGAATTGCCAGATATAGAGCTGAAAGATGAGGCCCTCAGGTTGGAAGGCACTCAAAATATGACTGGAAAAGAGCTGCCTCCTCAAAGTAGAGTTAACTATGATGGTACAAATGGAATAAAGCTTTTGGTACCTTAATTTGCTAATGAGGCACAACTCAAAAAGATAAGAAGGAGCTGCAAATTTTGTTGTTTATTAAGTACCACCAAGTCAGTTCCGATCCATAGTGACCCACAGAGTTTCCGAGGAGTGGCCGGTGAGCTTGAACCACCCGCCTTGCAGTTCAAACCGACTTTGTGTTCCAACGCATTAACCCACAGCACTACACCAGTACTCCCCAACTGCAAATATCCCCTACTAATCAGAACATGGAATGGAAAAATTAGGAATCTAGGAAACTTGGAAGTTGTCAAAAATGAAATGAAATGCATAAAGATCCATATCCTAGGTACCAGTGAACTGAAATGGGCTGGTATTGGCCAGTTTGAATATGACAATTATATTGTTTACTATACCAAGAATGACAAATTCAAGAGGGATTTCACTGCATTCCTGATCAAAAAGAACATTTCAAGACCAATCTTAAAGCACACTACTGTCTGTGATAGGATAATATCCATACACCTACAAGGAAGACCAGTGAACACCACTATTATTCGTCTTTACACACCAATCACTAAATCCAATGATAATGAAATTGAAGAATTTTATGTTAAACACTGCAGTGCGAATCAAAGTTCCACAGTTTGAGCCCACCAGCTGCTCCGTGAGAAAAGGATGAGGCTTCTGCTCCCACAAAGATTTTAAAAGTCTCTGAAGACCCAGAGAGGGTTGCTCTGAGTTGGAAATGATTCTGAAGCACTTAACAGTAACAACCACCAACTTCTTCAGTCTGAAACTGATCAAACATGTAATCAAGATGTATTGATAATTACTGGTGTTGGAATGTAAAGGTTAGAAACAAAGGAAGGATCGGTATTTGGAAAATATGGCCTTGGTGATTGAAATGATGCTAGAGATTGCATGATAGAATTTTGCAAGACCAATAACTTCTTCATTGCAAATGCCTTTCACACACAAAATACATGTGGAAGGAGCTCTGGTAGCATAGTGTTTACTAGTTGGGCTGCTAACCTCAAGGTCAGCAGTTTGAAACTATTAACCGTTCCGCGGGAGAAAGATGAGGCTTTCTGCTCCTGTAAAGATTTACAGACTCGGAAACCCTGTACAGGGTTGCTATGAGTCGGAACTGACTCCACGGCACATGTGGACCTCACCAGATGGAATACACAGGAATCAAATTGACTACATCTGTGGGAAGAGACAGCAAGAGAAGCTCAATAGTATCAGCCAAAACAAGGTAAAGGGCAGACTGTGAAGCAGTGCACACCTAGCTTTCCACAGGTATTGCTCAGGGATAAGAGAGTTTGTAAACCATGGCCCTCCTACCCTGAGCCTTAGCTGAAAACTCCTAAGTTCACTGACCTATTTTCCCCTTTGATTCTGACCTCCTTTGGAAATAGGTACTTAAAAATTTGCCAACCTCTCCAGACTTGATTATGGTTGCTCTATCCCAGAATTCTTAGCAGCTGCCTCTAGGGTCCAGCTTCTAATAGTGACCTACTGTGTATTTCAGCACCAAGCGAAGACCCCACCTGCACTGTCTCCAGGTTAAACAAAAACAACTTGATGCTGCTGAATTCACCAACAGCAGACTTGAAAAGCTAAAATATGCAGACTCAAAACAGGTTTGCTTATTTGTAGTGCTCTATATACAGAGATTTATTGGGGGATAGGCTGAAATGCTTGGCATGATGATATTGATGAATTAGCTGTGAAGTTCAAGTACATTGCATTCATGTTCTTCATTAGTATGAAATAATAATAATTAGTATGAAATAATTATAATAATAATAAAATTACTCTTAATTATGGAGTCCTGGTGTGGCTCTCTAGGATAAGCACTGGGCAACAGGTCAGTTTGAATCACAAAGTCGGCAGTTCAAATCCACCAGTCGCTCCTCAGAAAATCTTTACAGGAACCGACTTAAAGGCACTTACCAATAACAACAATTCCAGCAAACATTTTTTTTTTTAAAGATGAAAGAAAAGATTTTTTTGTTTTCTTAAACTACAATCCTTGTTACTTCTTTTTCATTGGAAAATCTAAATTTGGACCCCCCAAAAAGGGGTGAGGGTAATTATGAGTTTTCAGCAGTTCTCCTTGTGACTAGATTACTAAATATTATTATTTCTATTCATAATTGACATTGCTTCTGCTAGAGCTGTTATTACTGAAAACAAAAACACAACAAAAACCCTTTGAAATCTTCTTCAGCAAATTCTCTAAATAGGTAGGCATCTTCCTATCTCAGCTCAATTATTTCCTAAGAGGTCATCTAATTTTACCTTTTATAATCATTGATATTTAAATTTCCTATTTTCATATGTAATTACTTGCCAAGAATTGTCAAATCATCTTTGATCACATCAGTAAAAATGTTATTACCTGTTGAGGAGGCAACTATTTAGTGTCACTGGACACTGAGGAGCTGAGAGGAAGTTTTACCTCTTCAGGAGCCCTTGTGTTTTACCCTTCTGTTCTCTGGATGTGTTTCTCTCTCTCACCCCTCATCACCTGATTCCCTTTAGATGTGTGTGCTGGAGCTGAAAGTTTCCTGTATCATCAGCCTGTAACCTTTATGCCTTTCCTTAGCATGACAGCCCCAGGCTCGGGAGAGACATCAGTAACAAACAGTACTACACACCAACAGCTCCAAGATGATTGGCTCCTCATTAGCCTTCTCAGAACCCTGATGAGCTCATCCAACTACCCTATAGTGGACATAAACAGGTGAAGGAAGTGTTAGCCCACACCGCCTGCAGCATCTCCATTGAGCCTTTCACCCAACTGATTTTCCCCAGCCTGCCAGACTATGCAGAGTGTCATTTACAGAGCCCAAATTGTTACTGTTTCCTTTTCCAAAGCCTCAGAAGTCTATGGCTTGTTCAGTTCCAGCCCTGCAGTCTCCGAGCTGGGCTGGAGTCATCTCCACAGCCCCCTCCCACTGCACTGTATGTAAATCAGTATATCAAGGGCTAGTGGAGAACCTTCCTAAACTGGTTCAAGAAATGGGTTTGATGCAGCAGTGTTTGTCAGAGATCAGCTTCTCTTGTCCCTTGATGCCCTGGTGAAAAGTTCTGAAACAGTAGCTCCAAGAAGGATTTTCTCTATCTTTGCCCCTGACAATATTCTGGCTGGTATTTCTTCTAAAGCCTCCACAGCACGCTGGCCCAGTCCTTTGATGGCTGTATGAATGTAGATTCCTGTCTATTTCAGCTGTGCTCTCTCTAAAGACTTTTTTAAATGTTAAATTCTGAACTCGGGCCAGCATGATGCCATTTCATTTTGCCTCAGCCCAGACCCAAAATACTAAAGCTCCTACAAAGACACTCAAACTGTGTTTTAGAAATGAGAGGAATAAATACAAGTTTCAGAACATTTTGCAGGAGTGAAAGTTAGATCTTTGCAAAGTCAGCTTTGACTTGTATTCAGAATGGGTTGAAGGATAAGACAGACTGGATTCAACTTCACAAAGTGTTACAATAGGTTCCAGACATACCGTTATTCAGAGTTGCTAAAACAACAGGGAGAAGGGCTTTTAGCAAGATCTCCCCCGACCTCTATTGTATAAAATGTGTACATTCTTGCCAAGAGGAAAAGAGGCAAGCCGATTGCATCTTCTATCTGATCTGACAGTCTCTTTCTTTACCATCATCTTAATATTGGGTTCTGCAAATGCCAACAACATAATGTCAGCAGCAGTTCTACAATGAAAAATGTTCCACACAAATTTCACCTGTAAACAGGTAATCAATTTCCCCTCGGGCATAAGGGGATGCTCTCCCAAATCGGTACAAGACTTGTTTCTGTATCCCTTAGAAAGAATCGATTGATATGCTCAGGAAAATCTCTGGTGCTCATCTCCAGCATTTATGGGAGCACAAGAGCATCAGAACAGAACACATTTACCCAAACATAGTGTGATAAAACTGAGTGATGCTCGGGGGACTGTGTTCAGGCAGAAGGAGACAAAATACTCTTCTTGAGGAGGGTGTTTGCTGTAACCATTTCATTCCTAGCCTATGATTTGGGAGAAAGAATAGACAAAAACTGGATTAAGAAAGGCAATGTTCTTTCCTGGGTCTCACTTATTGGAAAGCCTTGCACTTACAGTAGCTTCTTTCTGGGAAGATGGAAACTGAAGGCTGAGGAACTCGACCACTGCAGGTACCTTTGGGAGAGAGGAGTCACTCTGAGATGCACCTTTGCCTCTGTGAAAATCATCAACTGAGACAGATCTGCAGGGAGCCATTGTTGCTCTCACCTTCCAATAGACTGTCCGATAAACCATTCTTGATTTAACGTTCTTACCCGGTTGGGCTCCGTACTGCTAAAAGAGTAGCACTGGAGAAGCATGAGTCCATGTTACAGCAACAAGAACAGGGATCTGCATTTCAGACACAGTGAAATATTTTTGTGAAATGTAACAAAAACATAAACCATATATTTTGTAAAATTATGTGGTTGTACTGATCCACATTATATCATTGCTATATTAATATGCTAAGGAGCTCTGGTAGCATAGTGGTTATGAATCAGGCTGTGAACTGCAAGGTCAGCAGTTCGAAACTACCAGCTGTTCTTTGGGAGAAAGATGAGGCTTTCTGCTCCCATAAAGATTTACAGCCTCGGAAACCCTGTACAGGGTCACTATGAGTCGGAACCAACTCCACGGCATATAACAACAACAACAACACATTAATATGCTACATTATACTGCTGTAGCAAATTCCAAATTTTATTTCCTTATCTATATAATATCTTAATAATACATGTGTTGGATGTTGTTGTTAGGTGCTGCTGAATTGGTTCCGATTCATAGTGACCTTATACAAAACAGAATGAAAAACTACCCGGTCCTGCATCATCCTTAATGGTTGTTAAGTGTGAGCCCATTGCTACTTCCACTGTGACAATCCATCTCGTTAAGGGGCTTTTTCTTTTTTGCTGACCCTCCTCTTTGCCAAGTATGATGTCCTTCTTCAGGGATTGGTCCCTCCTGATAATATGTGCGAAGTATGAGAGTCGAAGTCTCAGCATCCTAGCTTCTAAGGAGCATTCTGGCTGTATCTCAAGCAACACAGATTTGTTTGTTCTTCTAGCAGTCCTGGTACTTTTCATATTCTTCTCTAACATCATAACACAAATGTATCGATTTTTCTCCAGTCTTCTTTATTCATTGCCCTCCTTTCACATGCATATGGTGCTATTGAAAATACCATGGCTTGGATCAGGAGCACCCCAGTCCTCAAACTGACCTCTTTCTTCTTGAACACTCTAAAGAGGTCTTGTGCAGTAGATTTGCTTAATGCAATATGTCCTTTTATTTCTTGACTGTTGCTTCCATGACTGTTGATGGAAGTCTTTGATGACTTCAATCTTTTTTCCATTTATCATATGATGTTATTTATTTGTCCAGTGGTGACTGTATTTGTTTTCTTTACATTGAGGTGCAACCCTTACTGAAGGTTGTGGTCTTTGATCTTCATCATTAAGTATTTTAACTATTTAAATCCTCTTTATTTTTAGTAAGCAAGCAGTTGTTAATGAGTCTTCCTCCAAACTTGAGACCATGTTCTTCTTCATATAATCCAGCTTCTCAGATTATTTGGTCAATTTACAGATTGAATTAGTACAGTGAAAAAATACAACCCTGGCACAAACCTTTCCTGATTTTAAACCATTAGGTGTCCTCTTGTTCTGTTCGAACAACTGTCTCTTGGTCTATGTACAGGTTCCTCATGAACACAATTAAATATTCTAGAATACTCATTCTCTGCAATGTGATCCATAGTCAAAAGCCTTTTCATAGTCAATATAACACAGGTAAGCATCTCTCTGGTATTCTTTGCTTTCAGCCAAGATTCATCTGACATCAGTAATGATATCTCTCATTCCACATCCTCTTCTGAATCTAGCTTAAACCTCTAGCTATTCTCTGTCACTGTACTGTTGCAATGCTTTTTTAAAAGTTGACTCTATGTGATTTTAATATTGTCCAATGATTTCTGCATTCCTTTGGGTCACCTCTCTTTAGAATGGGCACAAATATAGATCTCTTCCAATCAGTTGACCAGGTAACTGTCTTCCAGATTTCCTGGCATAAATGTGTTACATAATTGTGTCTTTTGGGGGGGACTTCTTTAAAATGTTTTCAAATCCAACACATTATTAGTATTTAAATATATTAAACCAATGAAACTTACACAGATGAAATACGTGTGTCTAAATTAATGTTGGTTTTCTCTAGACATTTTTAATAAAGTATATCATTTTAGTTTGAGAAGTCTGTAGTAACATCATTGAGTATAGTGACTCTCTGGTGAAGACATGGGACATGTACCCAATTAGAGCTATCACAGCACAACTTGCCATAAGGGTTGAAGTGTTTCAAAACCGTGCAGTTATGTGGGATGGAGTCTTTCATTTACCAACTTTCTCATACCATCATATCTCCCTTTCTTGTTTCTTGATTTGGTCTAAATTTGGAACTGTATAAAGACAAAAGAGAGAAAGAAAGGGAGGATGATTGGATTTTATTTTGACAAGTTAATTCTCCACAGATATACTGGCTGCCAGTCTAGCTGCTACCTGGCTTCATTTTACGATATATTCTTAAAAGCTTCTCACCGGGAAGATCATCTTTAAAGACAAAATAGAGTGTCATCTTACATCGGAAGAAGGAAATACCTGTCTCTCAAAGTTGCATTCTATATGGGCAAAGTATCCATATCCAGTGTTTGAAGCACCAGGCAGGATTAGGACATTAATAACTTTTTTACAACAGAGAGAATGAATGATTGTGAACAGTGTCACAATGCTTCATTCTAGTGACTTCAGTGGAATTTCCACTGCACGTGATACATCAGTGACACCTTTGATTCATTATAGATAATAAAGAAGAGACTCTCAGGAAGATGAGTGTTAGATGAGTTTCAGTTCTCATCTCTTTCAAACACCATTGCCAGTCACAAAGAGGCAGGGGTCACTGGGAGGGGGAGGCAGCTTTAGGTAGAGGGTCATAGCCACCAGATACTAAGCACCTACAGGGGACCAGGTGCTTTAGTGTCATTTTCACAACAGCCTTCTGAGACAGTCCAAACCTCCAGGGCAGAGGAAGGCCAGAGAACACAGTGAGACATACTGGGACTTGGCGTGATCTTCTTCCTGTATCTTTGTTCTTCATCTGCAGAATCAGGGTGATAATCATGCTTACTTCATGGGTTCTAATAAACTATATCTCAGCGTAATGCCTGATGCATAGTATTCAGGATAATTACTATTATTCCTTGTTTCTGTTTAGCGCCATCAAGTCAGTTCTGCTTCATAGTAACTCAGTATAAGGTTTCTGAGGCTGTAATCATTGCAGGAGCAAAAAGCCTCATCTTTCTCCCTGGGAGTGGCCTATGAGCTCCAACCTCCAACCTGTGGTTATCCTACAGAACCACTGTACTCCCATTATGATGATTCCTGCAGGAGGAGGGGAAATTGAGACTCAGTGAGGTTAGGTCAACTTGCCAATAATTATTTAGGCAGTAGAGAAAAAAGTTCAGATCCTAAGCTAAGTCTCCCTGTCCCCCAAAACTGTGCTATTAGCACTGAGTGCCCTAACTGTTTCCCATGCCCCTGTTAGGCATTCGTACCTCTGCCTCCCAGGATTATCATACCTACTCCCTAGAGAAAGACATAAGACCAAGAACATGGAGCTAGGGTAAAAGGATTTTCTTTTCAGCAGGGAAGTTGGTATCTTTGTTTTTAGCTGTTGGTTTTGAAAGGTGCTCTAAATCACTAAGTATAAATTATGGTTTTATTTTGATGTTTTTCTTTGCTTTTTGTTTTGTTTTGGTCACTGAGGTACATTGACTAAGTAATGAGCTATCACCTTAACTAGACCTCAGTTTTTGTTAAGTAAGTGTTGTTGAGTCTGTTCCGACCCATAGCAACCCTGTAGAGTTTCCAAGGAGTATCTGCTGATCTTGAACTGCCAACCTTGTGGTTCAAACTGACTTTGCAGTCCATCACATTAACCTGCAGACTCACACCGACTCAGTAGTTGATGAGACTATATGATTAAAATATGCAGCACTCTGTTGAAAAGGCCATAGGAAGGATCACTGTTAACATGAAGGTTCATATCTCAGAATTCCTGCTGGAAAATTCCAGCATAGTCCTTCACTGGAGCACACACATGGGTTCTGCCATGCAGGCATTCTCTGGGGATGAGATCTGAATGTATGCCAGCCCCACCTTCTCCCAGTTGGCCAAAACTGAGAAACAGCTCCAACTATGTAGGACAGTCTCCAAGACTGCCATTCAAAAGAAGTTTTCCTACTCTTTGCCTTTGATTGATTTATTCCTTAATTAATCTCATTAATTAATTTATAAATTCAACAAGTGTTTATTGGACCCTTAAATGTCCAGGTTGTATGCGAAAGCAAGATCCAAAGAGAATACAAGGATTCAAGGCAAGCATTCATTTCATTCAGCAAACCTGCTCGGCACAGAGCAATGTCCTCAACACAGAGGTGTGAATGATAGTTTTCATCATTGTTGTATGAGTTTATGGAAGGAAGAGAGTTTCTGATTGGAGAGATAATGGGGAGGAAGAACAGGGAATACATCCCAGGAGGAGTAATCCATGAGTGGAGCCACAAAGATTCAACCAGGTAAGGATAAGCATGAGGATATTTAAGAACACATACAGGATAGCTCCGACCAACATAACATAGAAGATGCTGACACTGAATTTGACTATTCAACCAAATTATTGAATATCTACTATATGCCTGATATTGCACTAAACTATCATGGAGTTTCTCACAGCATAATCTGAGCAAATATTTGTTGTTGTTGTTTGTTGTTAAGTGCCGTTGAGTCCATTACAACTCATGTCGACTCTATGTTGGGTTTCCAAGGAGCGTCTGGTAAATTTGAACTGCCGATCTTGCAGTTCAAACCAACATCACAGTCCAGTGCTTATCCTATAGTGCTAGGACTCCAGACTTTTACTAAGTGCTTAGTAAGAATCAAGAATTGCCTAAACCACTGTTGTCTGATAGAAATGCAATTTGAGCCACACATGTAATTTTCAACTTGCTAGTTTTTGTTGCTGTGTGATGTTGAGTGAATTTTGACTTGTAGCAACCCTCTTAGGGCAGATAAGATTTCCTAGACTCTAATTTTTTTGGAAACATATCACCAGGCAATGGTGCCATTAGGGCTGGTGTTACCTGCTGTGGTAGCTTATTGTGTCACCCCCTCCATGGACCTCTTCCCATACCAGACCATACAGAATCCTTATTAATGTTTATTATAAATTTAATCATAAAATAATATATGATAAATTGATATAACTGTAAGTTGCTTTAATGTAATATTTCTTAGATTATATGAGTACTCATAACAAAATTGTTTTATAAAATCCCTTGTATATTGAATTATGACATTGTTAGTTATAATATTATTTGTAACTTAACTGAAGTCCTTTGTAAATTTTTCTCTTTCTCAGCTAGAGGAACAGAAGATAGTTCTTGAAAGAAAGATCAGTAGGAAAAATCAAAAACAAAAATGGTAATCTGATTGGCTACTATAAGAACAAGCAAGTTGTTTGCTAGCAAGCCATCAAGGCAAGCAATCAAGTCCCTTCAGGACAAATCCCCCTTCAAGACTGAAACTCAAAGGAAACACACAAACAGGCATGTAAGCTTAATGGCAACAATGTTGGTTCACTGGTGAATGGAAGAGAGGAAATTTGGGCTGATTGACCACATACCATAGACTCCTATAGACCTGGAGATGAGAGCGAGAAGAGGAAGGGCTGGTTGATCTGAAATATGGTGAGACCTGGGGACTCCTGAGCCCACGGACAAGGACATAGCCATGGAGGGCTAGAGCTGCAAGTGAAGCATCCAGCTGATATGAAGTGAGGGGAGACACACAAAAACACCCAAACTTGCAGATAGTACCCATTTCACCTAGCTTTGATGGCTTGATGATCAGAACCCAACTAGAGGAAGTTTTTTAAAAAAATAATAAAGGAAACAAGTGTAAATTGCTACAATTTGATGAACTTGACCTATACTTATGGATGTAGTAGCTCAAAATACCAACTGAGAAGGAAGGAGTCTTCATAACAAGGATCAATCTTATTCCCTCTGTACACAGGGTTGATAGGGATGGGCAATTTAGACAATGGCCATACTACCTAAAATGGGGGGGAGGGGCGGGGAGGGAACTATAAAGGCATGAAGTGACTGGCTTATAAATTTTCAAGAGGAAGTTTAGTTTCAGAGTGTGTGGGGGAAGGTAGAATCCTCACTGAATTGTTTTCATCTTGTCTAGATGGGTCTAGTAAAAGAAGATGGGGAAAAGATTCTTATGATTCAATAGTGAGTAATTGTTATCATGATGAATTGTGATTGTCACAATTGTTAAGGTTGAAGTTTTGTAACATAAAGGGGGGAGTAGCGTAGTGGTTTCAAATTGGGCTGCCAACCTCAAGTTCAGCATTTTGAAACTAGCAGCTGTTCCGTGGGAGAAAGATGAGGCTTTCTGCTCCCATAAAGATTTACAGCCTCGGAAACCCTGTACAGGGTCGCTATGAGTCAGAACTGACTCCACGGCACATAACCAGCACCACGGTTAATCTTACATTCCAGCAACAGAGAACCCTAGGACCATCAAGGGAAAAGAGCATGAGCAGAATGTAGAGCACTATACAGAGAAGAAGTAACACCAGAAAAAGAGGCAGAGATGAAGATATTGGGAGAGAGAGACTCTAAACTTATGAAAGAGAAATGCTGTGTGCTGGCAGCCAGGAGGTAGGCTTACAGAATGTGCCTTTTGGTTGTTTAAATAATTATATACTCTTGAGTGTTTTTGTGTACATCTGGAAAAAAACAACACACAAACAAAAAACAGAGGGAATAGAATCAAATACTGTTGAATGATGATGCATGGAGGAGATTGTTATCATTGCAATGAAATGAAATATGATAGAATGAATGTAAAACCGATGTTCTCTCATATAGACTATCACTCAATTCACTATAAAACCTTTTTTGGAAAAAAAATTTTTTTCTCCTTAAGTTACTACTTCATTCCCAAAAAAAGTTATTGATAAAAGTTGACAAATATTAATTAATTACAACAATATTGTAGCTAAAATACCAACTGGTGAACTTGAACTACCAACTTTGCAGTTCAAACTGACTTTGCAGTCCAGTGCATTAGCCCCATGGCACCACACAAGGATTCCTACTCCTATATATTTACCCCTATAGATCTGGTGTGGGGCTGCTGGATAATGTGCTGGACTGTAGGGTCAGTTTGAGTCACAAGGGTGGTGGTTCAAACCCACCAGCCACTCCTTGGAAACCCTATACAGGGTCACTATGAGTTGGAATTGACTCAAAGGCACTTAACAACATAGATCTAAAATGCTATCTCTTCCTCATACTATTTCTCTAAATTCAAATTTTATGCTCACAGCATATGTCAGTTTAGATTGTTCACATTTTTTAGACATAATCTTCTCCATAAAAGCTAGTTGATGTCTCCCCTGTCTCCACCCCAAAGATCCTGGTGGTGTTGTTGTTAAGTGTCGTCGAGTCAGTTCTAACTCATAGTGATGCTATATAGGGTTTCTGAGCCTATATATCTTTGTGGGAACAGAAAGTCTCATCTTCCTCACAGGGAGCAACTTGTGGGCCTGAACTACCAACCTTGTGATTCACAGTCCAGTGATTATCATGCAGAGTGAGGGTCTCCTTATGTCATAATGACCAGATGATATTTAAGTCATGTTTGCTTGTTTGTCTCATCCACTAGGCTCTAATGTCTCCATGTTGTTATTAAGTGTTATCAAGTCAGTTCAGACTCATAGCAACCCCGTATAGACTTTCTGAGGAATGGCTGGTAGGTTTTAACCACTGACCTTGTGGTTAGAAGTCCAGTGCTTATCCTACAGTGCCAGGACTCCATGTTGTTGTTGTTGTTAAGTATTGTCGAGTCGGTTCAGACTCAGAGACCCTGTACAAAGTTTCCAAGGAGCGGCTGGCAGATTTGGACAGCTGACCATATGGTTAGCACTTCAATGTGTATCCACACTAGGACTCCATTTGTTGTTGTTAAGTGCCTTGAGTCAGTCCTGACTCATAGCAACCCTGTATAGGGTGTCTAAGGAGCAGTTGGTGAGTTTGAACTCCTGACCTTGCAGCCTAGTGCATTATCCTACAGCACCACACCAGGACTCCTAGGACTCCATAGGAGAGACTAATCTCTGATTTGTCTGTGAATCACTGTCATCCAATTTGGTGTTTAGTACATTATCAACCAAAATGTTTTGAATTGCTTTCTAGTTTGAGAAATGTTGTTTCCTTAAGAATATTATAATGGGTTTGGAGAGATCGCTGTGAGTAGTTTGCACTGCGCCCGCCTCTTAATAGAGAGGAGAGCAGTGCAAGTAGATTTCATAGGCAACTGGAGGGTAGCTGCAGGAACAGCATCTGGAGGTGAGCAACTGGGCCCAAACAGGTGAAGCAGACCAGCTGGCTCTATGAAAGATCACCACAACATGAGCAGATAGGAATGGACTTGAACGTCAAATGTCAATCTCCCTGGTAGAGACATCAAAGAAATGCACTGTTCTGAGTATTCTCTTTTCATTTCATGCTTGGCCTTGGAAAACGTTACAAATCTTTCTCCTCTCCTGTTGGCAGCAGGATGCTTGCTTGTGCCATTCCTTAGCAGGGAGCAGAAACTTCAGGAAGGACACAGTGTTCAGGGAACTGAGGTCTCATCCTGCTCTGCACTGGTGTACATTCAAGCAGAAAATTAGCACAGGGCCATAGAACAGTCACTGAGGCATCTGCAATGGAGAAGTCATTGCCTAAGAAAATAAGGACTTTTACAACCAAGTGGACACAGCCCAGACTAGCCCACCCAGTGTTCCATTACCACCTCAACCCAATTAGCCTTTCTGAAGCCTATCTTTTCATGTAATCTGACAAAGCCTTCATAAATTCACAGGATTGTAAATGCTTATACAACTTTGGTGCAAGGCTACACTTTTATTTGTTATATTCTATTATCTCGGTTTTCTAGATTGTTCTTTCTTTCTGGTTTTCTTTTGCATTATTTGAGGGTAGTCTTTCCCCTTCTTTTTATTTCTGTCCATATGACTTTAATAATTAAATATACATACTAACTTCTATTTTTGTAGTGACTTTATCAATTCTAGAAAAAAAAAATTGAGTCATTAATTTCTCATTTTCTCAATTATCTCCTGCTAGACCTACATTTCTTATGTTCACCTTGTCTTTTAAATTCTGGCCCAGAACCCCCAGTGGTCATCACTGCCCACACATGTATGAGTACAAATGAATGAGGTTAATTTGGATTCTAGGAACTATGGTGAGTCACTTGGGGGGTATTGTACACCTGACACAACACTGTCCTGTGTGATGGTATAATGGGTTCTGCTGTCACTGGGGACAGACACTTAGAAGTTTCCCATTGTCCCAGATCAGCAGTCCAAGATCCTGGGCAACACATCATTCCTGGCTTGTTAACACTAACGCTATTACCACTGACATGGTCCAAGAATGAGTTTCACTCAAGCATTGGAAAGATCATCTTTATGGTTCTTCCTTATTAAATTGTGACTAGCCTGCTGTCTTCTTTGCCTCACATGACCATAAATAAATTGAATCTTTACTTTTGATGAAATTACAAAGATTGGAAGTCTGCATCTGCTTTTCAGCACAAATTCCAAGTTTTCCTCAGCAGGTAGTCATCTTACCAAATATTTCTGAGCTCTCCAAGGATGCTTACATGTGGCCCTGCAAGCCTGCCCAGGAATTCCCTGTGCTCAATCCAACAAGAAGATGGCTTCTCGACGACTCCTTCTCCCAGCTCAGGTCCAGAGCTGAGGCACAACTAGAACACCAGCTGCTGTTTCACTGTCTAAAGTGGAGCTGGAAGCATTATCCCTGCGATCAAACTACTGTGTCCACCACCTCATGTAAACCAGCCTTCCACATCGGGGGGGAGACAATTATGACATGGTGCAGTCTACCTGCTGATCATCAGGACCTGACCCCAGTCTGCTCAGTTCACACACACACACACACACACACACACACACGCACCAACTGTTGACAAGCTACACCCCAAACCTGGACCCTGGGCTTCTCAGCCCACTGTTGCAGACTCTAAAAAATATTGTAGTTTGGGTGAAATTTTGCAAAGCAAATTAGTTTTCTAATCAATTTACACATACCATTTTGTTTCATGATGTTGCTTGCAATCTCCTCAATGTAACAGCATTCTTCCCATTTCCTCCTTGGATTCCTTGTTTCCATTCACTCTTCTTTCCTGATCCTTCTTTCTTCTGAGCTTTATTGATGGGCAAATGCTGCACTATTGGTCTCATGTGGTTGATTTTATGAGCAGTACATTCCTCCCTGGTATTATGCACTTAGGAATCCTTGTGTGGCATGGTGGGTTAATGTGCTGGACTGCAAAGTCGTTTTGAACCACAAGGTCAGTGGTTCAAACTCACCAGATGCTCCTCAGAAACCCTATACAGGGTTGCTATGGGTTGCAACCAACTCGATGGCACTTAAGAACAACAACAATTTGTTTGGTTGAAAGTTAATCCCTGAGGGCAGATTCAATTTGATGCTTGAAGGGTGTGGAAGGACCATAATCTTCGGGATTCCCTTGGTTTCTATCAGACAAGTAAGTCTGGTTTTTTTCATGTTTGGGAATTGTGTTTATCTTTTTTTTCTCTCTCCTCCTCCTCTGTCTAGGACCTTCTATTATAATCCTGATCATAGCAATTGGTAGTAGAAGTCAGGCATCAGCTATAGTCTTTGGGTAGTGTGACCAGTAATTGCATCTTAGGTGACTGCTTGTAAGATTTTAAGACCCCAGTGGTAGCATAGTGGTTACAAATTGGGCTGCTAATCTCAAGGTCAGCAGTTCAAAACTACCAGGTGTTCCATGGCTGAAAGACAAGGCTTTCTGCTCCCATAAAGATTTACAGCCTCAGAAACCCTGTAGAGGGTCGCTATGAGTCGGAACCGACTCCACACTACATAACAACAATAAGCTACTCATCAAAGTAGGATGAAGAATATTTGCTTTGTGGACTATGCTATGCCACTTAATCCAGGTGTCCCCCAAGACTGTGGTCCTAAGTCCCCAAACCCAGTGAGTTATTCCATAAAGATGTTGGGTTATGGCTAAGAAGATTTCAGAATTATGCTTTACCATATCCTTGGATATATTTATAGCACATACAAATATCTTCACCTATCTTCACTCAATGTAAAGAAAACAAAAACCCTCACTACTGGACCAATAAACAACATTCTTAACAATGTAGAAAAGACTGAAGTTGTCAAGGACTTCATTCTTCTTGGATCAACTATCAACACTCACGGAAGCAGCAGTCAAGAAATCAAATGACGTATTGCATTAGGCAAATCTGCTGCACAAGACCTTTTTAAAGTGTTGAAGAGCAAAGATGTCAGCTTGAGGACTAAAATGTGCCTGACCCAAGCTATGGTACTTTCAGTAACCTCATATGCATGCTAAAGTTGACAGCAAATAAAGAAGACTGTAGAAGAATTGATGATTTTGAGTTGTGGTGTTGGAGGAGAATATTGAAAGTGTCATGGGCTGCCAAAAGAACCAATAGATCTGTGTTGGAAGAAGTGCAGCCAGAGTGCTCCTTGGAGGCCAGGATGGTCAAACTTCATCTCTCATACTTCGGCCATATTGTCAGGAGGGACCCATCACTGGAGAAGTATATCATGTTTGGTAAGGTGGAGGGTTAGAGAAAAAGAGGACAACCCCCAGAGAGATGGATTGACAAACGGGCAACATCAATGGGCTCAAGCGTGGTAACAATTGTGAGGTTGGCCCAGATCGGGCAGTGTTTCATTCTGCTGTGCATAAGGTTGCTATGGGTCGGTACCGACTCGATGACACCTAACAACAACAACAATATATACTCATGTGATGCTGTAGGATAAGTACAAGACTGCTAACCACAAAGTTGGCAGTTCAAATCCGCCAACAGTCCCTCAGAAGCCCTATGCAGGGCCACTATGGGTGGAAACCAACTTGATGGCACTTAACAACAATAACACATATCCTCCCATATCTGTTCAGCTTGCATGTCTACCTATGTATTTATTCAGAGATGTTTATTGTTATTAATATACTGCAGGGGTATGTATATAATAGTATTTACCTTGCTCTCTTTTGTTCTTGTGCACCTCCCAGGGATTTGCTTTGCCAGTGGTTATGTTGTGCTGGCCTCCTGCTAATTTTATAGTGCCTTTCCCCTCATTCCCATTAATATGTGTTTCCTCTCTAGTTAGTGATTAAGCCTACCTTCCCATCCCATTTCTGGTAACAATAAAAGAGTGTTTTGCTCTGGGTGTAAACCTTTCCTTGACTTTTTGTAACCGTGGTTTCAAACAATATTTATTCTTTTGTGATTGATGTACTTTGCTCAGCATAAGGTCCTCTAGGTTTATCCATGTTATAAGGTATTTCATGGATTCTTCTGTATTCTTTAATGTTGTATAGTATTCTATTGCATGTACATATCATAGTTTGTTTACCCACTAATCTGATATTGGGCACGTTAGTTGTTTCTACCTTTATGCTACTGTGAATAATGCTGTAATGAACATGGGTGTATATAGATCTGTTTATGTCATGGCTCTTATTGGGATTGCTGGATCATATGGCTATTTCTATTTCCACTTTTTAAGGAAGCACTACACTGTTTCCCAAAGTGGTTTCAGCATTTCACAATCCTACCAGTAGTGAGCCTCCACTTCTCTGCCAGTTTGTGAGCTGCTGTGATGCTGGACACTATGCCGCTGTCAGTTCACACCCATCAGCAGATCATAACCCTTATACAGGATCACTAACAGACACAACCAATTGACAGCATACAGCAACCACGTCACCCATGGAAAAAAGAGTTCTAAGATGGACTAGGAAGAAGGACAGGTAATCATTTCTAAATGGTTAGCCACTGGACACATAAATATTATATCATATTATATGATATATAATATTATACATAGTATAAGATAAAATATTATAAATAGCAGAGAAATGTCAGATATAGTACTAGAAGATGAATCCCTCAGGTTTGTAAGGCACTCAAAATATGACAGGAGATCAAATTATATAATCTTACAAGAACAATGACTTATTCATTGCAAATACCCTTTTTCAAAAACATAAACAGTGGAGCAGACATGTGCTCTGATTGGTGACCACGTTCATCACCGATAAGGAGAAGTGAGGGAAAAACAGCAATGAAGCTGTGAGCTAAGCCCTACAACGTTCAATAGATTCCTATGAACCAGGTGGAGACCTGGTTGGCCAGCAGTGTGGCAAGACCTGGGGACTTTTGGGCCCAGAGTCAGTGACATAGCCATAGAGGACTAGAGTGTAGAGTGAAGTGTCCAGCTGATAAGAAGAGAGGGCATATGCATAAGAACACCCAAACTTGCAGATAATACCCACTTGACCTGGCTTCAATGACTGGATGATCAGAGCTCAACTAGAAGAAGAAAGAAGAGGGAAAAAAAGAGTACTCTGATACAGTTTGATGAACTTGACCCACACCTACAGATGCAGTAGCTCAAAAGAGGGAACAAACCTTTATAGTGAGGATCATTCCCACCCCTTCCATACATACATACAGTAGACAGGGATGGGCAACTTGAACATTGGCTACCCAAAATGGGGGTACTACAAAGGTGAGAAGTGACTGGCTTACAAGCTTTCAAGAGGCAGCCTAGATCCAGAGGGTGTGGAGGAAGGTAGAATCACCACTGAGTAGTTAGTATTCAATCTGTCTGGGCGAGGCTGAAAAAAGGAGATGGGGATAGTTCTCTTGTGGTACATTAGTGAAAATTTGTTATCAGGACTGACTGTGTGTATTGGAAATGTAAACGTAGACATTTTGTAGCAAAAGGAGGGGAGTGATTGACTTTGCTGTCCAGGAGTGGGACCATCAAGGGAGAAGAGCCAAGTGCAGGACCCTACCCATAGAAACAGTGACACCAGAGATGGAGGCAGAGATGATGACATGGAGAGATAGAGTGGCTGGGGACTCTAGACCCAGAGAGGGAGAGTGGCAGACTTGCAGGGTATACCCTTTGGTTGATTGATGATGATGCATGGAGGGGATTGTAACCATGGCAGTGAAATGATATACGATAGGATGAATGTTCTCCCATGGAAACTATCACATAATTCACAATAAAACATTTTTTAAAAAACCATAAACAGTGACTAAACACATAGACCTCACCAGATGGAATATACAGAAATCAAATTGACTATATCTGTGAGAAGAAATTATGGAGAAGCTCAGTATCATTAACCAAACAAGGGTAGGGCTTTGTGGCCCTGATGTGGAATAGACCATCAATTGCTCAGATGAAAATTCAGACTGAAGCTAAAGAAAATTTAGACTAATCAACAAGAACCAAAATATTTCTTAAGTATGTTGTTGTTGTTAAGTTTCATAGAGTCAGTTCCAGCTCATAGCCACCCTGTATAGGGTATCAATGGAGCAGCTGGTGAGTTTGAACTGTCAGCTCTGCGGTTAGCAATGCAGTGCTTACCTTGCAACATCACACCAAGACTCTCATCTGGATTTAGAGATCATCTCAAGAACAGATTTGGATATTAATGACCAAAGACCAAACGAGCTGTTGCATGACATAAAGAATACCACACATGAAGCCAAAGGTCAGTAAAAAGACAGGAAAGAAAGAGAAGACAAAAATAGATGTCAGAAGAGACTCTGAAACATGCTCTTGAAAGTTGTTGTTGTTATTGTTGTTAAGTGCCGTAGAGTCAGTTCCAACTCATAGTGACCCTGTATAGGGTTTTCAAGAAGTGGCTGGTGAGCTTGAACCACCAACCTTGCAGTTCAAACTGATCTTGTAGTCCAGCACATTAGCCTGTAGTGCCATACCAGGACTTGAAAGTAGAGACGTTAAAGTGACTGTAAGAAATAAAAAAGTAAAAGAGCTGAACAGAAAATTACAAAGGGCACATCAAGAAGACAAAATTAAGTATATCATGAAAATATGCAAAGACCTGGAGTTAGAGAACCATAAGGGAAATTTTTCTTAAGCTGAAAGAACAGAAGAAAAAAATTCAAGCTTCAACTTGCAATACTGAAGGATTGTATGGGCAAAATATTGACTGATGCAAAGCATTAAAAAAAGATGAAGAATTACACATAGTCACTACATAAAACTAATTGGCCAGTGTTCAACCATTTCAAGAGGTAGCATATGATTAAGAACTGATAGTACTGAAGGAAGAAGTCTTACCTGCACTGGAAGGAAGAATGCATTGGCAAAAAACAAGGCTCAAGGACTAAATGACATACAAATTGAAATGTTTCAAAAAACTTATGCAGTACTAGAGGTGCTCATTCATCTATGTCAAGAAATTTGGAAAACAGCTACCTGGCCAACCAGTGGAAAGAGATCCATATTTGTTCCCATTCCAAAGAAAGGTAACCCAACAGAATGCGGAAATCATCCAACAATATCATTTATATCACACACAATAAATTTTTGCTGAAGATAATTCATGAATGATTACAGCTGGGCTTTGACAAGGAACTGCCAGAAATTCAAGACAGATTCAAAAGAGAACATGATAATAAGGATATCATTGCTGATATCAGATGGATCTTGATCCAAAGCAGAGAATACCAGAAAGATGTTTACTTGTGATTTATTTACTATGCAAAGGCATTCGATTGTGTGGATTATAACAAACTACGGATAACATGTGAACAACATGTTTTCCAGAACACTTTAGTGTACTCATAAGGAACCTGCACATAGATCAAGAGGAAGTTGTTAGAACAGAACAAGGGGATACTGAATGGTTTAAAATCAGGAAAGGTGTGTGCCAAGGTTGAATCCTCTCAGCATACTTATTCAATCTGTATGCTGAGCAAATACTCAAAGCTGGAATATATGAAGAAGAAACTGGAATCAGGATTAAAGGAAAACTCATTAACAACCTGCGATATGCAGATGACACAACCTTGCTAGATGGAAGCAAAGAGGACTAAAAATCTTCACTGAATATTTTATATTCACTTTGATATTAAATGAATATCAAAGACTATAGCCTTCAGTAGGGATTACATCTCCAGACAATTCCTAGCAATAATATAAGTACTAGGTCTCATCTATTCTAAGATATAGATATTTTCACATCTTGACCTCCCTGGAATTAGAATGTGCCTTAACATTAACTGTGATTTACAATTAGGATTAGAAGCAAATTTTTAAATTTGTTGGATGTTAAATAATGGTGCAATATCATTGTACTATTTCTGATTTGATAAAGTATGACAACTGTTTGTTGTTGTTGTTAAGTGCTGTCAAGTTAATTCCGACCCATAGCAACCCCATATACGGTTTCCAAGGAGCAGCTGGTAAGCTTGAACAACCAACTTTGCAGTCTGACGCATTAGTCCAGAGCGCCACACCAGGACAACTGTTGTTGTGGTTGTTGTGGTTGTTGTTGTTATGTGCTGTGGAGTCGGTTCCGACTCATAGTGACCCTGTATAGGGTTTCTGAGGCTGTAAATCTTTATGGGAGCAGAAAGCCTCATCTGTCTCCCGTGGAACAGCTGGTAGTTTTGAACTGCTAACCTTGAGGTTCACAGCCCAATTCATAACCACTACGCTACCAGAGCTCATATTTGCTGGGGACCATAATGTGGTTTACAGCATATAGTACTCCTGTGTTCCTTCCACAGTTCATGGGTTTCAGTGCCTTTAAATAATAATAGTAATTGTACTCTGTGTCTAGACAGCAACTTTCTCGTCTGTGTTATGACGAGATTGTACTGTAGAGGTACATAAAAAGGACCTGTGCTAAAGGGGCATTCCCCCATAGTACAACCCACAGTTTCCAGACCTTAAATGAAGATGACATATAGGGAGGCATGGTGTCTGTCTTCACCATGGACCCAAGAGCTTGATCCGCCTGTGGCAACCAGTATTTCCTCTTAGTTTCAGAGGAACTGTGAGTATCCAAGTCCAAGAGACTTTACCATTATCATAACACAGATGAGAAAGTTGCTTTTTAGAGTACAATTACTATTATTATTTAAAGGCACTGAAACCCATGAACTGTGGAAGGAACACAGGAGTATGTATATGCTGAAAACCACATTATGGTCCCCATCAAATACCTCCCTGACAGATGTGCCATCTATTCCAGCCTTTGTGGTGAGGAGGGGTAGTCAAAGAAGCTGTCAAAATACCTAAGGAGTCTGTGGTTAGTCTCCTTCTATGTATAAACACCAGAGAAAATATTTCTTTATAAGCTTTTTTTGTTTAATTCTCTCAAACTAGTTTACTAGGAGGTCAGTTGAAATCTTGAAATGTCTCTGTGAAGCAGCTTAGTTTACTACCACAAAGAACTTGGCAGTATTCCACTCTATGTGTACAATTGTCAACAAATTCTACATAACTCCCCTTCTTTCATATTTAAAAAAATACAATGTGAGTCATGCTTAGATCTCCAATGGCCAAAGTATTTAGAAAACTATCATAAAAGTGTGACAGTGTACATAAACATTGCAAAATGTTTGTTAAAAATAATTTGACTTTCAAAAATGTCTTTATGTCTACCTTTAATCATCCATATTTACCAGCATAGCTTTTTTTCTTACTCACATTCCTCTCCTTCTACTACTTCTCTCATCCCCAAAATATTTCATTCATGGGCAGGATTGATGATTTAGGACTAGGTCTGTCCATCTCAAAGTGAAGATACTTCCATCCTACCACATTGACTCATTTTCAACCATCATATCCCTGCCTCTCTTCCCCAGCCACAGCTGACCCCACCTGCAGGGCAATACCCCCTCCTCTTTCCAGGATCCAACTCACCAGCTGCTCCTCGGAAACCCGGTACACAGTTGCTATGGGTTGGAATTGATTTGATGGTACTTAACAACAACAACAATTTTCCAGGATCAGTCAAATATAAAACAACATAAAAGTCAGTCTTTAGGGGCTGCACATTAGTCATCTACTGCCAGAATGTTCTGCTTGCAATAATGAGGGCTGTCTTGTCCCAAGTCCAGGCCTCTTCTGTGCTGCCTTATACTCATACGCTTAAATATCAGATTTCTGGTACACTACTGTCCTGGTGTGACGCTGTGGGTTAATGTGCCAGACTGCAAAGCCGTTTAAACTGCAAGGTCAGTGGTTCAAGCCCACCAGCTGCTCCTTGGAAACCCTATACAGGGTCGCTATGGGTCGGAATCGACTTGAAGGCACTTAACAACAACAACAACTTATTGATGCTGTTGTTATGTGCTATCAAGTTGATTCCAACTCAGAACCATCCTATAGGGTTCCTAGGATGAAATGTTTATGGGAGCACATCAGCAGGTCTTTTCTCCTGTAGAGCACTTGGTGAGTTTGAACCCCTACCTTTAGGTTAGCAGTTGAGCACTAGAGCTCTTTCTATGCCACCTAGGCCTCACTAATTCCCAAAGCTTCATTTTACTTTTACGTTTGTTCTTCCAGGGTCTGATCCTCTAACTCTCCCCTGAACCCCAATTTGGTAGCTGGGACTATTCCCCCAAAGCAGATCTTTCTGATGCCACTGGCTCTCCAGCTTTACTTATTCCTTTGAATTCCTTACTATGTTATCTTAAATCTACACACACCTCAACTTTGCCCATTCACTTTGCCACCAATATTGCAGTAAATACAAGAGCTAACCTGCTACACCAGTGATTTTTTTATAGCAACTGGAATTCAGTCTATCCCATCAGTACTTGTCCTAGGTCAAATATTGGATATCTTCTACCCCAACCTTCTCATTTGGCATTAAATAATTTAATATGCCTGGTCAAGGCCAGAGATATGATTCTTTCACTAATACTTTCATTTGTTTTGCCCTTTCATCTCTTGAATGCTCCTCCATTCTTCAAGTCTCAGCTCAAAATCTAGCTCTTCTATGAATAATACTTAGGCATCTAGTTGGTGAATGGATAAACCAGTGATATGTGTCAGACAAAGGATAGTCAGGATGCAGTGCAGACAATAGCAGGAGGCTGCAGCAGGTGAGTGAATGAATCCAGGATAGCTAACAAGAGACAGAGGTGGATAGGCAGGGCCCAAACAGTGAAAGGATGGGCAAAGTAGGCCCCATTTCTAGTGGGTTTCAGTAGCAGATATAAAATTAAGAGATCCATTTACTAGAAAGAATGATACAAGATACTACCTTTGTAAGAAACCAGATCAAGAAACCAAGATATCGGATCAGAAAAGAGCAACAGCATCGATTAAATTAACCCTAAGTTTCATGAGTTCTTGACAAGGCCTTTATACACAATGATGTCATCAGTCAAGAGGCAGTATTCTTCCTAGAAATTTAGAAAGTAGACATCCAAAATATATGTATTTCCCACATTGTATTCTAAAGAGCAAGGAGCCCTGGTAGCATAGTGGATTAGGAGTTGGGCTGCTAACCCTGCAAGGTCAGCAGTTTGAATCTACCAGTCACTTCTTGGGAGAGAGACAAGGCTTTCTGCTCCCCTAAAGATTGACCTGGAGTTAGAAAACAAAAAAGGAGAATACACTCAGCATTTCTCGTGTGAAGAAAAAATTCAAGTCTCAAATTGAAATATTTAAGGATTCCATAGGCAAAATACTGAAAGATGTAGAAAGCATCAAAAGAAGATGGAGGGTATATACAGTTGTTGTTAAATACCGTGGAGTGGGTTCCGACTTACACTGACCCTGCACAGGTTTTCCAAGGTTGAAAATCTTTATGGAAGCAGAAAACCTCATCTTTCTCCCACGGAACAGCTAGTAGTTTCGAGCTGCCGACCTTAAGGTTAACAGCCCAATTTGTAACCACTATGCTACGAGAGCTCCTGTACCAAAAAGAAATGGCTGATGTTCAACCATTTCAAGAGGTAATATATGATCAAGAGCCAGAAGTCCAAGCTGGACCAAAGGTATTTGCAAAAAACAAGCCTTCAGTAATTGACAGAAAACTAATTGAAATCTTTCAACAAGCATGTAGCACTGGAGGTACTCACTCATCTATGCCATGAAATCTGGAAGACAGCTACCCAGCCAATTGATTGGAAAAGATCCATATTTGTGCCCACTCCAAGTAAAGGTTACACAATGGAGTGCACAATTCATCCAACAATATCATTAATATCACATGCAAATGAAATTTTGCTGAAGATATTTTTTAAATGACTGCAGCAGTACATAAACAAGAAACTGCCAGAAATTCAAGCCAGATTCAGAAGACGACCTCGTAGTAGGTATATCACTGCTGACATCAGAGGATTTTGACTGAAAGCAGAGAATACCAGTAAGATGTCTACCTGTGCATTATTGACTATATAAAGGCCTTCAACTGTGTGGAACATCACAAGCTATGGATAATATTGAAAAGAGTGGGTATTCCAGAACTCTTGATTATGCTCATAAGGAACCTGTACACAGACCATGAAGCAGTCATTTGAACAGAACAAAGGGATACAGAAAGGTTTAAAATCAGGAAAGTTATGCACCAGAGTTAGATTCTTTCACTCTTATTCATATTCACTACTGATTTAATCCATATACAAAGCAAATAATCTGAGAATCTGGATTGTATGAAGAAGAGCCTGACATCTGGATTGGAGGAAGACTCATCAACAACCTGCAACATGCAGATGATACAAACTTGCTTGATGAAAGCAAAGAGGAGGACTTAAAATACTGATGAAGATAGAAGACCACAGCCTTCAGTATGGATTGCACTTCAATGTAAAGAAAGCAAAAATCCTCACAACTGAACCAACACATAATACCATTGTAAATGAAGAAAAGATTGAAGTTGTCAAAGACTTCATTTTGCTTGGATTCAAAATCAGCACTCTCAGAAGCTGCAGTCAAGAAATCAAACAATGTATTGTATTAGGCAAATCTGATGCACAAAACCTCTTTAAAGTGTTCAAGAGCAAAGATACCAGTTTAAGGACTAATATTGAAAGTCTGATCCAAGTCTCAGATGCAGTTGAAAATTGACAATAAATAAGGAAGACATAGAAGAATTGATGCCTTTTAGTTATGGTGTTGGAGAAGAAAATTGAAAGTACCATGGACTGCTAGAAGATTAAACAAATCTGTGTTGGAAGGAGTATTTCCATAATGCTCCTTAGAAGCCAGGATGGCCAGACTTGTCTCTCACACTTGGACCATATCAGGAGAGACCATCCCTGGAGAAGAACATCATGCTTTGTAAAGGGGAGGGTCAGCATAAAAGAAAAAGACCCCAAACGAGCTGGATTGGCACAGGGCAGCAGCAATGGACTCAAGAGTGACAATTGTGAGGATGGCTCAGGACTGGGCAGTGTTTTGTTCTGTTGGGCACAGGGTCACTATATCCATCTATATATATATGGAGTCCTGGTGTGGCACTGTGGGTTAATGTGCCAGATCGCAAAGCCGTCTGAACTGCAAGGTTGGTGGTTCAAGCTCACCAGCTGCTCCTTGGAAACCCTATAGAGAAATGCTGTTGAATCAGTTCTGACCCATAGCAACCCTGTGTAGGGATTCTGAGGAGCAGCTGGTAAACCTGAACCACCAGCTTTGTGGTTCAAACTGATCTTGTAATCCAGGGCAGCATTAGCCCACAGCGCCACACCAGAACCAGGGAGTGTGTGTGTGTGTGTGTGTGTGTGTGTGTGTGTGTGTATACTGTAGTAGGCACTGGATTACCAACCACAAGGTCAGTGTAATTCAAACCTTTAAACCCACTAGTTGCTCAGGAGAATCATGAGGTTGTCTGTTCCCATAAAGCTTCACAATCTTAGAAATCCTATTAGTTGGAATTGACTAAATGGCAGTGGTTTGTTTTGTTTATGGTTTTGTATTTTATTTATATATATAAAATAATTGATCCATTCTCTTTTTTATGTTTACTTTGCTTCTTTTTTGCTATTACAAACAATTCTACCTACTATGAACAATTTTGAGATGTTTCCTTGCACACATGTGTAAACATTTATCTGAAATACATATTCTCTGACAGAATTTTTGGGTTGAAAAGAAATGAGCAGTCTCAATTTCTCTTGATATAATCCAGACATCAAAATAATTTATGCCCCCTACAATGTTCAATAGACTCCTGTGAACCCCGGTGGAGACCTGGTTGGCCAGCAGTGTGGCAAGACCTGGGGACTCTTGGGCCCAGAGTCAGTGATATAGCCACAGAGGACTAGAGTGGAAAGTGAAGCATCCAGCTGATAAGAAGAGAAGGCATATGCCTAAGAACATCCACACTTGCAGATAATACTCACTCGACCTGTCTTCAGTGACTGGTTGATCAGAGCTCAACAAGAAGAAGAAAGAAGAGGAACAAAAAAGAGTAATCTGATACAATTTGATAAACTTGACGTACACCTATGGATGCAGTAACTCAAAAGAGGGAACAAATCTTACAGCGTAGATCATTCCCACCCCCTCCATACACAGAGTAGACAGGAATGGGCAACTTGAACAGTGGCTACCCAAAGTGAGAGGGGGAGCTACAAAGGCAAGAAGTGACTGGCTTACAAGCTTTCAAGAGCTAGCCTAGATCCAGAGGGCACAGAGGAAGGTAGAATCTCCACTGAGTAGTAACCAATCTGTCTGGGCAAGGCTGATGAAAGGAGATGGGGATCGTTCTCTTGTGGTACAATAGTAAGTAATTGCTATCAGGACTGACTGTAAGTGTTGAAAATGTAATGGTAGATCTTTTGTAGCAAAAGGAGGGGAGTGATTGACTATGCAGTCCAGGAGCGGAGGTCCCTGGGACCATCAAGAGAGAAGAGCGGAGTGTGGGACCCTACCCAGAAAAACAATGATGACACCAGAGAAAGAGGCAGAAAGGATGAGATGGAGAGATAGAGCGGCTGGGAATGCTAGACCCAGAGATAGAGAGGGGCTGTGTGCTGATGACTGGGAGGCAGGTTTTCAGGGTTAGTTGATGATGCATGGAGGGGATTGTAACCATGGCAACGAAATGATATACGATAGGATGAATGCAAAGCTAATGTTCTCCCATGTAAACTATCACATAATTCACAATAAAACATTTAAAATTATAATAATAATTTATGCCAATTTATTATACATGCAGTATACGGTTTACTATTGTTCCCAACACTTTATAATGTAAATCTACTATTATCAATCTGATGAGTATAAAATAGGAATCTTATACCTTTTAAAATTTGCATATCTCTGTATACCAGCCACATTGGGCATCTTTTTCTTGCTTATTGACTTCCATTTTCATACTCATATCTTCAACCCATTTTTAGTTTAAATTTTTCTGTCTTACTTATTGATCAGAAAAATTTATGTCTTCTGGGTATTAATCATTTGGTAATTTTATGTATTGTTGTCTCTTCATTATTGTTTTTTGAAATAAAAGTTATTTTAATGTAGAACGATTTACAGTCTTCTCATTCATAGTCAAGTCCTCTCTGTGTCTTGTTTAAGAAATCCTTACTTATCCTCATCTACCAGCAATATAAATCAGACCATATCCATGTCCTACTTAAAATTCTCCAATGACTAACTTTGTCCTGAAAATAAAATCCAATTTCCTTTCTTACCTACTTCTCTGACCTTCTCACTTAACAACGATTCCATGGCTCACTCCATACAACCAGCACCACTTGCCTTGGAGTCAACCCCGACTCAGGCAACCACATGGCTGTCAGAAGAGAACTGTACTCCTCAGGATTTTCTACTGATTTTTCAAAAGTGGATCACCAGACTTTTCTTCTGTGGTTTCTCAGGATAGATTCAAATTGCCAATCTTTTGGTTAGTTGCTGGCCCATTTTCACCATTCAGGGACTCTTGCTTGCTTTGTACCAGCCTCCTTTCTATCCTCAAGCACACTAAGCTCATTCCCATCTCAAGTTCCTGACATTCCTGGGCCTCGGTTGATCTCCATACAACAGCTTGCTGCCATTTCTAGCTCAGCTCAGAGATCACCTCAGGGGACCTTCTTTGGGCCAAGGATCACATGCTCCTCCTTAATCACTTTCTAGGACATTGTCTCCATGTTATTTTTTAAAGCACTGTTGTATATTAATCATCATGTGGGTTTATACATGTTTTGCTGCCTGTCTCCTCCACTTGTTTATAAAGGCCTATGAGCCAGAAACCTCTGCATCCCCTACGCTCTCTGCCTTCAGTGCGTCACAGCGATAGCACACCAAAAGCGCTAAAGTTGTTGAACAAATGAACAAACAGAGAACACATTGGGGAATCTTACTAAAATGATAGAAAAGCAGCGACTGGTAAATGTCATAGGAAATGATAAATTGAGGGACTGAACAAGAGAGCAATTATGTGATTCTCATTTTGAAGAAAATGCCAAAATAAATCGGACCAAAGCAAACTCTTATAAAGAAAAAAGTGTTTCTGAAGAAAAAGAAGAGCTGAATCTTGTCCCATCCCAGTCTATTCTTAATACAGCTGTCAGAATGTTTCTCTTAAAGCATAAATCAGGTTGTATCTTTCCTCTTTCAAATTCCAACAGTAGCCCCATGTCACTTCAAATGAAAGTCAGAGATCCACACTGGTTTGTAGGATCAATTCCCCCAGGACTTTACAACTTCACCTCTCTCAACCTTCTCTCACACAGCACCAGCCATCTTGGCCTCCCTGCTTTTTTTAAGTCTGGCTCTTTCTTCATCTTAGAGCTCCCATCCTCCCATAACATCCACATAGCTCTCACTTCATCTCCTTCAAATCTTTGATCATATGTTATCTTCCAAGTGAAGCCTCTCCAAACCACCCTATTTAAATTGTAACCCCACTTCTACCCTTTAGAACCCTTACTCATTGCCATGACATTGGTTGCCTCCAAAAAAATAGTGCTTTTTATATTATGTATATCTTGATTGTCTCCTTCCATGAGCTATGATCTTCCTAAAGGTAAAGACATGTGTCAGTTTTGTTCAGTGCACCCAGAAAACTGCCTGCACATAGCAGGCACATCATTTACATATGCTGAATGAATGAATACATTTGACAAATTAGTTTCCTGATCAATACAAGTCATGTTCTGATAAATTTACCAGCTATCGAATCTGTGCACTCATGGCAACCCCATGTGTGCCACAGTGGAACTATGCTCCATAGGGTTTTCAATGACTGATTTGTCAGAAACAGATCTCTCGATTTTCTTCTGAGGTACCTCTTGGGTGGTCTTGAAACTCCAGCCTTTTAGTTAGCAGTGGAGGTAGTAACTGTTTGCATTACCCAAGAGCTCCTTTATATAGTTACTGAACCTCAACTTAAAAGAAAGAATCCTATGGGAATCCAAGCAGAAAGAGAAAATAGTCTGTGGCAGGTGAGAGCAGGCTGGCATACAACCTTCCCGTGACTGTCAGGGCTAGGCCTTAGCGAATGCAAGGTTGTAATCTATATTGAAGGCTATAATCTTTGCTATACATCAGTAAATGCTTCAAGCCCTCTTTAATTTCAGCAAACAAGGTTGTGTCATCTGCTCTCTAATCCTAATGTTTCATTTGTCTTCATACAGCCCAACTTCTCAGATTATCTTCTCAGCATATAGTTTGAACAAGCATGATGAAAGTATCCTGACATACACCTTTCCTCATTTGAAACCCTGCAGTTATTCCTTTATTGTATTTGAAGAACTGCTTCTTTTACTACTACAGTTTTCTCATAAACACAATTCCAGAGTTCTCATTCCTCACAATATTACCCCTAGTTTGTTATGACCCACACGATTAAATGCCTTTGCACAGCCAATCAAACACAGGTAAATATCTTTCTGATATTCTCTGTTTTCTGCCAAGATTCACCTGACATCAACAGTGATATCCTTCATTCCACATCCTCTTCTGAATCCAGCCTGAGTTTCTGGAAGTTCCCTGTCGATATAAAATCCCTGTCCTGAAAAACTAACCACCAAAAAACCTTATGAACAGCAGCACAATATTGTCTGATACAAAGCCAGGAGATGAGATGCTTAGGTTGGAATGTGTTCAAATTATGATTGGGAAAGAGTTACTTCCTCAAAGTAGTCAACCTTAATTACAAGAATGGAGTAAAGCTTTCAGGACCTTAATTGTTAATGGGGCACAACTCAAAAGGAGAAGAAACAGCTTCAAATATCCATTAATAATTGGAATGAGAAATGTACAAAGTGTGAACATAGAAAAAATTAGAAGTTGTCAAAAATAAAATAGAATACACTTAGCAACAACAATCAACTTTTGCAGTTTGAAATTGATCAAATATACAATCAAGATGCATTGATATTTACCGGTGATTAGAATGCAAAAACTGGAAACAAAGAGGAAGAGTCAGTAGTTAGAAAATGTGATTTCGGTAGTAGAAACAACACTGGAGTTCCCATGATAAAATTTTGCAAGATGAATGGCTTATTCATGGCAAATACCCTTTTTTAGCAACATAAAAATGCCTACCTGCATATCTTTCCACACCTAGTAACCGTCTAAGAATGTTTCTTTCTATGTGTAATCCTCTTCTTGAATTTTTACAGTAATGGTCTGATGCAATATTTGTCTTTTTTGTAATTCACTAATTTCACTCAGCATAATGTCCTCTAGATTCAACCATGTTATGAGGTATTTTGCAGATTCATGGTTATTCTTTAAAGTTGCATAGTATTCCCTTGTGTATATGTACCATAGTTTGTTTATCCATTCTTCTGACGGGTATTTAGGTTAATGCGATGAATAATGAGATGAACGTGTGTGTGTGTGTGTGTGTGTGTGTGTGTGTGTGTGTGTGTGTGTATGGTGCTCTGCTAGCATGGTGGTTATGAATCGGGCTGCTAACCTTAGGGTCAGCAGTTCGAAACTACCAGCTGTTCCGTGGGAGAAAGATAGGACTTCCTGCTCCTGTAAAAGATTTACAGTCTCGGAAACCCTGTACAGGGTCACTATGAGTTGGAAGCGACTCCCCAGCACATAGCAACAACAACATATATGTAAAATATATATAATTTGTTCATGTTAAGGCTCTTAAAGCTCTATGATATATATCTACTAGTGAAATTGCTGGATCATATGGTATTTCTATTTCCAATTTTTGACGCAAATGCCATACCAACAGATGCAGTACCATACCAACAATGGTTGCACCATTTTACAGTTCCATCAGCAGTGTATGATGGTGCCAATGTCCCCACATCATCACCAGCATTTGTAGTTAATGGTAGAGAGAGATGATATCTCACTGTTGTTTTGATTTGTATCTGTCGAGCGTAGTGGTTACGAATTGGGCTGCTATCCTCAAGGTCAGCCGTTCGAAACTACCAGCTGTTCCACGGGAGAAAGATGAAGCTTTCTGCTCCTGTAAAGATTTACAGCCTCGGAAACCCTGTACAGGGTCGCTATGTGTCTGAACCAACTCACGGTACTTAACAACAACAACAATGGTTAATGATGGTGTCCTAGTGTGGTGCAGTTGGTTAATGTGTTGGACTGCAAAGTCAGTTTGAACTGTAAGGTAGGCAGTTCAAGCTCACCAATCACTCCTCAGAAATCCTATACAGGGTTGCTATAGGTCAGAATCGACTTGACGGCACTTAACAACAACAACAATGGCTAATGAAAGCAAGCATTTTATGTATTTGTTGGCCACTGGATTGTCTTCTTTGGTGAAGTGTCTATTGATGTCCTCTGCTCAATTTTTTTTTTTATATTCAACAATTCATGTACATTTTCCCACTTACTCCCTATGTTTTTAATTGAATTGCTTGTGGCTTTGTTGTTGATATGTTGAAGTTTCCTATCAATTTTAGAGCTTAGACTTTGTCCAACATGTCATTCACTGTTAAAATATTTTCCCAGTCTGTAGGCTCTCTTTGTATTTTTTCATCATCTTTTGATGCACATAGCTTCTTAATTTTTAGGAGGTCCCAGTCATCAACTTTGTCTTCTGCTGTTCGTATGATTTTAGGTATATTTGGTAGTGTATTTATGCCATGCATCATGCACTGAGTTTGCCCCTATTTTTTCTTTGATGATTTTTATGGTTTTTCAATTTTACATTTAAGTCTTTGATTCATCTTAATTTAATCATTGTATATGATAAGTAATATGGATCCTGTTTCATTTTCTACAAATGCATATCCAGTTTTTCCAACAACATTTGTTTAAAAAAATTATCTTTTTCCCATTTAATGGGTTTTGACCCTTTGACTATAAGTAGATAGATTTTCTTCTGGACTCTCAATTCTGGTCAATTGATCTATGTGTAATAACTGTACCGATAATAGGCTGTTCTGATTACTATTACTGTACAATAGGCTTTGAGATTAGGGGGTGGGAGATATCCTACTCTGTTTTTCTTCTTTAATAGTTGTTGTTTTTCTGTACCATCTAGTCAGTTCAACTCATATGACCCTGTTTAGGGTTTGTAAGAGTGGCCAGTGGGTTTGAACTGCAGACCTTTTGGTTACCAGTCCAATGCTTATCCTACAGAATAATAACAGGTCTTCTTTAGTAGTGCTTTACTTATCTGGGGTTTTGTTGCTTTCCATATATAATTGATGATTAGTGTTTTCAACTCTTTAAAGAATGATGGTGGTGTCTATCAGGATTGCATTATATCTATGAATCATTACTGGTAACATTAAAATTTTCACAATATTAAATCTTCCCATCCATGAGCATGGTATATTTTTTCATGTTATCTATTTGACCCCTCCTTGATGACCATTTGGAAGAATAAAGGTAAAAAATAGTACTATTATGTTTACATTAGCTTTTACCAGGACCTAGCTTGTTTATATAGTGTATTCTTCATTCCCATGGGCTAAAATATGAGCATTTTGTTTTTTTAATTATGAAAATTAAAGATTCTATGCTATTTGGCATGCACATGTGCTTCAAGTATCAATGAGTAAAGAAAATTTAAATATCAGGGTTATTTAATGCATCTTTTTATGTGCCTCTCAAGCTTGCTGTTAGAAAAAAGAAAAAACCTTTGCTTCACACTTCTCTAATGAATGGCTTCATTTAATTTGTAAGGACATATTTATTTACATAGCTTCTGTTGCTACTTGACAAAGAAATATTGCATCTTTTTTTAAAAAGTTGGAGCTCAGACAACAAAACAATATTGAGAGTAGAAAAATAGCAGAAATGAAATAGAAGTAATTGGACTTGAATCATTTTCTATAGCTAATGCAATATATTAATGCAAAATGGGTAGTAATGGGTTTTCATTTACCTTATTATTTATGATCATTATGAAAAATTGCATAATCATATTTAGGGAAATTCCTGCTTTAAGCCAGTATGTAAAAATAGTTTTACACTAACTACATCACATTGGCCCATTTCTGAGCAACTATTTTTTTTTGTTTCTCTGCTGTTCATAAGGTTTTCAGTGACTAATTATTCAGAAGTAGTTCGTCACTCTTTCTTCCTAGTCTGTCTTTGTCTGGAAGCTCATCTGAAACCTATCCACCATGGGTGACCCTGCTGGTATTTAAAATACCAGTGGCGTAGCTTTCAGAATCACAGCAACTCACAAGCCACCACAGTACAACAAACTGACAGATGAGTGGTGGCCGTTTGATTTTTAAGTGGAAACTGTCACTTTAAATTTCGAAGAGATCTGTGCACATGCTTAGTAGAACCCTCCAG
>NW_006408640.1:7482358-7482869 GCF_000296735.1 Chrysochloris asiatica | reverse complement strand
CTCCCAATGAGATAGATTGGCCAAGTGGCAGCATTGATGGACTTAAGCGTGGCAACAGTAGTGGGGTTGGCTCAGGATCGGGCAGTGTTTTGTTCTGCTGTGCATAAGGTCACTATGGGTCAGTACCGACTCGATGGCAACTAACAACAACAACAACAACATTTTTTGTGTGTGGAAGGAAAAATATTTTTGGGAAAAAAAATGTTGTAAGCATTATTATTTTTTATTTTAAAGTATATAATTTTCAAATAATAAGTATAATATCTACCACTATTTCAAAGCATCTGTCTCAACCAAGAATATTCTTTTAGAGCAGGGGTGGGCAACGTCTGCCCATGAAATCATTCGTCTCTGGCCCTGCTAAAGCAACTGCCAAGTCCAACCATGACATTATTGTTGCTGGTAAATGCCATTGAGTCACTACCAACTCACAGTCACCTCATAGCGACCTTATATAGGGTTTCCAAGGAATAGCTGGTGAGTTTGAACCGCTGATCTTGTGGTTCAAACC
>NW_006408640.1:7452690-7482078 GCF_000296735.1 Chrysochloris asiatica | reverse complement strand
TTCCGAGGGTGTAAATCTTTACGGGAGTAGAAAACCTCATCTTTCTCCTGCGGAGCGGCTGGTAGTTTCGAACCGCTGACCTTAAGGTTCGCAGCCCGATTCGTAACCACTACGCTACCAGAGCTCCTTATGATGTTATAAGTATCCAAATAGCCCTTAGTAGAAACAAGGTTCCCCACACTGCTTTAATGGCTAAAGATTCAGAAATGACAAGCACATGCTGGAACAACTGTTTGCATTGCTGTCCTTTAAAGATAACATGGAACCTGTTTTACTTCTACTTTCCTTAATTGGACCTCTATTGTGAAATAGGTGTTGCTTCTTACTATTGCATTCTCTCTCTCTCCAATTTGTTCTTTCTTTCTTTTCTTAATTTTTTTTCTTAATTTTAAATTGCAAAGTTGTAGTGTAAGCAGTGGGATCCACATGAGTTAAAGGCATTCTTACCAGAAGCTGTCAGAGAAAGGTCCCCAGCCTGGATTGTTCCCTGCACTGCCTTGTAGGCCCAAGCCTGGCTCTCCCTCAGCATCTCATCCCAGAGTGACATTCACAGCATGTCTCCCTGGGGATGGTCATCAAGATGTGCGCAATGGATGGAGTCATCCTTGAGGGCTCTCAGGCTTAGGACTGCTCTCACTGACCCTGTGACTGCTTTGGCACTTGGACTGACTGGGACAAGCTTACCATGTGCCCATCTTTCTTGGTCCCTATCTCTCTGGTCAGGGACCACTGACTCATTACAACGTTTAGAACCTCCTCTCTCTGCCAGACTTAGTCAATGACACACTCCAGTTGCCCTGAACACACAGAATCAGAGCATGGGGAAATTCAATTTAGTGTCCATGCATGGTGTCTAATGCACTGGACCTCAAGGTCAGTTTGGACTGCAAGAGTGGAAGTTCAAATTCACCAGCTGCTCCTCGGAAACCCTATGCAGGGTCTCTGTGAGTCAGAACCGACTCGTTGGTACTTTATAATAACAACAACCACTGTGGATACTTACATGTAAACTAATTAAGTATAAGTGCAATTAAAATCTCAGCTCCTCAGTGACAAGAGGCAGGTTTGAATTGATTAATAGCTACATTTGATCACCTTCTACCATACGGGCAGCACAGAACATCTCACCACCATAGGAAGTCCCACTGGCAGTATTCAGATTTCCTGCAGCTGAGGAATACTGGGGGAATAGCCCCCTAAATAGGTTTGAATAGAAGGAAGTCCTGATTGTTTGGGCTCTTACAGCAGCTTGCTCTGGATAAGTCATCTCTCTTCTCTAGTCCTAAATGTCCTTACCTATGAGGGGTTTCTTAAATTACATTGTGTCCATAATACAAGGAAAGCAGGCCCTCACGTGGCCCATGGGACATAGATTGCACTTTTTGATGAAGCCTGACATAGCACTGGTGTCCTGGTGTGCCACCATGGGTTAGTGTGTCGGACTGTAAGTTCAGTTTGGACCCAAGGTCAGCAATTCAAGCTCACCAGCCACTCCTTGAAAACCCTATACAGGGCGCTCTGTGTCAGAACTGACTCGACAGCACTTAACAACACCAATCATAACATGGGAGTCCTGGTGTAACGCTGTGGGATAAAACATTGGACCGCAAGGTCAGTTTAAATCACAAAGTCGGTGGTTGAAACTCAGCAGCCACTCCTTTGAAGCCCTATATAGGGTCGCTGTGAGTCAGAAATGACTCAATGGCATATAACAACAACATCATAACACTGTTCTTCCTGAATTGTGGTTTTATATATTACCCTCTACTTATATAAGGATGTTGTTGTTTTTGTTAAGTGCTGTAGGGTCAGTTCTGACACATAGTGACCCTATATGGGGTTTCCAAAGAGCAGCTGGTGAGTTTGAACTGCCGACCCTGTGGTTCAAACTGGCCTTGTAGTCTAGTGCATCTAATACACAGCATCACACCAGGACTCCTATATAAGGAAATTCATATTAAATTCAGCATATCATCATTTTAATGGATTTTTCAAAACAGTTTTTTTGGTTATCACATCATGTAGTTTTCCCTTTACGAGTCTCAATGGGAGAAATTTCTCTCAGGCTTCAGAGCTGGGACAAAATGTGCTCCTCATAAGCAACTGATGGGTATTTAGGTTTTAAAACAATGTGAATATTGTAACTAATCTCATTTTCTACTTTGTTCTCACTGTGAGGAAGCCTAGGGCAATAACACTGGAAGCAGTTGGGCTGAATCTTACAGTATTCATTTCTATTTCTAGATTGTATCTCTAAAAAGACTTTTTGAAATCCACCATAATGTTTTTGGATTAATTGGAATTAATTATTTTATAAATTCAAGGAAATGTATTGACTAAATTCCAGAACCTTATAATACATCATAAGAATGCTAAGAAAATTCATGCATTGGGAAGATATCTTTTCAAAGGTATGTTTTTCTAAGTTGCCTTCTAAGTCTTAGATTTGGAAATTTGGTAGAAACACGTCTCCAGAGTAAAAGACAAAAGGAAACTACTGTGTCTAAAGTCAGAAACGCAAGTGTTTTAAAGGCTCAAAAATGAAAATGTATCATTTTGTTTTTAAGCAGAGCTTCTTACTGTTAAGTAACATTGAAAGTCCTAAAACTGTCACATTAACAGAGTACTCACTATGCCCACATTAAGCACAATCAGTGTAGTTGAAAACCATCTCTTGACTGAGGAAAAAATTAGTAATAGTGAAAGCATCTCAGCCTTCAAAACACTTCCATCCTTTTATTTCTTTGTTTTGATCATTGTCAAAATGTAGTTTGTTTTCTAAAATTATGGTTTTCAAATAAATATTTTGTAGATTATAAATAAGACAACTTTCAGAGTTATACTGTCTTGGTATCAGACTTAATAACAAAAGAAAAATGAAATGGTTACAATCAAACTATGAACATGCAGAGAAAAGTGTACCTAGACAAAGCACTCAAGAATTTTCTACAAGTTACTGACATCATACTTAGTTGAAGTAAAAGTGAGAAAGAGTCTCATAAACAAATGAAGCCATCATACACACATATCCTAATCCCAATCAAATGACATATGCTGATTTCAAGAAGAGTATTCTACTCTTCAAGGAGGTCTGGTAGCATAGTAGTTATGAGTTGGGCTGCTAACCTCACGGTCAGCAATTCAAAACTATCAGCGGTTCCATGGGAGAAAGATGAGGCTGTCTGCTCCTGTAAAGATTTGCAGTCTTGGAAACCCTATGCAGGGTCTCTATGAGTTGGAATCTAATCCACAGCAGAGCATCACTACCACCATTCTACTGTTCCCTTGAAGAGTCAATGAACATTCTTTTATGAAATATTTGAAAAGCTTCCTTTCATATTTGTAACACAAATGAAAGATCATTATTATATCTATGTCTTTGCAATCATTTTGCCAAGTAAATGGCAAAAGAGAAATTACTTAATAGTCAATAGAATTCATTGAGAATTTAACTATGTGCCATGCACTCTGACCAAAAACTTGATGTGGTGCTACAGCATAATGCACTGGACAGCAAGGTCTGTTGGAACCATTAGATCAGCACTTCAAACCCACCAACCATTCCTTGGAAACACTATACAGAGTTGCTATGAGTCAGAACCAACTCAATGGCACTTACCAACAACAACAACAACATGTACTCTGACAGATGTTTTTGATGGATTCTCTTATTAAGACTTAACAAACTATGGGATTGGACCTATAAAAGAGGACTCTTGGGTGCTCTTATGAATTAAATTATGTCTCCCAAAAATAAGTGTTGGAATCCTTACCCTTTTTAATCTGTCTTTGTGATCCTGTTTGAAAATGAGGTTTTCTCTGTTAGTTAATTAGATCACATCTGAGTAGGGTAGTTTCTAAATCTAATCATTTGTGAGTCACAAAAAGAGCAGATTAGAAATGAACACATGCACACATGGGAGAAGGCAGATTCCACCTGAGGATTATTTACAAACCAAACAAGGACTGCTATGTTCCTTCAGATCAATTTGGCTCATCCCCTCACTTATACTTTTAGGCTCTAAAATGATGAGAAACTAAACTTTGTTTTTCAAGTCATCCAGTTGTGGTGCTTCTTTTATAGCAGCACCAGGACACTAAGACAGGGGCTAACATTTCTAGGATCAACAACTATCAAATGACAGATAGGACTCCAATACATGTCTGACAGCAAAACATTGGATTTTAACTACTAACTCTGTAAATCCTCTGAAAAGGTTAAGTGACCATCCAAAAGGTCACACTACAAGGTAGTGGTGGAGTTGAGAAAAAACATAGAGAGACTGATTTTGCCAACCATTCAGTGAAAGAACCTTTCTGAGCTAGCTTTCATCCACCTAAAATGAGTAAGAGCAAACTGTATCATCAGAACCATAGGCATGCATACAAAGACCTCCAGCAGGCAGTCATTCAAATCGCTTGGAGAAAAGAACTCTGACTCTGCTTCTTATTATCTACTGTTGAACTTTAGATTATTTTTTCCATTTTGCTTCTCCTCAAAGAGAGACTATTTTTATAAATGCATTACACCTAAACATAATTAATTTACATATAGTATATTTAATAATGGTGGTAGTGGTGGTGTGCCATGGAGTCGGGTCGGACTCATAGCGACCCTGTACTGGGTTTCCAAAACTTTAATCTTTACGGGAGCAGAAAGCTTCATCTCCCGTGGAACAGCTGGTAGTTTCGAACTGCTGACCTTGAGGTTCAGAGCCCAACTCATAACCACTACACTACCAGAGCTCCTTATATTTAATAATAGTTGTTCTAATTATCCAAGTCTTCCAACACCAGGTAGTTGTGACCCTGCATAGGCTCAACTTTCCTATCGCTCTCTGCTTCGAATTCTATTAAAGTTGTTGTTGTTAGGTGCCATCGAGTTGGCACCTACTCATAGTGACCTTATGCACAGCAGAATGAAACACTACCTGATCCTGGGCCATGCTAGAGTCTATCGATGCTGCCACTTAGCCAATCCATCTCATTGGGGGTCTAGGATTGATAAAAGGCTTTCTTATCAAAGTATCTTAGTATTTGATGATTAGTGCAACAAACAAACACTGAGCTGCCTTTTGTGTCTAGCCTGAAAGGTCAGGTATTTTCCCATCAAGACCTCTACCTACATTCAACCAAGCCTAGTCCATATACAGTTTCTATATATAAAAAATAAAACATTATATTTGGACCAGCATTTTAACATTCAAAAATAATTAGGTACTAACTACTAACTTAGCGTAGTGGTTACGAATTGGGCTGCGAACCTTAAGGTCAGCGGTTCGAAACTACCAGCTGCTCCGTGGGAGAAAGATGAGGCTTTCTACTCCCGTAAAGATTTACACCCTTGGAAACCCTGTACAGGGTCGCTATGGGTCGGAACCGACTCGAAGGCACTTAACAACAAAACAACAACAACTACTAACTTGGCATCTTTATGCATTTCAATCCACTTCATACTGAAACCTTTGTGGCCTGCCCAACTCTCCACCCTAGACCCAAGGGTGTGACTGAGAAGATGGACCAACTCCTTGAGACGGGAAGATATCATGCTGGACTTTCCTGACCCCCAAGTACTAGCAACCACCTTCTACTATATGAAGATTCTTACTAGCCTACAAGACTACTGGGTAAGCAACATCTACCAGACTCAAACTCACTGCCATAGAGTCAATTCTAACTCATAATGACCTTATATAGGGTTTCTGAGACTGCAAGTCTTCACAGGAATGGATAGGCTCGTCTTTCTCCCAAGGAGCAGCTGGTGGGTATGAACTCCTGACCTTGTGGCTTGCAGTCCGATACCTTACCTGCAGTGACACCAGCATTCCTTAAGCAGTACCTATAGGAGATATAACTTAAGGGGCTATATATTTCTTTCTAACTCTCTTTGGTTACTCCCTACCCTGTTGCCAAACTTAAACAAGGGTTTGCCACTTGTCACTGTAGTCAGTCACAGAGAAGGAGAGATCCAATCCAAGCTTTATTAACAGAAAGTCAACAGTCTGGAGGACAGGGAGAATAATCTCTCAAGACTTCCCTGTCCATTACAAAGAGCAGGCACATTCTATAGGGTAAGTTACATTTGGATGTACACTTCATCTATTTTAACATCAGGACAGCACTCAAAAATAATAAGACAATAAACTTTCTCAAACATTCTACCTTTACAGAAAAAGAAAAAAATAAGGCAATATTCTTTCTCAAACATTCCATCTTTTAGTAAAGGGTCAAAGCTGCTTAGTTCCTGAGATGACTATCTGGGTCAGCTTAAGCTCTTCCTGTTCTTCTAGGAACATGAGGTCATCTCAGTTAAATTTTAAACTAACTTTCTCATTTTCAGGGTCCTGACTTATCAAGTAGCGTAGTGGTTACGAATCGGGCTGTGAACCTCAGGGTAAGCAGTTCAAAACTACCAAGTTGTTCCATGGGAGAAAAATTAGGTTTTCTGTTCCTGTAAAGATTTGCAGCCTTGGAAACCCTGTACAGGGTCATTATGAGTCAGGGTCACTATGAGTCAGAACTGACTCCACAGCACATATCAACAACAACAACATTTATCAAGATGTAATGATGAAACCGTTTCCATTTTGTTTAGGTCGGTAGATCCTTGCTATCAACCCTAATTAGACTTTGGCTTTTATAGCTCATCCCATGGGAAAGTTAGGGACTGCCTGGGTTTAAGTCTAAGACGGAGGTTACTATTTATAAATCTTATTGACCCACTATTGTTTGTAAGAAAATTATTGTATTATGCTTCAATAGACTTATCTGATTAACTTTTGTTGGGCTCCAGTTTGTATTATCTGTTTCACTTTCCCTCTTGAAGAGCTAGGGGAAGTGCTTTCCTTGAGTTCCCTTCTCTCTCTTGCTCTGCTCCAAAGGAAAATGGAGTACCAGGTAATCAGCTACTGAATACCTGGAATTGCTGATATTATTTCTCCCTTCCCACTTTAGTCTTCCTCACCCTTCTTTGACTTCCATCCAGCTGCTCAAAGGCAAGTGTTTTGATAAATATATCCTGGACTCATTGAGAACTGGCTTTGTGAAGTCCCACAGGTAGCGTGTAGAATAAGGCAGGCTTGAGTGAGCTGGTGTAAACAAAAGACTTGCAAGGAAACCAGTGAAAGTCTCTAAAGGGCCTCTCAGAGGGTTTGCTATTGAAGGGCCCTTAGCAGAATTCAGATGGCTCTTTCCAAGCAAACCTGCAGATCAAAAGCGCAATGATCAAACAGAGTCTTAACAAAGACATTGCACCCAGGAGTGGTGAAGTGTGAATTGTGGAAACTCTGCTAATGTTCCTACTCCTTAGGGAGTCAGGTACAAACGAAAATTTCATTGTAGTAATGAAAAAAGCCATTGATTTGCATGGTTCCAGAAATGCATCCAGCCAGATGAAAGAGCATGAAGGAAACAAGAATTAATATGATTCTCCTCCTAGAACCTCCCTCCTCTTCCTTCTATGAATGTGGATTTGAAAGATGTGATTTGTGGACATAGCAGAGAGCAGGGACTGATATCAGGTTCTGCTGGCTTCCTCCCATCATAACCCATATTGAATATCAATATGGGCGGAGTGACAGGAAGAAAAGTCTCTTGTCAACTCTAGTTGTTCTCATCCTGGTGCTAGTGTACATTTTGATAGTTACTTGGATAAAGATATAAAAGGCATATGTAGAGTAGCATTGTTGTTGTTGTTAAGTACCGTGAGTCAGGTCCAACTCATAGTGACCCTGCCCTGTGCTGCAAATCTTTACAGGAGCAGAGAGCCTCATCTTTCTTCCACGGAATGGCTGATAGTTTCAAACTGCCGACCTTGAGGTTAGCAGCCTGATTTGTAACCACTATGCTACCAGAGCTCCTTATAGAGTAGCATGGAGAATATAAATTTGTCTTCCCCCACTCCATTGGAACCTCCTTCTTATATTTAGAGAGTCATTTATGTAATAAGACCAATGGGAGACAGAACTCACCTGCAGTAATAGATTCAGAAAGTACCAGGTCCCTGCATTCTCAGCCTTCCTTGCAACTATCATAAGGGTCAGTGACCTAGGCTTAGCCAGTCAGGCCAGACTTTGAGTCAGAAGATAGGGACTTCCGTGACCAAGGAGATCCCTTTTGGTATCAGGAGACCAGCAGAGGCAGCAGCTGGAGTTCCCAGGACCACCATGACTACACTGCAGGGCTGGGTGCCCAATCCAGGGACAGAGTTGGCCAGGCAACAATGTGCAGGCTCAGGCCTACCAAAGTCCTCAACAGCTGGGCTTTCAAGAATGGTTTGTGGTACCATCTTTCCCTGTCTCCAACCAAGAGATGGTCTGTGGCTTCCTGGTGAATCTATGAGCTAGCCCACATTTCTTCAGTGGATTACTTTTCTACTTAAATCAGCCAGAGTTGATACTGTTGCTTGCAACTAAGAACACTGACTAGTAGCATTCTTTACAACTCTAATGAAAGCATCACTCTAGAAAGGAAGCATTTCAATGAATAGCATAACTTCCAAGGGCTAGAATCCTATATGAAATCAAACAGAGACAAATGTATGTGCCTAGACTTGAGCTCAGGATTCCTGGTGTGGCACTGTACGATAAACACTGCACTGCTAACTGCAACACTGGCAGTTCAAACCCACTAGTTGTTCCTCAAGAACTCTATACAAGGTTGCTGTGAGTCAGAACTGACTCAATGGCACTGAACAACAGACTTGTGCGCAGAAGTTCAATACCATGAAGTCAGAACTGAGCAATATTTCTCCAATTTGAGTAAAATACAAATTATTTTCAGATAAAAGGGACCATCCGGGCTAATTAAAAAAAAAATTTTATCACATTGTTACTCATATAAGAATAAACATAAAATTAAGTACAAACTCCTTATGTCCATGGCTTTTTACAGTTTTAAAACCCCATGTAAATTTGCAAATTAACTACAAACAAATATAAACACAATTGCATTCAAACTATCATGATTAATCTAGTGGGAGAGATGATAATACTTCACGGAAGCTGGAGTGTTGCTCACAACAGGGATGGACACAGGGTCTTGAAATGGGGGTTGGCCTTTCTGCATCACCCTATGCTAGGAACCCACTGAGCCCTTGGCATCCTCATAACCATTACCTTCCCACTTCACTTTAGTCTTCAACAAGAGTTTTTTTTCTGCAAATAGCTGGACTTCTGCCTTTTTTCTCTGACTTGCACCAAATTTCCTTCTTGCCCCAGATCAAGTTGACACAGATTCTGTGTCAACTTGATTGAGCCAGAATTCCCAGTTGTTTGGCATTTGATAGGTAACTCTATGATGATTGGCTATGAGCAGCCAATCAAATAAAAGGATGTTTCCTTGGGGGTGTGCCCTGTTCCCAATATAATAGACACACAAACAAGACATTCTCTTTCCTCCTGGATCTGCATCTCACATCCAGACCTCCAGTTCTTTGAACCTGAGCCAGTGGCCTACTCTATTGTATTTGCCTAATGGGTCTGCCTGTGGAATGCACCTGGAAAACCAAACAACTACCAGAAGTCCCTGTACACCTGCTCCTGTTGTCCTGGCTCATATGCCCCTCACCACTTGTTTTGCAGTGTGTCCACTCAGGTCTTGGTCACCTGCTACTCTGCTGCTGCCCCTACTTCACTGCCACACTCCTGCTCTGTGCTTGAACTTGTGATTCCTGTATTCTGGGCCCACCCACCAATCTTGGTTCACCTGGCCCAGACTTAGGACTCCTGTTGGCCCCATCTGCGGATCTTGGCTCGGCTGATCTGGACTTGGGATTCTCCTATTTCTACAATTTTGAGCCATTTTCTTGATATAAACTTCTCTTTATATATATACAGATATATTGCACTGGTCTTACTTCTTTAGAGAACCCAGCCTAAGACACCTCCTTAACTGAAATCTGAAACCCTGAGGTTGAAATTGGTTGCCCATTGTGAAGCTAGTGTTTACACATCAGAGGACAGCAGGCAAAATCTCATAGTGCTAATATATGGCTGTCTTAGCAAGAAAAAGGTTGGGGATAGAGGGGGAAGATCATACAGGACAGGCACTGGACACCACTGCAGAGAGCAATATGACTGGCTAGGTCTTATTGGCCCAAAAATTCCACTCTGCTACAAATACCATGGGAATTTTCATGCATGACTTTAAGGTGACATGTATGAGGATGTTCACTAAAGCACTGCCATGGTCATGGAGGTGACTTGATTTCCACCATTGGGAAAGTAACTTGTGGCATACGTATACCAAGGACCTTGCAATAATTAGTACCAGTGCAATACACACATCAACATATATGGAATAGAATAAGATTTTAAATACATAAATCTAACCTATCTACCAAAAACAGTGGTTGCAGCAATACTTCTAAAGGGAACTGTCAGAAATTTAAGCCATACTCAGAAAGGACATGGAACAAGAGGTATCACAGAGAATACTGCAAAGATGCTTGTTGTTGTTGTTATGTGCCGTCAAGTCGGTTCTGACCCATAGCGACCTTGTACAGGGTTTCCGAGGGTGTAAATCTTTACGTTGAGTAGAAAGCCTCATCTTTCTCCCGCGGAGCAGCTGGTAGTTTCGAACCGCTGACCTTAAGTTTCGCAGCCTGATTCATAACCACTATGCTACCAGAGCTCCTTGCTTACTTGTATTTTATTGACAATGCGAAGGCATTTGACTGTGTAGATCAAAACTATGGATAACATTACAAAGAATGAATATTCCAGAACACTTAATTATGTACATAGACCAAGACACAGTCCCTCAAACAAAACAAAGGATAAATACTGCATGGTTTAAACTAAGGAAAGGTATACATAAGGGTTGTATCTTTTCACCATACTTATTCATACTGTATGTTGTGGTTGGTAAGTACCGTGGAGGCAGTTCATTCATTCTGTATACTAAGCAAATAATCCAAGAAACTGGATTATGTAAAGAACACAGCAGTGGGGGAATGCTCATTAACAACTTTTCATATGCAAATGATACAACCTTGTTTGCTGAACGTGAAGAGGGCTTGAAGCACTTACTGATGAAGATCAAAAACTACAACTTCCAGTATGGATCACAACTAAATGTTAAAAAAATTAAATTTCCACAACTGGACCAATAAACACCATGATAATTGGAGAAAATACAGAAGTTGCCAAGAATTTCATTTTACTTGGATCCACAATCAACACTCATGGAGGAAGGATTGAAGAAATCAAATGCTCTATTGCATTGGGCACATCTGCTGTGAAAAACCTTTTTTTAAACTATTGAAGAGCAAAGATGTCACTTTGAGAAGTAAGGTGCGCCTGATGCAAGCCATGGTATTTTCAATTGCTCATATACATGTAAAAGCTGGACAATAAATAATTAAGACAGAGAAGAATTGATGCATTTGAATCATGGCAAGAATATTGAATAAACTATGAAGTACCAGAAGAACAAATAAATCTATCTTGGAGGAAGTAGAGCCAGAATGTTCCTTAAATGCAAGGATAGGGAGACTTTATCTCGTGAACTTTAGATATGTTATCAGAAGAGACCAGTTCCTGGAAAAATACACCATGTTTGGTAAAGTGGAGGGTCAGTGAAAAAGAAGAAGGCCCCCAAGGATAAGGGCTGCTGCTGCTGCTACAACAATGGGGGGTTCAAATATAACAATAATGTTGAGGATGGCACAGGATTGGGCAGTGTTTCCTTCTGTCATTGGTTGTAAAGAGTCAATGCTGACTGGATGGCACCAAACAGCAACAACCAAAAACAAAGTACATTTTGCTAAAATACATGCAAATACAATGAGGTATATTAAACAATTTAAATGTTTGCCTATAATAGTAAAGCAAGAATGGTATTAAGATGTACTTACAAAGGATCCTGAATATAAACATCCAGCAAACTCACTAAAAAAATTAGAGAAAAGCCTTACATGGACCAATGGTAGTAATGTCTGTAACCATTAATGCTTAATTAATGCTTTCTTCAAACCTTCTGTACCAAGGGGGGTTGTTGTTGCTGTTGTTAGGTGCCATCTAGTCAGTACTGACTCATAGCAACCCTATGCAAAACAGAACAAAACCCTGCTCAGTCCTGTACCAACCTTATAATTGTTGCTACGTTTAGCCCATTGCTGCTGTCACTGCTCCAATCCATCCTACTGGGGGACATCCCCTTTTCTCCAATCCTCCACTTTACCAAACATGATATCCTTGTCCAGTGATAGGTCCCTTCTGAAAATATGTCTGACCATCCCAGCTTTCAAGGAGCACTCTGGCTGTACTTCTTCCAACCCATATCTGTTGGTTCTTTTGGCAGCCCATAGTACTTTCAATATTCTCCTCCAACACCATTAATCAAATGTATCAATTCTTTTATGGTGGGGGAAGATAAAAAGAGAGGAGAGAGAAAGGAGGTGGATTTAGGAGGAGGGAGGGAGAAAAAAAAGGAAGGAAAACAGTGGATACTATAAGCACCTACTACACATAATTATCAAGATTATTTTAAAAATCTTTATTCATATAATGAGCAAAAGTGTTTTGACTATTGCAATTAGAAAATCCAACTCTAAATGGCAATAGAAATTTTGTTTGATAACATAGAAAAAAAGAGTGCTAGGACTTCAGCAGTGCCTACCAAAAGTTTGCCTTCTGTCTCAGAAGCTACCTTGTAAAAAGTAAGCAGGACTCTGACGTTGGCTAGTTCAAAAGCAAGTCTACCATGCGTGATCTGAACATAATGAACACGAAGCTATTCTTTATTGCATGATAAGTTTGCACACAGTTTTATCTTTTCAAACCAGAACAGGCTGTGCTATTTCAGTAACATTTGAGCGAAATACCCTAGTCATGATTCATGAAAACATTTCATGAACTGATTCTAGATCTTGTCTCTTCAACAAGGTGTCCTTCTGACCTAAAGATCCTTCAGTAGAGGTTAGGTGACATGCCCCGTGTTAAATCCCCCATTCAGTTGTCAATGAGAGAGGCTAAGTCAGTTTTACATTTCATCCTAATCAGTCATCAGCCACATGATAAATGAGGACATAATTTTCATAGACATCTGGGAATATGCAAGGATCTTTGAAGACTTTGCAAATAACTTAAAAAAAAAATAGTGCCCTTGTTCACACAAGAATCAACATCATTTGGTTCTTAACTGCAAAGCATGAAAATAAACTTGCTATAGTTTGGCATCCCATTGAACATTCACTTTACATAACAAAGAGAAGACAGGAGATAGTGATGGTTCCATAGAAGAATTTTCCCCTTCTAGGTGGGAGACATGGGTTTGCTTCCCAGTCAGTGTTCCTCATGCGCAGCTACCGTCTGTCTCTCTGTCACTGGAACCCTGGATTGACAGGACCAAGCAGCCTTTTGTGTCATTTAGGAAGTTAACAACATAACAAGGAGACACTTTTTTCCAATCTACAAATAAATTCTATGGCGTTTTTCAGCTGCATGAACAGCTTCTACCTTAACACCTATCTAATTTCTGGTCCATGCTAGATAAAGTTAACTAGTGTGTTGAAACATATCGTGTATTATGTTTTGCTTTAATAACCATGGCTCTCCCACAATTCTCAGTGTCTTAAAGTTAAGTGTAGCCATGTGAGATTCTCTGTAAGCAGAAGTGATGGCTTTCACATTGACTCTTAGGTACTGATGACCTGAAGTAATTACTCCCCTTTTCTCCACCCACACTGAAGCTACCTCGAAGCTTACCTGAGAGACTATGGAAAATGTCTGTCATTTTGGATCTCTAAGAGACTGTGAGGTCTGATAGCATAGTGGTTACGAATTGGGCTGCTAACCTCAAGGTCGGCAGTTCGAAACTACCAGCTGTTCCACGGGAGAAAGATGAGGCTTTCTGCTCCCAGGAAGATTTACAGCCTTGGAAACCCTGTACAGGGTCACTAGGAGTCAGGAGTTGGAACTGACTCCACAGCACTTAACAACAAGAGACTGTAAGGAGCAGAGCTGCCTCCCTAGAGCTCCCTCCCTGTACTGAGTAACAACATGAATAAGAAAGAAATCTTCACTCCCTTACCCCACTGAGATCATTTGTTTACCACAACATAGCCTAGTCTATTCTGACTAAACTGATGACTAACTTAATTCATTACCACTTTGGGGAAACAAAATGAAAACCAAAGATAACTGATACTGGAAAACTGAAGAAACCATTTTAATATTACAGAATGAAGAAAATCTTGATTAGAAGAAAAGTGAGTGATACAGAATATCAGACTTCAAGTCAGAAAGAGTGTCATTGGATGGATTCACAAAAGGTGTGCTTTAGGTAAGCCTTAAGGGCCTAATGTTGAGAGTCTGAGGAAAGAATATAAAGGTCTATAATTAAGAATGAGGCTGGATGGAGGCAGGGAAAGATGGAGCGCCTGGGGACTCTAGACCCAGAGAGGTTGAGGGGCTGTGTGCTGACAACTGGGGGAGCGAGCTTGCAGGGGGTACCCTTTGGTTGGTTGATGATGCATGGAAGGGATTGTAACCATGACAAAGATACGATACACGATAGGATAAATGTAAAGCTAATGTTCTTCCATGGAAACTATCACACAATTCACAATAAAACATTTAAAAGAATGAGGCTGGAATTCTACAAAAATCATGGAAGAAGGTGTTCATTTATGAGAATAAATAGAAACAAAGTTTGAAAATACTCACCAGGTTGCAAAGTTCATTGAGAATCTAAATATTTTTTATATAACTTTTTGTCGTTTCTAGAGACAAATAAAATGTACATATGTATGGGTGATGGTGAGGTTGAGTGCCTTGGAGTCGGTTCCAACACACAGTGATGCTGTATAGGGCTTCCAAGCCTCATCTTGTCCCCTGGAGCAGCTGGTAGTTCAGTAGACCTTGCAGTCACCAGGCCAACTCAAAATCCACTACACTACCGGGACTCCTCATACATATTTATGTTGTTGTTGTTGTTAAGTACCGTGGCATCGGTTCCGACTCATAGTGACCCTGTATAGGGTTTCCGAGGCTGTAAATCTTTAGGGGAGCAGAAAGCCCCATCTTTCTCCCATGAACAGCCGACCTTGAGGTCAGTAGCCGATTCGTAACCACTACGCTACCAGAGCTCCTTGTACATATGTATGTTGTTGTTGTTGTGAAGTGCCATCGAGTCGGTTCCGACCCATAGCAACCCTGTATAGAGTTTCCAAGGAGCAGCTGGTGAGCTTGAACCGCCAACCTTGCAGTTCAAATAGCTTTTCAGTCTAGCGCATTAACCCACAGAGCCACACCAGGACTCACGTATATGTATTGTTGTTGTTGTTGTTATGTGCCATGGAGTCGGTTCCGACTCATAGCGACCCTGTACAGGGTTTCCGAGGCTATATATCTTTACGGGAACAGAAAGCCTCATCTTCCTCCCATGGAACAGCTGGTAGTTTGGAACTGCTGACCCTGAGGTTCACAGCCCGATTAGTAACCACTACACTACCAGAGCTCCTTACGTGTATGTAGCGTAATAGATAATTTACAGAACTGTATGTAACTGTGAAAAATAATGATGACTTACTTATTTGGAGATATAGATCACTATAACATATTTTTGAGTAAGAAAAGCAAATCATAAAACTATATATTATGCAATCTAATTATAAAAATAACTACAACTGAAATTATTTTTATGTGTATATACAAGTATGTTGTTGTTGTTAAGTGCCATTGAGTTGGTTCTGACTCATAGTAACCATGAGTGTCCAAGGCTGGACATCTTTGCATGAGCAGAAAGCCTCATCTTTCTCCCGCGGAGCAGCTGGTAGTTTCGAACTGCTGACCTTATGGTTCGCAGCCCAATTCGTAACCACTACGCTACCAGAGCTCCTTGAGGAAAGAACATAAAGGTCTATAATTGAGTATTTTCAAACTTTATTTCTATTTATTCTCATAAATGAACACCTTCTTCCATGATTTTTGTAGAATTCCAGCCTCATTCTTTTAAATGTTTTATTGTGAATTGTGTGATAGTTTCCATGGAAGAACATTAGCTTTACATTTATCCTATCGTGTATCGTATCTTTGTCATGGTTACAATCCCTTCCATGCATCATCAACCAACCAAAGGGTACCCCCTGCAAGCTCGCTCCCCCAGTTGTCAGCACACAGCCCCTCAACCTCTCTGGGTCTAGAGTCCCCAGGCGCTCCATCTTTCCCTGCCATTGTCTCCATCCAGCCTCATTGTGAGCACAAAACAACAACAACAACAACATATGATAAATGTACATAAGAAGTTCTTCAAGGATCACAATTTCCTTTATATGGGAGGTTAAGGGAACCTCAGTTTTTAAGCACACTGTTTGAATTTTTTACATTACTATTAAGTTTTATTTGTTGTTGCTTGTTGCTAAGTGCCATCGAGTCGAGATCCAACCCATAGCAACCCTGTACAGGGTTTCCAAGGAGCAGCTGGTGAGTTAGAACTGCCGGCCTTAACAGCCCGCACTGACATTGCAGTTTACTACATTAACCGGCAACACCACAGCAGAAGTTTTATAAGAAGTGTAAAACAACTATTGCTTAACATTATTTTGGAAGTTCTGGCCAATATAATACAAAATTTCAGAGAGCAATTAAAGATACAAATATTAAAAAGGAAAACAAAATCTGATCTATTTGTTGAAATGATTTTCCAACTAGATTAACAATTTGAATTTAATCAATGTGATTTATAGATAATACAACCTTGCTTACTAAAAGTGAAGAGGACTTAAAATACTTACTGATAAAGATCAAAGACCACAGCTTTCAATATGGGCTGTACCTCAATATAAAGACAATATCATGCTAAGTGGGAAAAAGATGGAAGTTGTCAAAGAGGAATCTGGGGACAAGATTGTTAAATGGTTAGATGCACTGAGCAGGCCTTCTGCCTCTCAATATTGCAGGCTAGAGGCATGGTATGCAGCTGAAGGTTGGAGATGGGGTGGGAGCACATGGTTCTCCCTTGTTCCCTGTGCCCATGCCAGCTCAGAAACCTATGACACCTCTTCTGTGCAGCCTCTGCACTGCTGGGGTCAGGAAACAGGCATACCACCCCCACATCTGGAGATGCATGAACTTGCTCTGAACTATGCTACATAAATATCAAATAAAGAACTGTGCTCACACTTTCAGTCTCTATCATATCCACCAGGAAACAGTTGATGTGTGCCTGAGAACGAACAACATTCAAGCATCAGTTAAATATTAATACAATGACATCACAATATCTCAATGACAACAGACAATTTCAGCTTGCATGAAAAACACAAGACAGAGTGGCTCAAGCAAGTGATCAAAATACAGAGTCGGAAAATATAATACCAGAAATGGCATTGATAACGTATTTAAAAGAATGATATTTAGGTGCCTTCAACAGATAGACAGAAAGGTCAAGAAAATTACAGATGAATTGAAGGAAAATACTACAACAGCAAACTGACAAACTAAATGAAAAATTGGAAACCATACAAAAATAGCAATTAGAAAGCCACAGGATTAGTACTAAGACTTCAGAAACAGATACTATACTGAAAGGACAAAGAAAGAGGATTGAATCAATGGAAGGGCAAATTAGTGAGCTTGATGATAAATCTCTCAATATTCATCTGTTAGAGGAAAAATCACTAAAAAAAAGAACAACAAAAAAAATCCAAAGAGAGCCTAAGAAATTTGTGGGAAAACTTTCATTCAGTTGGAATTTCAATAAAAGGAAAAGATTAAAAATATATATAGTGAAAAAACTATCAAAGAGTTGTTGGAAAAAAAGTTTTCTTAACATCATGAAAGACTAGAAAGTATGCATTCAAGAAGCTGAATGAAATCTAGACAGAACAGTCATAATGATAGTCACCAAGACATATTACAATCAAACTCTAAAATCAAAGACAAGGAAAGACTCCTGAGAGCAGTTTGGGAAAAACAAGCACAGGCTAACCAATACAAGTAAGCTCTGATTTCTCAGCAAGAACCATGCAAGCATGTAGACAATGAGATGACATATATAAAACTCTGAAAGTAAAATACTGTCAACCAAGAATCGTTTGTTTTTATTGTTTAGTGTTGTCCAGTTGGTTCCGACTCATAGTGACCCTGTATAGGGTTTCCAAGGAGTGGCTGGTGGGTTTGAACTATTAACCTTGCAGTTAGCAGTCCAGTGCTTATCCTACAGTGCCACACCAGGACTCTTATACCCAGCTTAATCCACTGTGCCACCAGGACTCCTTTGAAAAGGGTGTTGTCTTTAAGTACCATCGAGTTGGTTCCAACTCACAGCAACCCTGTATAGGGTTTCCAAGGAGCAGCTGGTAGGCTTGAACCACCACCTTGCATTTCAAATTGACCTTGAGGTCCAGTACTTATCCTACAGTGCCACACCAGGACTCCTCCCTTTACTGTACAGCATTCCTAAAGTGGTTAAGCCATGATTTGACGGACATAGCTGGATGCTCAATGTAGGATTTTAGTATTACACAGCTCGTGAGCGTCTTTGTCCTGGAAGATACATTCTTAATGATTCTTTTTAACCCATGACATGGAGTTTCTTCCTTAGTGTAAAATTAACAGGTGCTCATAACTTTTTTTTTTAAGTTTTTATTGTGAATTGAGTGATAGTTTACATGAGAACATCAGCTTTACATTCATCCTATCGTATATATTTCGTTTCATTGCAATGATTACAGTCTCCTCCATGAGTCATCACCCAACAGCATTTGCTTCTATTCCCTCTGTTTTGTTTTTTAATGTCAGAAAACTTTAAAAAAAAAAGTATAAAGAATAAAAATTAAAAATTTTTAAACATCCCATCATTTTACTTAATCCTTAAATATTAATACGGTTACTGAACTAATCATTTCAAATAAGCTAAAGCAAATGACATAGTCACACTATGTATAACAGAATGAAACACTGTCTGGTCCTACCCTGTCCTCAGAGCTTGTTTGAGCCCACTGTTGTAGCCACTGTGTCACTCTATCTCATTGAGGGACTTCCTCTTTTTCACTGACCCTCTACTTTACCAAGCATGATGTCCTTCTCCAGGAAGTGGTCCCTTCTGATAACATGTCCAAAGTACATGAGACAAAACACCCTCACTTCTAAGGAGCATCTGACTGTACTTCTTCCAGGATAGACTTGTTCATTGTTTTGTATACAGTCCATTATCCATTCAATTATTCTTTGCCAACATCAGAACTCAAACGCATCAATTCTTCTCAGTCTTCCTTATTCATCGTCCAGCTTTCACATGAATATGAGGTAACTGAAAATACCATGCCTTGAGTCAGGTGCACCTTAGTCCTCAAAGTGACATCTTTGCTCTTTTGTTTTTCAAGTGTTAAAAGAAAAGATGTCACTTTGAGGACTAAAGTCCACCTGACCCAAGCCCTGGCATTTTCAAACAAATTAAGTAGGAAAGTTAATATCACATCTAAAAAACACAGAAAAAAAGGTTTGAAAGGTCTCAAATGAAGGCAGACATTATTTTTAAATAATTTCTTAAGGTAAAAATGAAAGTGCAATATTTGGATTAACTTAAATTTCAATTACCTTATAATTTCTCTTCACCGAGAAAGGGTCTTTTTGTTTGATTGTTTCTTCACAGGCTGGGCCCTCCTGTGCAAGTATTACAGTTTGATTGGTTCTACATCAAGTGCCTGGAGGCACCCAGGCCTCCAGCAAACCTCCTGCCCGAGAACGCCCGGCCCTTTGGCTTAGTGGGCTAGTGAGCCCTCTGTAGCTGCCATATCACACCAGTCTCCTGGTCCCTACGTCACTACATCATCTCAAGCCACCTTGAACTGTTTCACGCCATCTCCAGTGTTACAATTCTGTCTCCTGGGTCTGGAAGGTTCTCAGAGCAGGGACTGAGGTACAAAGAATGTCCAAATCTTGGTCTTGATTTTAGTGAAGACTCCCACAGCCTCTATGGGATTAGTCTTTTTATAAGCATACTGCTCCCGTCAAGACCACACACTGACCAAACCAATAAACTACAAACACCCTATTTACATATGAAACAGTCAATCACTTGAGAGAGTACTTTTAAAACAAATCACCTATGCCAAATGATTTATTGTGTAAATACTGGCTTCAATCTTTAATTGTTAGCTTTTACTTTGCTACCTTAATTATTCATTATGCACAGCATTTACTCCTAGTTTGCTTTTTTTTTTTTTAACCTTTCATTCAGCAATCAGAAACTAAGAGTGTTACATCAGAGAGAGAAAGAAAATAAGTAAAATAACAACAGTGTAGATAGCACTGGGCATGTAGTCCTCTGTCCAATAAGCAGTGGACTGCAAACCACAAGGTTGATGGTTTGAGTCCACCAGCCTCTCAGCAGGAGAAAAATGAGGTTTTCTGCTCCCACAAAGATATATAGCCTCAAAAATGCTCTACAGGATTAAAACGATGAGTCAGAACCAATCCCATGGCATTTAACAACAGATTTCACTATTTGAAATTTGTGATTAAGAGCAGATAGAAACTGATTTTCAGAAATAAGTCCATCTTCTTTTACTTTTGTTGTTAGTCCCACTGAGTCGGTTTGGACTCATATCGATTCTGTACCGGGTTTATGAGAAGCGGCTAGTGAATTTACGTGTTAAAATTACTTCATCTGAATTATTTTTGTTTTGTCTCTCAGCTTGTCCAGAATATCACCTGGTGATATTTTCCTATATATTTTGCAGGATATTTGCTTTGTGCTTCCCTTTGTAGATGTTGTCTCTCTCTTTTTTCTAAATACCAGTTATACAATAGTTCTCATATGTGTCTATTGTCAGGAAATACATTTAGGAAATATAGTTCATTTTTATAACATTTAAAAGACTTGAATGTTTAGACCTAGTAAGTTAATAGAGAGGAGACATTTATGAGCAATACTCCAATTATATTTGAGTTCATTTTGCAGGATTTAATTGGGTATTAAAACAGACAAATTTATCACCCCAAAGTGATTTTATTTTTAAATGATTGCATGATGACTGTGACCATCAAAATTGCTATAAGATTTTTTTCTCTATCAAATAGAGGAAGTGTTGATTAATTCAATCCGCAAACTGAACTATACCTAATTAATCAGAGCCAAGTGCTTTTTAATTCCATTTGTAAAATATTCAAGGAAAAAAATTCCAAGTTTGCCTGAATAATCTGTTACTAAATTTCCTTCTTGCTCATAATAGCTCTGCCATAACGACAGCCTTCATTATACTTAACTCAAATCTCTTAAACTATAACTTCATCCCATTGCATCTCCTGGGATCAGCTGTGTTGGAACTTACCTGCCTTTGACTTTCACATCCATCCTAGGAATGTGACTTGATTTCTAGACTCTTGTGGCTTCTCCCCTACTGATAGCAACAATCCACTTGAGCTTATTTGGTTGTTAGGGACAATCATTGGAGTTAAAACCATGTAACAATGTTCATGAATTTTAGTTTCAATCTTTTTTTTTCAAAATTGTAAACATTTCTAGAAATTGTACAATAAATTATACACACATATTCCTACTGTAAAAGAATTATAAAATCAAAGCTTCTTCTCACCATTGCTCCCACCTCTTTCACACCCAACTGTTTTACTATTTACACTTTCTATCCTGGGCCTTCTGTCAGCCTTTTGAATTCTTTTTTTCCCCAAAAATCTCAACTAGACCTTATTTCCTCTATTTTTTTGGGGTCCTGGTGTGGCACTGTGGGCTAATCCGTCAGACTGCAAAGTTGTTTGAACTGCATGGTCAGTGGTTCAAGCTCACCAGCTGCTCCTTGGAAACCTAACCAGGGTATTTATGGGTCAGAATCCACCGGACAGCACTTAACAAGAACAGCAACAGAATCAATCGTACAATTAGATCTTTAGTAGAAAAAGATTATGTTTTCTTAAGGTGGTGGTGTCCCGTGAAGTCAGATCTGACTCAGCGACCCTGCATAGGGTTTCCGAGGCTGTAAATCTTTAAGGAAGGAGAAAGCCTTGTTTCTCCCATGGAATGGCTGGTAGTTTCGAACTGCTGACCTTGAGTTAGCAGCCTGACTTGTAACCACTACCCTATGACACAGATAATCAAATAGATGCTATTTAAGACAGCCTTGGTGTTTTATCTAGAATCCAGAGGTAATGCAAATGATTAATATACTCAGTTGCTTCAACAAAAGGTTAGAGGTTTGACTACTCAGAGGTGCCTCAGAAGAGAGAGCTGGTGAACTTCTGAAAAGTCAGTCAATGAAAACTTTAGAGAAAAGCAAAGTTCTACTCAGACACACATGGCATTGTCTCCATGGCAACTGGTTACTGTTTCTTTGTGTCATATCTAAAAGTATCATAAAAATGTAAAAAGTAACATCTTGAATCATACTAATGGTGCCTTGAGTTCAGTGCCCTGCCTCCGGTCACTGAGTCCAACTTTGAAATCCATTTAAAGTAAACAACACAGAGTTCATTCCCAGTACCGACCCTTCCTAGAAAGTTCTGAGAGAACTGGCGAAACACCAGAAGAAAGAGAAGCAGAAAGGCCCTCATATCTCGAGGTCCCAGTATATTACTGTCTCAGTACAGTTAAGGGTCCAAGGAGCCCAGAGTAGGCCACGCCTCCGGAGGAAGAGGCGGCAGCTAAGGGGAGACTGTATCTGTTCTGAACTGGGGAGGCGACTCTGAGCCTGGCTGGAGGGGCTGGACATCCTCCTGGGGCCACACCACAGGAAAACCGCAGGGGCCTTCCGGGCTGCTGTGCTCAGGCAGACACCACTTTAGAAGCTGCTGGGAGGAAGAGAGGACCCCCGCTGTGCCCTCCTATGTAGGAGGCACTTGGGGGAGGGGGAGGCAGTAAAACCAGGCTCTGGGCTGTAAAGGTGCCACTCTATTGCTGACACCACCCATTGTTGCTTAGCCTCCGGATACAGGTAGCAGCAGAGACAATAAAAGCCAGAAAATATGGAAGAAGAAGAAGAAAAAAAAAGCGCTCATTCAAGTATATATCCTCTTTCTCCTCAAAAGCCTGATTTAGCTTCAACCATTCTTCCCAGTCCTGTTACACTTAAGTGGCCTTTCGTGGCTCTCTGAGACTCAATGACTGACGACTGAATGACTTTGAGAAAGTCATGTAACCTCAGGAGCATCATTTTCATCCGGAAGTCAGATAATGTGGTTTTTAAATGTGCTCCCTGATTTTAAATTCTTTTTTATCCTTTACTTTTCTCAAGTGAAAGGCCAGATATAAAATTATACTGGTAAGCATTTATGTATTTTTTAAAAAGGCATAACAAGTATAATCCCCTGGGTGGGTTTTCTGCCTATTTAACTAGTTGAAAATATTAATCTGCAGATCTGGGCATCCACTGCTTTTATTTGATATTTGAAATCAACAACGTGGAAATGACTCCTATTCTGGATTGAAGTAAATTAAGGAGTCTGCACTGAACTGGAAAGTCCCCAGGAAGTTGACAACCAAAGGTAAGATGCTCAGTCTTGGTTGAAGAGAGAAACAAACATTCAAAATGAAGAAAACTTTTTTAAACACCAATTCCCACAGATGAAGCAAAATCATAAAGGTGGAAGAAAATCACATTTCAAGAGAGGAGAGGTAGCAGACGAATTACCTAAGGGAGAAAAGGAGAGTGCCTTGGTGAACAGCACCGTACTTATGCTTTTCAAGTTCTGTATTGCCAAGCTATTATTGCATAAAAAATGATCCAAAAATTTAGCAGTTTAAAACAAAAAGATTTATTTTCTTCCCAATTCTAAGGATCAGGAATCTGGGAGTGAATTAGCTGAGTGGTTCTGACTAAGGGTCTCTTCTGAGCTGTCAGCTGGGTTTGATCCACTTACAAATTCATTCACATGGCTGTTGGCAGGATGCTTCCTCTCCACATGGGTTCTCCATAGGACTACTCAAAATATGTTTCCCCGAAGTCCAGTGATTTGAGATTCAGAGTGCAAAGGTACAACTAGAATGGGAGTCTTTTATAACCTAATTTCAGAAATGACATACAATCACTGCCACTGTATTATTCTGGTCACACACACTAACATAACACTATTCCTGTGTGGGATAGGGCCATACAAGGTGTGAATACCAGAAATCCATAGGACCATCTTAAGGACAGTATATTTCAAGTCCCAAGATGCAGTCCCACCATTCATTTGTCAGAATGTCATACTGTGGTGACTTGTCTGTTGCTGTGATGCTGAAAGTTATGCCACAGATATTTTAAATACCAGCAGGGTCACCCAGAGTGAACAGGTTTCAGCTGAGCTTCCAGACCAAGATACACTTAGAAGGAGAGACTGAATACTTCTGACTATTTAGTCAGTGAAAATCTTATGAATAACAACTGTCAACACCAGAATATTGAATATTGAAACATGATAAAGAACACCAGAATGTTGCCTGTCAGATATAGTGCCAGAAGATGAGTGCATCAGATTGGAAGGCACTTAAAATACTATGGGGAAGAGCTGCCTCCTGAAAGTAGAGTTGGCTGTAATGATGTGAATGGAGTAAAGCCTTAGGGCCCTTCATTTGTTCATGGAGCACAACTCAAAATGAAGAAAGACAGTTATCAACTTCCATTAATGATCAGACATTGGAATGTACAAGTATGACTCTAGGAAAATTGGAAGTACTCAAAAATGAAATGGAACTCATAAACATCAATATCCTAGCATTAATGAGCTGAAATGGACAAGCATTGGCCATTGTGAATATGGCAATCACGTAGGTTTTTTGTACCAGGAGTTGAAGAGGAATAGAGTTACATTCATCACCAAAAGGAATATATCAAGGTCAGTCTTGAAGGACAACGCTGTCTGTGATAGGATAGTATCTATATGCCTACAAGGAAGACCAGTTAATACCACAACTATTCAAATTTATGCACCAACCACTAAGGCCAGTGATGATGAAATTGAAGAATTCTAACAATTTGTTCTGTCTGAAATGAATCAAACATGCAATCAAGGTGTATTGATAATTACACATGATTAGAATGCAAAGGTGGTAAACAAAGAGGAAGGATCAGTAGTTGGAAAATAGAGCCTTAGTGATACAAACTATGCTGGAGATTGCATGATAGAATTTTGCAAAACCAGTGACTACTTCATTGCAAATACCTTACTAAAACATCATAAAAATGACTATACACTTGGACATCACCATATGGACCGCACAGAAATCAAATTTACTGCATCTGTGGAAACAGACATGAAAAGCTCCATATCATCAGCAAAAGCAAGGGCAGACTGTGGAACAGACTATCAATTGCTCATATGCAAGTTCAGGCTGATGCTAAAAAAAAGTAAAACAAGTCCACAAGTGTCAAAATATGACCTTGAACATTTTCCACTTGAATTTAGAGATCATCTGAAGAACAGTTTTGAAGCATTAGACACTAAAGACAGAAGACCAAAAGAGTTGTTAGGTGACATTAAACGCATCATACAGGAAGAAAGTAAAAAGTCATTAAGAATACAAGAAAGTAAAAGACAAAAATGGATGTCAGAAGAGACTATTAAGCTTGCTCTCCAGCATAGAGATGCTAAAGCAGGTGGAAGAAGTGAGGAGGTAAAAGAGCTGAACAGAAAATTTCAAAAGACAGTTTGAGAAGACAAAGTCAAACATTATAACGAAATGTGCGAAGACCTGGAGTTAGAAAACCCAAAAGGAAGAATGCTATCAGCATTCCTCAAGCCGAGGGAACTGAAGAAAAAAATTCAAACCTCAACTTGAAATATTGAAGAATTCTATAGGCAAAATATTGAATGATGCAGAAAGTATCAAAAGAAGATGGATGGAATGCAGTGTCACTGTACCCGAAAGAGATGGTCGATGTTCAACCATTTGAAAAAGTAGCATATGATCAAGAGTCAATGATACTGAAGAAAGAAGTGTAAAGTGTATGAAAGGCATTGGCAAAGAACAAGTCTCCAGGAATTGATGGAATACAAATTGAAATCGTTCAACAAACTGATGCAGCACTCATTAATTTATGCCAAGAAACTTGGAAGACAACTACCTGGCCAACTGACTAGAAGAAGTCCATATTTGTGCCCATTCCAAAGAGAGGTGACCCAATGGAATGCAGAAATCTTTGGGCAGTGTTATAAATATCCCATGCAAGCAAAATTTTGTTAAAGATAATCCAAAAAATGGCTGCAACCATACATTGACGGAGAACTCCCAGAGGTTCAAGCTGGATTCAGAAGAGGACGTGGAATGAGGAATATCATTGCTGATGTCCGATAGATCTTGGCGGAAAGCAAAGAATACCAGAAAGATGTTTACCTGTGCTTTATTGACTATGCAAAGGCTTTTGTTTGTGTGGATCATGACAAGCTATGGACAATATTGCGAAGAATGAGTATTCCAGAACACTTCATTGAGCTCTGAATACTGTACATAGACCAGAAGACAGTTGTTCGAACAGAACATGGGAACAGTGAATGGTTTCAAATTAGGAAAGATGTGTGCCAGGGTTGTATTCTTTCTCCATACTTATTCAATCTGTATGCTGAACAAGGAATCTGAGAAGATGGGTTATATGAAGAAAAATGTGGCATCAGGTTTGGAGGAAGACTCATCAACAACCTGTGATATGCAAATGATACAATCTTGCTTGCTGAAAGAGAAAAGGAGTTAAAATACTTAGTGATGAAGATCAAAGACCACAGTCTTCTTCTGTATGGGTTGTACCTCAATGTAAAGAAAACAAAACTCCTCACCACTGGACACATAAATAATATCCATATAAATGCAGAAAAGATTGAATTTGTCAAAAACTTCATTTTGCTTGGATTAACCACCAACATTCATGGAAGAAGCAGTCAAGAAATCTACTGATATATTACACTGGGTAAATCTGCTGCACAAGACCTCTTTAAAGTGTTGAAAAGCAAAGATGACAGTTTAAGAACTAAGGTGCGCCTGACCTAAGCCATGGTATTTTCAATAACCTTATATGCACATGAAAGTTGGACAGTGAATAAGGAAGACTGTAGAAGAACGGGTGCATTTGAGTTATGGTGTTAGAGGAGAACATTAAAATACCATGGACTGCCAAACAAACAAACCAATCCTAGGAAGCCAAGATGGCCAGACTTCATCTCTCATAATTGGGACATACCAGGAAGGACTAATCCCTGGAGAAGGATATCACGTTTGATAAAGTGGAGGGTCTGAGAAAAAGAGGAAGACTCCCAACAAGATGGATTGGCACAATTGCGGCAGTTATGAATTCGAATGTAGCAACAATTATGAAGTTGGCACAGTACAAGGCAGTGTTTCAGTCTGTTGTCATTAGGGTCACTATGTGTTGGTATTGATTCGATGGTACCTAACAACAAGTTATAGTCTATCTGTTTGGGTATGGCTTTGCTGACATTAAAAAAAGGAAAACTCATAGGTAGATATGCTACATAGGCTCTTTACAAACAAGATGTTTTTGTTAAGTACTATTGCCTCAATTCCGACTTATAGAGACCCTGAATAGGGCTTCCAAGGAGTGACTGGTGGTTTTGAACTCCTGACCTTATGGATAGCATCCAGTGTTTATCCTTCAGTGCCACACAAGACCAAATGAAACAGACACAGATTGTAATCCTGGAACCCTGAGCTTCAAAGGAAAAGATAAAGAAGTGGACTGAATACTGACTAAGAAGAAAAAATGTGAACAGAGGCAGGAAGAGAAAGGTAAACTGTCAGCCAGCCTAACACACTGCTGCCATCTTCTTGAACTCTTGTGAGCAACATTCTATCAAGAGGGGGCCTGTCATTTCAAGCGCATACTGGTGGTTGGTAACAAGAAAGGTGAAATTCTCTCTTGTTCCACACACTCTCCTGGTGACCAGAAGCATGGTCAGTCTCCACTCTTGCCCGGTCCCTACACAGAGTTCAGAGCTACATCCTTGTGAGTCACATATCAGGTGCATCACCACTAAGGCTGGCGGCAGAATGCTCAGTGCTGGACGATGGCTAACTCTGCGTGAGCAGGAACTCCCCTAACTAATCAACCTAGTGCCCAGAAAGAATTCTGGGTAACAAAAACCCTCACCACAGTCACAGTTGGATCTACTGAACTGCCAGGCAGCCATCTTGTTAGAACTACTTCTGGGTTAAATGCCTTGACCATAGACAGCACTTAGGCCTACCAGTACTCCATCGAGGGCCAGGTACAACATTTGGATAACATGGTACTCACCTCTCCCCGTCATACCTTGTGAGCGTCTTGTGTGGCACAGGGTGCCAACCCATACAGAATACTTGGCCTCCCACAGTTTTCTCCTCTCTGTGTCAGAACACTACCCCAGGTTTTTCTTTTCTGTATTTTTGTTTAGTTTGTTTTCTTTCTTCTTTTTTCTCTTCCCTTGTTTTCCACCCTTTCTTTCACTACTTTCCTTTTCTTTCATTCCTTCAGTTTCTCTTTTTTTCCCTCGGATTCTTCTTTCTTTCTTTTAACTAATCTCATCTCTTTCACTTTTTGATTCCCTCTCCCTTGTTACGGTTGCTGTTAAGTGCTATCAAGTAATTTCTGATTCAGAGTGACCCTATGCACATTAGAGCAAAATGCTGTGTGATCTTGAACCATCCTCACAATTGCTGTTACATTTGAGTCCATTGTTGCTGTCACTATGTGAGTCCATCTCTATAAGGGTCTTCCTCTTTTTCACTGACACTCCACTTTAACAAGTATTTTGTCTTTCTCCAGGGACTGGTCCTTCCTGATAACAGGTCCAAATTATGAAAGACCAATTTTGCCATTCTCACTGTTAAGGAGCATTCTGGCTATACATCTTCCAACACAGATTTGTTTGTTCTTCTAGCAGTCCATGGTGCTTTGAATATTCTTCTCCAATACCACAATTGAAATGTACCACCTCTATAGTCTTCCTTATTCACTGTCCAACTTTCATATGCATATGAGGGGATTAAAAAGCCCATGGCATGACTCAAGTGCCTCTTAATCCTCAAGTTAATATCTCTGCTCTTTAACACTTTTAAGAGGTTTTGTGCAGCAGATTTGCCTAATGAAATATGTTACTTGTTTTCTTGACTGCTGCTTCCATAAGTGATTATTGTGGATCTAAGCAAAATGAAGTCTTTGACAACTTTGATCTTCCCTTCATTCATCAAGATGTTATTTATTGGTCCAGTTGTGAGTATTTTTGTTTTCTTTATATTGAGATTCAATCCATACTGAAGGCTGTGGTCTTTGATCTTCATCTTCAAGTGTTTTCAGTCCTCTTCACTTCCAGTAAGCAAGGTTGTAACATCTGCATATCCCAGGTTGTTCACAAGCTTTCCTCCATCCTAATGTTACTTTATTTTTCATATAATACAATTTCTTAGATTATTTGCTCAGCATACAGACTGAATAAGTATGGTGAAAGGATATAACCCTGC
>NW_006408640.1:7450521-7452255 GCF_000296735.1 Chrysochloris asiatica | reverse complement strand
TTGTATTGGGAGCAGGCCACACCCCCAAGGAAGTAGCCCTTCAATTGATTGGCTACTTATAGCTACCCATCATAGAGTTCACTATGCCTGTATTGGGCTTCATCACCAGGAAGCACATCTCAACTGCTAAACCTCTGGAAATCCTGGCCTACTCAAGTTAACACAAAACCTTAACTATTACAGTCCACCCTTGTCAACTTGAAACCTATAACATATGCATAATCTCTATATAAGTAAAGAATATTTATTAAGAATAAAGAAAGTTGTGAAGTAAATAAAGAAAATTGTAAACTCATACTTGCCCCTGACATGATGTAACTAAAACACAAACAACCGAATAGGTACTGGCTCTATTTATATCATATGCCGCAAATTAACAAAGCAAAAATATTTGATGCACACATACAAAGCAAAACGAAAGATATATATTCGGTTAAGCGTCCAAAGGACATATTCTGCAAGTAAGCCTTCTGCCCATCGTCCCACAGTCTCGCTCAGTCCATGGGTCTAGAGTCCATAGCTGCTGTCATCTCTGTTGTAGCTGCTTTTCCAGGCAGGGATCCCATGCTCCACTCACGCTCTTCTTTAATGATGGTCCTGGGATCATCTGTTCCTGAAATGAAATATAACTACTCCCCACTTTTAGTTACACATCTTCTACAGTTATAGTTTTAACCATCACAATTAATCCTACTAATAATTGCTCACAATTGAGATCATAAAATCCTATCAGTGTCATCACCCACCCCCTTTCTCCAGACCCATCTGGAAAAGAGTAAAATTAGCCAGTGCCGATTTTACCTTATCCCTATTTTAAAACTAAGCACACCCATGAAAGCCTGTAAACTAGCCACTTCATACCTTTGTTGTTGTTAAGTGTCATTGAGTCGGTTCTGACCCATAGCAACCCTGTATACGGTTTTCAAGTGTTAGAAATGCATCTCGATGTCACGTAAAAGACACTTGGTGAGACTAAATTGCCTTGGCGAAGTAAAATTTACTCTTGCAAGAGGGTGCGTGTGCATAGCCATACATACACAAACAGGCACACCGAGTGGGCAGTCCACTTGGGTTTTTAATCCCTGACATGAGTCTCAAGACTGTGTCTCACCCTATTGGCTAGGGTTTTGACTGCACAATCTATTCCCTTACCCAGTTGGCTAGTTCAAATTATTAAGTCGCACATTCCTACTTTAGGAAAAGAAGAAGAAAGTGATCATAAAGTCTTTGCTCCAGGAAGTAATTTAAAGAAAAAGAAAGTGATCATAAAAATATTTTTCTACACAAGGAGCTAGTGGTGAGCTTAAACTGTCGACCTTACATCTCAAACCAACTTTGCCATCCAGCGCATTAGCCCACAGCACCACACCAGGACTCCACTTCATGTGTTTATAGCCCCCTATTTTTGGTATTCAATGTCTAAATCGCCTGTCCCTTTCAACCCAGTACACCGAAGAGACAAGCATCGACCTTGATCTGAAGACTTCTTCCATTATGGTTGTGATTCTGAGCAACTGCATCCATAAGCAAAAATCTAGTCCAACAAATTGTAGCAATTGACACTAGCTCACACTATCAAACATCTTTATCATCATCTTGCCAGTTCAGTCCTAGCCATCCAAGCTAGGTCAAATGGGTACCAGCTGCAAGTTTGGGAGTTCACACCCATCCCCCTGTACCAGCTGGCTCCTTCACTGTATCAGTGCCCACGGGCTCAGTAATTCACACAATTCC
>NW_006408640.1:7448162-7449571 GCF_000296735.1 Chrysochloris asiatica | reverse complement strand
ACAGTGCCAACTGTTTAAATCAAGTGGAGACCATGTTTGTCTTCCCCTTACTCCACAAGATAGAAAGAGGAACAAACTCAAAATCGGCCTGTTAAATGGAGGACAGACATGCCTCTGCCCTATATTGTGGTGGTGGTGGTATGCCATGGAGTCGGTTTCAACTCACAGTAACCCTGCTCAACCTATGCCTGCATAGGGTTTCTGAGGCTGTAAATCTTTGCAGAAAGCCTTATCTTTCTCCTGCAGAACGGCTGGTAGTTTTGAACTGCTGACCTTGAGGTTAGCAGGCCAATTGATAACCACTATGTTACCAGAGCTCCTTCCACCTACACTGGTTGGTGGTGGTTATATGCCATGGAGTCAGAACCGACTCATAGCGACCCTGTACAGGGTTTCCGAGGCTGTAAATCTTTATGGGAGCAGAAAGCCTCATCTTTCTCCTGTGGAACTGCTGGTAGTTTCGAACTACTGACCATAAGGTTCGCAGACCGGTTCGTAACCACTATGCTACCAGAGCTCCTTTCTACCCTACACTGTTGTTGTTGTTGTTAAGTGCTGTCGAGTCTGTTCCGACCCATAGCCTACACTAGTGCCTTCAAAATTAGTCAGACTTAAGAACCAATTTAAAGAAAAACTCATCCTTGTGATTTTGTTCTCTAGAACTCTACTCTTGGTACCATGTGTCTTAGGCCAGATTTTCTAGACAAACAAAACCAGTAAAACATATAGATGTATACATATATTTGTTGTTGTTGTTAAGTGCCATTGAGTCAGTTCCAACCCATAGCAACCCTGTATAGGGTTTCCAAGGAAAAGCTGGTGAACTTGAATTGACAACCTCGTGGTTCAAGCCAACTTTGCAGTCCAACACATTAGCCCACAGTGCCACAACTAGACTCTGTATATATATATATAGACAGAGGATTATTATCAAGGAAATTGTTTACAGTTGTAGAGCCCCCTGACCCCCAGCAGGAGAAAGAAAGAGTCTTTCCCACATGTCTATTATATTGGGAGCATGTCACATCCGCAATGAAACATCCCTTCAATGGGTTGGCTGCTTATAGACACTCATCATAGAATTAACTATGCCTGTGTTAGGTTTCATCACCATGGGAATAAGGACATCTCAACTCCTTGTTGTTGTTGTGAAGTGCCGTTAAGTCAATTTCAACCCATAATGACCCTGTATAGGATTTCCAAGGAGCAGCTGGTGAGCTTGAACCACCAACCTTGCGGTTCAAATGCCTTTGCAGTGTGACACATTAGCCCACAGCACCATACCAGGATTCCTCTGGAAATCCTGGCCTAGTCAAGTTGACACAAAACTCTAACCATTACAAAGGGAAATTGATAAGGCTGTTGTTAAGTGCAGTACAGTTAGTTCTGATTCATAGTGACTCTATGCA
>NW_006408640.1:7445622-7447367 GCF_000296735.1 Chrysochloris asiatica | reverse complement strand
CAGCTTTTTAGATAATATACTTAACATACAGACTAAATAAGTATGGTAAAATGAAATAACCCTGATGCATCCTTTCCTGATTTTAAAATATTCAGTATTCCCTTGTTCTGTTTGAACAACTATCGCTTGGTCTATGTGAAGGTTCCTCATAAGTACAAATAAATGTTCAGGAATAGCCATTCTTCTCAATATTATCCATTGTTTGTCATGATCCACACAGTTGAAAGCCTTTGCATAGCCAAAAAAGCACAAGTAAACATCTTTCTGGTATTCTCTGCTTTCAGCCAAGATCTATTTGATGTTAGCAATGATATCCCTCATTCCACATCCTCTCTCAATCCTGCTTGAATTTCTGGCAGTTCCCTGTTGATGTACTGTTGCAATTCTTTTTTAATTATCTTAAACAAAATTTTACTTGGTTATGATATTAATGAAATTGTCTGACGATTTCTGCTTTCTGTTGAGTCGCCTTTCTTTGGAATGGGTACAAATATGGATCTCTTCCAATCCATTGCCCAGGAAGCTGTCTTCCACATTTCTTAGCATAGATGCGTGGATACGTCCAGTGCTGCATCAATTGGTTGATAGATTTAAATATGTATTCCATCAATTCCCAGAGCCTGGTTCTTCTCCAGTGCCTTCACTACAACTTGGACTTCTTCCTTCAGTATCATCAGTTTTTGATCATATGAAACCTTTTGAAATCATTGAACATCAAACAATTCTTTTTAGTACAGCGAGTCTGTGCATTCCTTCCACCTTTTTATGTTTTCTGCATCATTCAATGTTTTGCCCATTGTTGTTGTTAAAGTGCAGTCAATTAGATTCTGACTCATAGTGACCCTGTATAGGCTTTCTGAGGAGCAGTTGGTGGGTTTGATCTGCCACACTTCTGGTTCGAAGCCCTGTGCTGATCCTATAGCACCATACCAGTTGTCCTTAAGGACTCAAATTGTGTATTTTTTACATTTTCTTTAAATTGGGGGAACAAAATGAAATATGAAGGGGAAAGGTGAGGGCTGTAGTATGGATGGGATAAAGTTTCTCAACAAAATTCTTGTAGGATAGCCCTTGCTACCCTCAAATGCACTAAGGAACATTGTCATGAGGAGAGGGGCTGGTGGGTTTGAACTGTTGACCTTGTGGTTAGCAGTCCAGTGCTTGTCTTACAGCACCATACCAAGGACCTTTCTAAACAATTGTTGTTGTTGTTCATTGCCATTGTGTCTGTTCTGACTCATAACAACCATGTATTGGGTTTCCAAGGAGTGGCTGGTGAGCTTGAACCGCCAACCTTGTGGTTCAAACCAATCTTGCATTTCAGCACATTAATGTGCAGTGCCACACCAGGACTCCTTATAAACAATGTTGTTGCTGTTGTTGTTACGTGCTGTTGAGTAGATCCCAACCCATAGCGACTCTGTGTAGTGTTTTTAAGGAATGGTTGGTGAGCTTGAACCACCAACCTTGCAGTTCAAATGGCTTTGCAGTCTGGTGCATTAACACACAGCGCCACAGCATGACTCCTTCTAAACAACAGACACTTTGAATTCATAAATCAATCTTGGTAAAAGTCTAAGTAACAGAATGGCAGGAATGAGCATTGAAATTTTTCCAGTGTGCTATGATGACAAGGGGAGAAAATAAATGCTGATGTCTCAATTCCTGTACTCTTGAGCTTTGTTGTTGTTGTTAGGTGCCATCGAGTCAGTACCAACCCATAGCGACCTTATGCACAGCAGAAC
>NW_006408640.1:7442720-7444537 GCF_000296735.1 Chrysochloris asiatica | reverse complement strand
AAAGTTTGTGTAGTCAATAAAGCACAGGTAAACATCTTTGTGATATTCTCTGCTTTCAGCCAAGATCCATCAGACATCAGCAATGATATCTCTTGTTCCACGGCCTCTTCTGAATCGGCTTGAACCTCTGGAAGTTCTCTGTCAATGTATGATTGTAGCCATTTCTGTATTACCTTTAGCAAAACTTTACTCACATAGGATATCAAAGAGATTGTCCTATGATTTCCACCTTCCGTTGGGTCACCGCTCTTTGGAATGGACACAAATATGGATCTCTTCCAATCAGTTGGCCAGATAGTTGTCTTCCAAATTTCTTGGCAGAGATGAGTGAGTGCCTCCTGTGCCACCTCGCTTTCTTGAAAGATTTCAGTTTTTATTCCATCAATTCTTGGTGCCTTGTTCTTTACCTTTAACTTTAGGCCCTCCTTTAAAAAGATAAGAAATGTAATAGGAAAAATTATTAAGTTTATTCTTTGTGTTTTCCAAATTGGAAAAATAATGATTTAGTCTATTCTCTTGTATGATTAACATAGTTTTTATTTTAAAATCGTACTGAATGTGTGTCAATATGTTTTAATACAATAATAGGGCAAAAAGTCATCTGTCAATGGCCACAGACCATAAAGCGCTCTGAGTTCACAGCGTGGCTCCCTAAGAAGAAATCCCCAGAACTGGCCAGATCCCCAGGACTCCACTATCCTATCTCAGCCTGAAGAGTTTCATTCATGCCTCTTTTCACGCCTCTACATCTGAGTCTCTGTTATTTCTCTGGCAAGGTCTTGGTATGTAATTGATAGGATTTCTTAAGCGCTTAAGACTTTGGACAAGGAAATGAGACACAATGCACAAACTGTTAAATAGCAATACAAATGGTTAAGCACTTGAATAAATGTTATAGACAACCACTACTTTAGATAATGGGAGAATGTTAAATAAAGAGGATTTCCAGGGAGATGGAACTTGCACTGGGATTTAACGAATGAATAAGAATGAAGGGATTCAATTGTGTAACCTGCATAACATCTTCCAGTTTCAAGTTCTGTGATTTAATTTGCCACAACAGAGAGGTGAGGAATGAAGAGCACAGGTCAAGCCCCTGCCCACTCCTCCCCTGCCCCTTTCAGGGTGAGAGCTGCAAATATGCTCTAATCTCAGTAAGGATACAGACACCTCCTCTCTAAGCGTTTCCCTCAGTTGTGTTGTGAGAGAAACTCAATTCATCAGTTTTCTCTGACACACCAATAATAGTCAGTACCTTTTTCATTGCCTTTATCTTCGTTATTTTTGAATGTAGATGGTATCCTAACCACTACTTGTCTATCCGTTTGTTGTGCTGTGCTTGCTTGTGTGTTGTTGTGATTCTGGACGTTATGCCACTGGCATTTCAAATATTACCAATGTCATTCATGGTAAGCAAGGCTCAGCAGACTTTCTAGGCTAAGACAGTCTAGGAAGAAAGGCCAAGTGATTGATCAGTCATTGGCAAAAATTAGCCAGTAAGAACCTTTGACAACAGGACATTGTTTGATCCATTCACTTTGGACACGTCATCTGGAGGGATCCGTCTTGGGAGGTGGTCATTGTGTTTGGTAAAGTAGAGGACCAGTGAGAGAGAGAAATATACTCAGTGAGATGGATGGACAAAACAGCCTCAGCGATGCACTCAAACCTGCCAGTAATCATGTTGACATGGACCAGACAACATTTCATTTTGCTGTATACAAGGTTGTCATGTGCCATCATCAACTTGGCAGCAGCCAAAACCCAGCAGTCAAAACTAAGAAAAGCCCAATAGCATATTCTTTTTTTTTTTTTTT
>NW_006408640.1:7437580-7442415 GCF_000296735.1 Chrysochloris asiatica | reverse complement strand
TCCGCTCTTCTCCACTGATGGTCCCAGGGACCTCTGCTCCTAGACTGAAAAGTTAATAATTCCCCTCCTTGCCAATAGCATTCTTTTGTACCAATTAATAAATAAACCCAATACTTGTTTTATAGACATGACTTCTAAGTGGTATATCTGCATCATTAAATCAGAAACCCCCAGAATTTGAAATAGTATATTTCATAGCTCCATATTTAATTACTCCAGCCAAGGAGTTGCCTGATCACTGTATAAAATTCTTCGTTCAGAAAATCAGTGCTTACTTGCTACAATTAGTGGGCAAAGGCCCTGTCTGGCTGTAAAGCCAGTACAACTCTCAGTCTCACGTGGAGCAGCACAGCTTGACATTTCAAAGACCTACAAGAAAAATAGCTACAAAGAGGATTCCAGTCAAGAAACTATAAGCTGGTGGGCAGTGATCAGGAAGAGCATGTCCCGAGGAAACATACTTTGATTATTTGCATTTCATTTTGGCAGGGGCACACACTGGTCTAAGGATCACAGTTTCCAGACTCACTATGGACTAAGTTATAAAGAGAAGCGTATTATTGAAAATAAAGATCTTGAGAAGGGATGTTCCCTTGCTTGAACTAGATCCATCAGACAGTCAGTCAAAGCGGGTGCTGTCGAACTGCTCAGTGAGGCTGAAGTAGCGAGAATGGTCGCATTGTGTCACCCCAGTGTGTGACACATTCCATTTGCCCACTCAAGCCGCGAAGACCATTAACTGCATGTCCTCCTTCTCATTCCTCGTTCCACCACATTTTGACCTCTAGAAAATGAAGCCAGCTAATACTTTAGTACATTTGTCAACATAATCATTCAGAATGGATTTAGATAAGAATATATACAGTTTTAAATGATTCTTTGGCAGAATGTCTTTCTCCATAGTTATAACTGAACAGAAGAAGGAGCTCTCAGCCTCAGTGAAGGAAGAAACAATGTCATCATTAGCATAAAAACATATTAAGCATCTAACTGTACATCAAACTTACACAAACTTATTTCCTTTCTGTTAGGAACTGCCTATTCTCAGTAAAAATCATGTACATGAAACAGGGACTTCAGCATAAAAGCAGTAAGCTAATTTATGAATATGCAGTACTTTATTTACATCAAAGTCAAGTCAAAAGTGATTTAAAGATGCGAATTATGAATAGCAGCTTGCATAGGGTAGAGTCAGGGAAGTCGGGGTACAATTTCGAATCTAGTTAGGAGGGCAAAGTCATGAACTCGGTAATCAATACAGATGCTTGCCATATGGCATGTCTAAACAACCCATTATACTTTGATGTGGATATCTGTGAAAGGGGCTGCTTCTCAGAACTGAGGAAGAGAAGACTGGAGCAGAAAGGGGGCCACAGTTCTGTGCTCCATTGCCACCTGAGAGCCTGGGCATGACCCCATTTACATTGCCCTGACCATAGCCTCATGGACTCCATAACCCACGGAAACCCACTGTCACTGAGTCCATTTCGGCTCACAGTGACCCTGTAGGACACAACAGAACTGTCTCCATAGGGTGTCTGAGGCTGTGACATTTTACTGGAGCAGACAACCACATCTTTCTGTTGTGGAAAGGCTGGTGGGTTCAAACCTTAGAGTTCACAGCCTGACACTTAACCCACTTCTCTCCCAGGGCTCAGCTATGGCCCCTGCAGCTTACTGTTACCCCTCCTCAGTACCACTCACAATTGCACAGACTCCTCACTCCGTGATGGCAACCACAGAGGACCATAACTGCACACTCATGGTCTGTAGTACTGACATCTTCCTTTGGATTTAGGTCCACATCTTTTATTTGGGCAGTGGTCCCCAAAGCAGGAAGAAGGAAAAGTGTAAGAGAGGAAAGAAGTAAATGCCCATGTTGTTGTTATTAAGTCAGTTCCAACCCATAGCAACCCTGTATAGGGTTTCCAAGGTGCGGCTTGTGAGTTTGAACTGCCGACCTTGTGGTTCACACTGACCTTATGGTCCGGAGCAGTAACCCACAGCACCACACCAGGGCTCCATAGAGACCCTGTATAGGGTTTCCAAGGAAGGGCTGGTGGGTTGGAACTGCTGACATTGCAGTTAGCAGTCCAGTGTTTATCCTACAGTGGCACACCAGGACAGTGTGCATTATTGCATTGGTTACTGTTCTGGACAACTAAGGCTCAGCCCTGCTAGAAAATCCCTGAATAACCATGTAGAAAGTGACTCTGAATTGTCCTACGAAGGCGAGCTGGTGACAAAAGAGGGAGGAGAGCATCAGCCCACCAAGTCTAATCACCAGTTTCTCCAAAGTTGCTACTTATGGCATTAAATCCCTTAAACTTCCCAGTTACAATGTCTTGAACTGAGTGAGCTAGTACAGTTTCTGAGAATGTTCTAAGACAGAAACAGAGGACACTTGAGGAAGGGCACTATGCCAAACAGGAACTGTCACCAGCTTTGCCAGTGAAACAGAGGCCCACTTCAGGGAAGTGATCTTGGGCCCATCTTGTCTGCCGGTCAATCCTTTGTAGCTCTCAGATCCACTCTTGTCTCACATCAAAACACTCTTCTGCCATCCTGGAAGTACTTAGAAGATGCTCCAGAGAATTCCCTGCCCTCCAGGTATGCTTCCCACCCCCCTTACCACTGAGGCAGTAGTACTTCATGATATCACAAGTGGTTTCCCTGCCAATGTAGGAACTCCTTTCTTTGCCTGCTAGTCTACTGTCTTGCTGAGACCAAATTAGTCAGCTTTCAGACTTGCTTTATGTTCCATGAAAGTCCTGTTGTGTCCAGGTGGAAGAGTCTCAAGATGGGATAGTCACTGGAGATGATGATGATGATGAAGGAGTCCATCCTACATTTAGCCTTAATTCTGGAACCATAAAGTCTAGCTACCAGAGACACAGCACTATATGTGATTGTTGTTATTGTTAAATGCCTTCAAATCAAGTCAAACTCATAGCAACCCTGTGTAGGGTTTCTGAGGAGCAACTAACTGGTCAGTTTGAATTCCCACCTTAGAGGTTAACTTGTCATTATTGTTAAGTGTCATCCAGACTAGATCAGGTTTGAAGAGTGGCTGGTGAGTTTGAACCGTTGAACTTACGGTAAATAGTTCAGTGCTTACCCTACAGCTCCACACCAGAACTCCTGCTCTATACTGTTGTGGTTGCTAAGTGCGTTCGAGTTGATTCCAACTCATAGCAACCCTGTATAGGTTTTCCGAGTAGTAGCTGGTGAGTTTCAACCGGCATTCTTAAGAAAGCAGTCCAATGCTTACCGACAGCACATACCAGGACACCAGCATTATACTATTGTTGTTGGTAAGTGCCTTCTGGTAGGTTCCGACTCATAGCGACCCTGTATTCAGTTTCTGAGACTTAAAACCTTCATGGGAGCAGAGAGCCTCATCTTCTTCCTGCAGAGCAGCTGGTGGACTTGAACTATGAACCTTGTGTTTTGCAGACCACTGCTTATTGTATGGAGCCACTATGGTCCCAGAACTATATTATTAAGCTGTTAAGTGCTATCGAGACAGTTCCAACTCATAGTGCTTCTGTATAGGGTTTCTGAGGAGAGACAGGTGAGATTTGAACCACCGACATTGAGGATATCCCACAATACCACACCAGGACGTCAGCTAGATTTGTTGTTGATAAGTGCCATTAAGTCGGTTTCAACTCACAATGACCCTGTATAGGGTTTCCGAAGAGCAACTTGCAAGCTTGAACCACTAGCCTTGTGGTTCAAACCAGCCTGGCAGTCCGGCGCATTAATGCACCACACCAGGACACTCAGCACAATACTGTTGTTATTGTTGTTAATTGCCCGCGAGTCGATTCTGCCTCATAGCTACTCTATACGGGGTTTCTGAGGAGCAGGTGAGTTTGAACTGAAGACTTTTCATATCATACCAACTTTGCAGTCCAGTGCATTAACCCATAGCACCATACCAGGACTCCCAGCACTATATTGTTGTTGTTAAGTACCCTCGAGTCAGTTCCAACTCACAGCAACCCTGTATAGGGTTTGTGAGAAGCAGCTGGTGGGTTTGAACTGCCGACCTTGTGGTTCGCAGTCCAGTGCTGATCCACAGTGCCACACCAGAGGGCTTTAAAAAGTTAATGGAAAAATAGAATTAAAAGATAACTTAAAAAAAAAAAAGATACGTAAGTTTTCCATGAATTTAAGCATTGGGCTGCTAACTTCAAAGACAGCAATTGGAATTCACCAGCAGCTCTGTGGGAAAAAAGATGAAACCCTTTGTTCTTGTAAATATTTACAGCTTTGGAAACCCTATACAGGGTTGCTGTGAGTTAGAACCTACTCTACCACACACAGCAGAAACAGCAGCACATATTAGCCAAAAAGCTGGTGAGGGGGAGGGGCTTGATGGCAGATAGGAGTGCAATGAGGAGCTCCATCAGCAATAACACAGAATATTGGACAAAGCCAGTTCAGGGGACAGTCCCAGAACTCTGAACCACATATAAAGGAATATTTAGAAAGTTTGAAAGCTTGCAGCCAGTAGAATTTGTAGCGGAAGCAAGAAATCCAGTGCTTGCAGATCCTCTGGGCTCAGTGGCTCCAGAGTGGCCATCTTGGGTAAAATGTAACACAGGAAGGATCAGTGCTACCTCGGATGCTTGACTCCTGGCAGATACTCGGAAATAAAGGTGTGGACTTTTTTTTTTTTTCTGTATCTGTTCATTGGTCTCTTGCTGTCTGTGCACCTCCAGTCTGGTGACTGAGGTGGACACCCCACCCCCACTCCTAGAGGGTTTTCTATGCATGCACACAAATCTGCTCAAAATTTAAAGGAACACTTTCCAATTAAAACCAAA
>NW_006408640.1:7433458-7437117 GCF_000296735.1 Chrysochloris asiatica | reverse complement strand
GTTGCAAGGAAATGAATTCTACAACAACCTGAGTAAGCTTGGAGCACATCCTTCCCTAGTTGAGTTTCCAGGTGAGAATGCAGCCTAGATAACACCTTGATCACTCCCCTGAGCAGAGGAGGGCCAGGTAAGATGCACCTGGACTCCTGATCTACGGGAAGAGAGATATCAATGGGTGTTGTTAAACTGCTAAGTTTGTGATCATTTTGCTAATTAACAATAGGAAAGTGCTACGTTCCTGTAATTTCTTCAATTACACCTCCTCCTACCCTCCCCTTCATCTACTCTTGGCTGTTTTGCAGATGAGTCAGGACCTTGCCCACTATAAGATCTTTGCATTTGTTGTTCCCTCCGCTTGGTATAAGGAGCTCTGGTAGCATAGTGGTTACGAGTCAGGCTGCTAACCTCAAGGTCAGCAATGGAAACACCAGCTGTTCCAAGGGAAAAAGATGTGGCTTTCTGCTCCCATAAAGATTTACAGCTTTGGAAAACCTGTACATGGTCGTTATGAATCAGAACCAAGTCCACAGCATATAACCACCACCACTGCTTGGTATGCTCTTCCCTGGATATGTGCTTGGTTCTTGACTTCCCTCCTTCTTGGTTTCACTCAAAGTCCACCTTCTCTGTATGCCTTCCTTGACCATTTGATTTAAACATGCATATTCCTCCATCCCTTCATAATTTCCTTCCTGATTGTTTTTATCTCCTTAGCATTTATCATTCTCTAGTGCACAAGACCTTTTAAAAGTGTTGAAGAGCAAAGATGTCAGCTTGAGGACTAAGGTGACCCAAGCCATGGTATTTTCAATAACCTCATATGCATGTGAAAGCTGGAAAGTGAATAAGGAAGACCATAGAAGAATTGATGCTTTTGAGTAATGGATATCATGTTTGGTCAGGTGGAGGGTCAGAGAAAAAGAGGAAGACCCCCAGCGAGATGGATTGGCAAAGTGGCAGCATCAATGGGCTCAAACATGGCAACAATTATGAGGTTGGCCCAGGACCAGGTAGTATTTCGTTCTGTTGTACATAAGGTCGCTATGAGTCGGTACCAATTCGATGGCATCTAACAACACAATAACAAATTTATTATCTATTTTAGTAGTTTCTCTCATTAGAATGTAAGTTCCATCAGAATAGGGACTTTTGTTCTGTTCTTTTGTTCATGACTGTATTTCATCTAAAGTAAATCCAGTCAGTGTGGCTGGGTGACTCTTTTGTCACAGGGAATTGCTGTACAGGAGGTGCAGATTGAGAGGACAGTGGGGATTAGTCCAGACCGGAGTATGATGGGGAGGAAGAGGACAAGAGAGCTATGGATATGGTGCCAGGTGGTGAAGTCTGGGAGAGAGTTAGGATGTGACGACTCATGAATCAGGGAATAGTGGTGAGTAAGACCAGTGTTTGAGGTAGCCTTCAATTCAGTGAACTCTTGGAGTAGGCTTCTAGATGTTCTGGAGAATCAGTGTTGGTGCTTGGAGAGATGTTTGCAACTGGGATGTCAGGTTGGTAATGTGCTTAGTTATAAGAAAGTATAGCTTTGTGAGTGAATGGTAGAGGTGAGGTGGAATGAGAGATTATTGACTCTAAAAGATTAAAGCATTTAGACAGTATGATGTAGGATAAACCATTAGTTAAAATGTTGAGGTCTCCAAGAATGATGGCAGGATTGAGACAGAAATGGATCTAGTGTTCAAGTCATCAAAGCATAAGGGAAAATAACAGGAAGATTTGCAATTGACAGCCCTGATCTAGGAAAGTTCTAAAGAAACAAATAGCCTGCATCTGGGAGCTTTAGAAAAAGTCAGACCTGGGAGATGTGGAAGGGAGGGCAGATTTCTGTGAGAGCACCACTAGACTAACTCCCACCCCTGCCTGGGTCAAACTGGTCCACCCCTACTTTTTATATATACAGTTTTATGGGAACAGAGTCACATTCACTTGTTTACTTGTTGTTTATGGTTACCTTTGTGCTACAATGACAATTAAGTAACTGTGACACTATATGACCTATTGTTGTTGTTGTTGTTAAGTGCCGTCGAGTCGGTTCCGACCCATAGTGACCCTGTACAGGGTTTCCGAGGGTGTAAATCCTTACGGGAGTAGAAAGCCTCATTATAACCTAAAATATTGACTATCTGACCCTTTACAGAAAAATTTTGCAAAACCCTGAGTTAGAGCAAGAAGGGAAATGGAGTACTTGGACAAAAAGTTGAAGATAGAATAGACGTTTGTTGATGATGGACTGTGAATTTCAAAGGGTCCATTTAAAATTATTTGGAGCATAGAGCAGAATGGAAGATCCAGTGGGATTAGGGTATATGCAAGGCAACCTGGGTAATGATGGGCATCACAAGTAACATAGTTTGAATTGTATCCCCCCCAAAACATATGTCAACTTAACCAGGAGAAGAGTGTGTCCTTTGGACCTGGGGTCCCTGGACTCTGAATCTCCTAGATTCAGGGGAAGATGCCAGGACTCATGGAGATCTCCAAGGGATGATGGGCTTACAGATGCTTAAATGAGACAAGGACCTTTCCCCAGAGTGGTACTGTAACTCAGTCTTCTAGACTCCTAAACAGCGAGATAATACACGTCCACATGTTTAAGATACCACTTGTGGCATTTCTATTATAGTAGTACTAAACAGTAAGTTCCACCATTCTTCTGATACTTTGTTGTACTATGGTGGCGTGTGAGTTGATGTAATTCTGGAAGCTATGCCATGGATGTTTAAATGCCAGCAGGGTCACCCATGGTGAACAGGTTTCAGATGAGCTTCCAGATGAACACAGACTAAGAAGAAGCAGAGATGAACTACTTCTGAATATTTGGTCACTGAAAACCTTATTAATAACAGAGAAACACTGTCAGATATAGTGTCGGAAAATGAGCCCCTCAGGTTGGAAGGCACTCAAAATGCAACTGAGGAAGAGCTGCTACCTCAAAGTAGCGTTGACTGTAATGACGCAAATGAAGTAAAACCCATGGAAGTAAAGTCCTTGGGAGCTTCATTTGTTGATGGGGCACAACTCAAAATGAAGAGAAACAGCTATAAACATCCATTAATAATCAGAACATGTAATATACGAAGTATGAATCTAGGAAAATTGGAAACCATCAAAAATGAAATGGAATGCATAAATATCAATATTTTAGGCATTAGTGAGCTGAAATGGACTGGTATTGGCCATTTTGAATCTGAAAACCACATGGTTTACTATGCTGGGAATGACAAATTGAAGAGAAATGGTGTTGTATTGATTGTCAAAAAGAACATATCTGGATCTGTCCAAAATGCAACGCTGTCTGTGGTAGGATACTATTTATGTGCCTACAAGGAAAACCAATTAATACCACTATTATTCCAATTTACACACCAAAATTCCAATTTAAAGCCAGCGAGGATGAAATAGAAGAATTCTATCAATTTCTTCAATCTGAAATTGATCAAATGTGCAATCAAGATGTATTGATCATTACTGGTGATTGGAATGCAAAGGTTGGAAACAAAGAAGAAGGAATTGGAAATTTTCACTTTTGTGATAGAAATGATGCTGGAGAACGCATGATAGAATCTGCAAAACCACTGATTTGTTCATTCCAAATACCTTTTTTAAACAGCATAAGAGATGACTATACACGTGGACCTTAC
>NW_006408640.1:7425331-7433358 GCF_000296735.1 Chrysochloris asiatica | reverse complement strand
CGACTGTCACAATTGTAAAGGTAGAAGTTTTGTAACAAAAAAAGGAGAGTGGTTAATCTTACAGTCCATAAACAGAGGACCCTAAGACCATCAAGTGAGGAATGCACAAGCAGAGTGCGGGACCTTATCCAGAGAAGCAGTGCCAGAGATAGAGGCAGAGATGGGGGCATGGAGAGGGGAAGCGGCTGATGACTCTAGATTCATGGATTAAGAAGAAAAGGACTAATAGCTGGTGGCCAGGAGCAGACTTTCAGAATGTGCCCTTTGGAGATGCAAATTATTATATCTGCCTAAAAAAAAAAAGAAAGAAAGAAAATGATCAATGTTCAGCTACTTCAAGAGGTAGCATATGAACAAGAGCCAGTGATACTCAGGGAGGAAGTCTAAAGTGCATTGAAGGAATTGGCAAAGAACAAGGCACCAAGAATTGATGGAAAAAAAATTGAAATCTTTCAGGAAAGTGAGGCAGCACAAGAGGCACTCACTCATCTCTGCCAAGAAATTTGGAAGACAGCTATCTGGCTGACTGATTGGAAGAGGTCCATATTTGTGCCCATTCCAAAGAGAGGTGACCCAACGGAATGCAGAAATCATCAGACAATATCTTTGATATCTCATGAGAGTAAAGTTTTACTAAAGGTAATACAGAAACGGCTGCAACCACAGATTAAAAGAGAACTTCCAGAGGTTCAAACCATATTCAGAAGAGGCCATGGAATGAGGGACATCATTGCTGATGTCTGATGGATCTTGGCTGAAAGCAAAGAATATCAGAAAGATGTTTACCTGTGCTTTATTGATTATGCAGAGGCTTTCAATTATGTGGATCGTGACAAGCTATGGACAACATTGCAAAGTATGAGTATTCCTGAACACTTAATTGTACTCATGAGGAATCTGTACCTGGACCAAGAGGCAGTTGTTTGAACAGAACATGGGAACACTGGATGATTTAAAATTAAGAAAGATGTGTGACAGGGTTGAATTCTTTCACCATAGTTATCTAACCTGTATGCTGAGCAAATAATCCAAGAAGCTGGGTTATATGAAGAAAAATGTGGCATCAGGATTGGAGGAAGACTCATTAACAACCTGTGGTATGCAGATGATACAACCTTGCTTGCTGAAAGTGAAGAGGACTTAAAAATACTGATGAAGATCAAAGAGCACTGCCTACGATATGGATTGCATCTCAATGTAAAGAAAACAAAATCCTCACTAGACCAATAAACAACATTCTTATCAACAGAGAAAAGATTGAAGTTGTCAAGGACTTCATTCTTCTTAGATCAATTATCAACTCTCAAGGAAGCAGCAGTCAAGAAATCAGACAACATATTGCATTAGGCAAATCTGGTGCACAAGACCTTTTAAAAGTGTTGAAGAGCAAAGATGTCAGCTTGAGGACTAAGGTATGCCTGACCCAAGCCATGGTATTTTCAATAACCTCATATGCATGTAAAAATTTGACAGTGAATAAGGAAGATGGTAAAATACCTGATGCATTTGAGTTATGGTGTTGGAGGAGAATATTGAAAGTACCATGTGCTGCCCAAAGAACAAACAGATCTGTGTTGGAAGTAGTATAGCCAGAATATTCCTGGGAAGCCAGGATGGCCAAAGTTAGTCTCTCATACTTTGGACACATTGTTAGGAGGGACCAGTCACTGGAGAGGGATATCATATTTGGTAAGGTGGAGGATCAGAGAAAAAGAGGAAGACCCCCAGTGAGTGGATTGCAAAGTGGCAGCATCAATGGGCTCAAGCATGACAACAATTGTGAGGTTTGCCCAGGACCGGAAAGTGTTTCATTCTGTTGTGCATAGGGTTGCTATGGCACCTAACAAGTACAACAACAGACAGTAAGACAATAAGAATTGGACTTGTAATGGTGGCTGAGGTAGCCTGGGAGGTGAGAGACTTAACGGGGCTAGATGTTAGTACCCTGAATGTGTGGTGGAATGCGGTGAGACAGCTGAAGAGCTGCAGCAAATGAATATCTTGGGGAGGGCCCTTTCCTCAAGGTAGATGTACTGGGACATGCGACTGTGAATATCCAGGGAACTGGTCTTGCTGGCATCTGGTCTGGCAGCAGCATCTTGAACGTAAATATTGCCCAAATCCCAGTAGTTTCTAGAATATGGAGGAAGGAGTGGAAAGAAGGAGAGACAGAGGAAAAGACAGAGAGGACACAGAGGCAAGCAATAAAAGTAGGCCTTAAAATGACAACTCTGTGTTAACATATATTAGTTCTAGAAATTTATTAACCACATGAAATATTAGCATGCTTTTCATATTAAAGAAGCTTCTTTATGACCTTAGAAAATCAAGTGAAAGAAACCTTATTAACAGTGCTATGGCCTTTTTTGCATTCAGTGACAGCAAGATACAAGAGTGTTATCTTATTCTTTTTCAATTTATTAGAGCTCTAATCAACTACCTAGAGTCCTAAACAGTGATTAGAGTGCTTCTTTAAAATTTACGCACATACTTTTGGCTTGTGTCACAATTCTTGCAGGGTGAATGAATAACTCATGGCCGTGGGCTAGCCCTGGTGGGCCTGCTCTCCTTGGTGGCTGTTAACAACTTCCACAAGTCTCTGCCAGAGGCACCCTATCCTCACCTTCCATTGGAATAATGAAGAGGGAGGCAGTACTCTTCCTACTTCACTCAGTTAAGCTCCATAGTGCCAAGTCCTGTCTTTTTGCTTCCCAACAGGATGTAAAATTTCATTACATCCCAGAGAAATGTTAGGAAACCCCCAGCAGGTAACCACCCATTCTAGAATCCTCCACCAGTTAATGACTACATGTTAATACATGTTCTTTTTATATGAAGAGAGCAGCCCTCTTCTTTCTCTTTCAGCCTCAGGATTTGCATACCGTTAAGTAGTTTTCAACTTGGCTGCCTTTAGCAAAGGCACTTTTTTTTCCCCCTTGTAAACTTTCTTAGACCAAATTGGGGTGGGGATGGAGGATGGAACACAAATTCTGAAAAGATTGAATCGCAGTTTTGACCAGAGTTGATCTGGTTTCATCACACAATCCCTGAAGTTCTACAGGGAAGAAACCCAGTTGAAGGACAGAGAGGGAAGTAACTCTGAAAGCCAAAAGATCTGAGAACCAAAAATGACAACTAAAAATAATATTTGTAAATGTACCCAGAGGCGATTGCTTGATGGGCGCCCCACAGGAGCAGGGCCCTAGGCATCTGCCTATGCCTCAAGCTGCTTATGTTGATGGACCAAAAATAGTAACCACATGCTTGCATGGAAGGTTTCTTTATCATTCCCCCCAGCTAGAAATGTAGCTCCCACTCCAGAATCAGACCCATTCTCTTACAGAGTGTGTCTTCCTTCCCTCCAGAGCTAGAGCACATGTTGCAGTTTGTGTAGTACAAGCTCCTTGCAGCCAGCGCATTTCTGGTGTTCCTTCTCCTGTACTATTCTATTTATTTTTCTTTTCTTCTTTACTTATGTGTACTTTCTGCCCCTCCTCTTGCCTGCATTTCTTGTTCCTCCGGATTTTACTTTCTGTGACTTTGATCCCTTACCCCAGAGATGTCCACTACTCTGTGGAGTTTCCCAATGACTCACATGGTAGAATTAACTCCTCCAACTCCACACAACGTTGGACATTCCAGGGAAAGGAACAGTGTATTGAAATTCACAGAAAGTATTGAACAGGGTCTGAGGTCTATGAGAGGTCCACTGTAGACAGAGCACTGGACATATTGAAGGATGAGGCAGTACTATAGATAGTGGTCAGCCACAAAAGAGTCTGCCATGACACAGCTGTTACCAGACAAAAGTCTGACTACTAGCCTCTCTAGTCAATACCAGAGACTGGGTGGGAATCATACATAGTTTTATTGACAGATCTGGAAGGCAGCAAGAATTCTTCTCTGAAATACTGCCTTGCCCTCCCCCAATATAGTCAGAACCCTTATCCCACTCTAGTATCAACTTATCTGCATTGTTATATTCTTTTCTCTGAGTTTTATGGCTCTCTTATCAGGGATACAGTTTATGTCCCATTGAGTCTTGGGGCCTTACATCCTGGGATGTGATTGCCCCAAACAATGTTAATGGCCTTTTTGGAAACCTTTGTCTTAAAGTTACATTCTTTTATGGAATGAGAGATAATGACCCTCAGGTATTCCTCCTGGCTTTTCTTTTTATCCTAGGTTTAAATCAACAATGCACATTAAATCCTGAGCCTCTGTGTTCTGGAGCACAGGGGAGAGGTTTGTCAGAGCAGTAATGATTAGGAACAATAATTTAAAGAGTTTAAACAGAGAGGGGGAGAAAAAGAACTTATTAAAAACCCTTCTTTCACAGCTTGTTGTTATTAAGTGCTGTCAAGTCGGTTCTGACTCATAGTGACCCTGTATATGGTTTCCAAGGAGCATCTGGTGAGTTTGAACCGCCAACGCTGTGGTTCAAACTGACATTGCTGTTGGGCGCTTTATCCCACAGCTGTCGTTGTTGTTAAGTACCGTGGAGTCAGTTCCAACCCATAGCGACCCTGTACAGGGTTTCTGAGGCTGTAAATCTTTACAGGAGCAGAAAGCCTCATCTTTCTCCCACGGAACAGCTGGTAGTTTAGGAGCCAAGAAAAAAGGTTTTCAAAGAGCGGAAATGCATCATGGCACAACAGAGCTAACGCTCATCAACCCAAGAGCACCTGGAATAAGCGGAGCCTAGTCCTTACTGTGGAGTCCTGGTGTGGGCTGTGGGTTAAAGCGAGGGACTGCAATGTCACTTTGAACCACAAGCTCGATGGTTCAAGCTCACCAGCTGCTCCTTGGAAACCAACTCAATGGCACTTAACAATAATTCCTTGTTGCAGGGAAAGAAGACATACACCATAGGGAATACTTTGGGTTGAAGTATTATCTTCTAAAATGAACCTCTAACCGATTTGCCTGTAAATATTACCCTGATTTGTTAACATAACCAAAGGTTTCTTTTGTTATGTTAATTCGATCATACCAGTGTGTCATAGATCCTAAAATTAATCACCTAATCAGACATAAAAATACAAACACCTTTTTTCTTGGCTCCTAAACTATCAGCTGTTTCGCAGGAGAAAGATGAGGCTTTCTGCTCCGGTAAAGATTTACAGCCTCGGAAACCCTATACAGGGTCACTGAGTCAGAACCAACTCCACAGCACATAACAACAACAACATATATCACATGAAGATCATCTACAAACCAAGGAACAAGGAATGCCCAGGGTTATTGACAAGGAAGAAATCAAGGTGATGGAGACCCAGATTTGTACATTGCTGTTGTTGTTTAGTGCTGTAGAGTCGGGTCCAACCCATAGTGACCCTGCATAGCATTTCTGAGGAGCAACTCAAGTCGGATTTGCAGTCCAACACATTAACTCATAGTACCACACAAGAAAAATAAATGTCTATTCTTTAAAGCCACCCATTTGTGGTATTTATGTTATAGCAGTGCTTGGAAACTTAGACAGGGATTCACAGGGCATCTCAGTAAGATAGTGTTAGAACCTGTGACCAGATCTGGGCTTTGGTTGACTGCTTTGGAGAAGAGTCCAAGGAATCAAGGGTGCTATCAGAGAATGGGGACAGTCTACAATGGTATATCTCAATCCAGCTTGCCTATGGAGAGGGAAGACTAGAAAAGGGTAAAGTATCATTGATAAAGAAGTAGATTCCATTCATTTTGGCCAAGAGAGGGGGTGTTTAGTATTCTGTGGCTGGCATGGTGACCATGTTTTTGTCTGATTTTAGACAAAATTGTGAAGTACCCTGGTTTGAACTCATTTTGCCATGGTTTCAGATTGTTCTTGTCTGACTGTTGTGTTCTGTGAGATGGTTTATGTCTAATAGGAGAGTAAAGTGGTCTTACTGTGATGCCAGGCTACTTTCTGAATGCCAGGGGCTGCTCTTTCTCCTTCTCTCAGCCAGCAAGTAAAAGAGGCCTTTGATATTTCAATTAAGACAAGGAGTAGCTGACAAAATGACTCTAGAGTCCAGCTACCCGGTTCAAATCCTGTGGCTTTTAATCACATGGCCTAACCTGTTGCTGAACCTCTACATACCTCAGTTTTCCATCTTCAAAGGAAGATGGTAGTAGTATGTATCCTATTACATTATTATAATGATAAATGAGTTAATACAAATGTGAACTATTTAGAACAAAACTGCTGCATGTGTATTATGTAAATGCTGGTTATCATCTGTAACCCTCAAAAGGAGCAGTTTCTTTGAAGGCAGAAATGAGATTTCAATGACCAATGGTAAATCATAGTGGATGCAGCAAGGTCAATGTATGCTGAATACCTTTTCAAAACTGATCAGCCCAATTCTTTGCATATACCCAATAGGGTTGAAAGCACGTACTCAAAAAGAACTATGTACAAAGAAGCCCTGGAGGCACAGAGGGTTAAGGATGGCCTGCTAACCAAAAAGATCAACGACTGACTGGACCCTACCAGCTACTCCATGGAAAAATATGAGACAGTCTGCTTTCATGAAACTGACAACAGCAGAGGCCCTAGGGAGCTCTTCTGTTCTGTTCTGTTGTGTCCTATCGGACTGCTATGAGAGGGAATCAACTTGATGGCAGTGGGGGTTTTGTTGCTGTTGTTTTTTATTGTTCATTGCAACACTTTTTACAGTCACTAAAAAGTAGGAAACATCTAAATATCCATTAATAGATAAATGAATAAACAAGTGACATGTACAATGGAATATTTCTCAATCATAAAGAGAAATGAAGTCTTGATGCATGCTCCAACTTGGAAGAACCTTGAAAACATTATGCTGAGCAAAATAAGTCAGTTGCAAAATTATGATCTTGCCAGGAAGATCTGGAAACCAAGAAGGGGAAGGGAATGGGTTTATTCAGGGTCTGTATAGAACTCTGTTGTTGTTGTGTGCTATATAGTTGATTCTGATTCATGACAGTCTACAAAGCCCCATAGGCTTTCCAAATCTGTAATCTTTACAAAAGCAGATCACCAGATCATTTCTCCCACTGAAGTATGGTGGATTTGAACTGCTGGCCTTTGGTTTATTAGCTGAGTGCTGAACCATTGCACTACCAGGGCTCCTTCAGTATAGAGCCATGGTTCTTAAAGCATGTTAGAAATTAAAAATCTTGAACTCCATCCCAAAGTTACTTAATGTGACAATCTGGAGGTAGACCCAGCAAATAGGTTATTGAAAAACAAACAAACTAAAAACAAAAACAACTTTGTTGAAGCATAGCTGCCACACAGTAAACTGCACCTATTTCAAGTATACAATTGATAAGTTTGGATTTCTGTATATACCATAAAACCATCACAGGGTCAACATAAAGAACATGCCCTTCACATCTTTCACTCTAACTCACACCCTGATGCTTGCTAATGTTTGAGAACCACTGGTGTGGGCAAACAAAATGAATTGTCATTGAAAGAACCCAGAGTAGCAAAGGTGAAATACTAAGAGTGAGGGAAAGAAGGAAATGGAAGATGAAATGGCAAGATCAGCACCTGGGAATTGCTTTACCAAATATGAGTAAGTCCAGGATAATGTTACACCAAGGCTGTGAACAGAATATATCCTCTCATTCTCCATTTAACTAGAGGACATTGACATTTTCAAAGGATTACACTCATACGTCTCTTCCAGGGAAATCTTTCATCTTCAAGTCTAATTCATGGCATTTCCTAGTCAGAAACTTTTTGTTGGATTTGCTTTTCTGTAAGATACAATAAAAACATGCAGATAGACAACAAACAGCAACAAAACATTCTTAGTCTTACTTTCAAGGCATCTTACAACCTATCCTCAACTGCCATTCCAACTGTATCCATCTTTGTCATCTCACCCTGTCGTTGGCTTTACATCTTGGGCTGCATAACTCCCCCTCCCCCACCAAAAACACACACACTACCCTGTTTCCTTGCTGTGCCCTCAGAGGGCACTTATTCTACCTAGCATATTCAATATCTGCCCATTTAAATGCTGCCATTCCTTGAAGCCTTTTCTTCATCTTTTTTT
>NW_006408640.1:7418279-7424901 GCF_000296735.1 Chrysochloris asiatica | reverse complement strand
TCAGTCCTGATAATAATTCTCCTTGAAGCCTTTTCTGACCACACACCTGGAGATAATCTACCTTGGATTAGAGTGTTGATATCATAAAGTATGTCATTCTTGTTAAAAATGGCAAATTCTTAGGAACAAAGATTACATGTTTCTCATCCTTGCATCTAGCACCTAGCACATGGCCTTGAGCAGAGTGGGTGCTCACTAAATGTTTGTTGATGAGTGAATGGATGAGCAAAAGAATTTACCCAGGACTATTCATCTTTCTTTTTTATGACTGCATCAGTCAAGCAGGGTTTCTCAGCTTTGTCACTGTTGATATTTTAGTCTGGATAATTCCTGTGTATTGTAGGATGTTTAACACCATCTCTGGTAGCTTCCCACTAAATGCCAGTAGCACACCCCTTCCCTTCAGCTGTGACAACCAGACATTGCCAGATATCCCTTGGGTGTCAACATAGTCCTGGGTAAGACACTTGAACATTACAATCCCACATTTTCTTATAAAGTATTAAGAGAAGAATATTGACAAAGATCTATTCCAAACAGGGGAAAAAAAAAATGCTTACCCCTTGGAGTCCTTTCTAAGTCCTAAGGAACTCATCTGTGTGAATCCCTCCTCACTTTCCTTCTCTCTCCCTGTCTTGCTACCTAGTACTTTATTCTAGGAGGCTTTTGATCAATTACTAACATCCAAGGAAAATACTTCAGAAACTAGAGTAGTAACATTTTAAGAATAGAATGCCTTCTAGAACTTGGTATTTTGAAATTGAATGTCTGCTATGTTCCTCAAACTGAGCTCTGCAGATACTTCTTGCTTGATCTCCTCCTATGCCTGCTGTGTGTGACATATGACCTTCTGTGCTTAGGAACTTAAGATGGTAAATCACTTCCCTGCATTTGATGTGCGATAAAACATTTACCACCTTGACTTCATGTGGACAAGTTCTGAAAGTGACCAAGTTAGACAACACTGCTTCATGCTCAGCCTCCCTGAGTTATTAGGTTCTTTGTAATCTTATTTCTCCCTCCAGTTTATCGATCTAGTAATTGTTTTCATTCATTCATTCAGTTTCTTTATTGGTACAGTATGATATATTCATTTTATAAGTCTAATTCAAGGAGTTAGTTGTTCAATGCGTGCTGGTGGTATTCTAAGATAAATAAACACTAGACTGTTAACCACAAGATTGGTAATTCAAACCTACCAGCCACTCCACAGAATAAAGATGAAGTTTTCTGCTCCCATAAAGATTTATAGCTACGGGAAACCTTTACAGGGTTGGAACTGACTCTATGGCACCTAACAACAACAATGATTGCTTAATGGGTTATTAAAATAGTATAATGGCTTCTTATATTAAGTCTTTGTTTAAAGTGTTCTACCGTAATGTCCCTCCTATTAATAGCATCCTTGGACAAAAACCAGTTGCCTTCAATGCATTCTGAATCCAGATAACCCCATGTGTGTCAGGGTTCAGCTATGCTTCACCAGGTTTTCAGTGGTTGATTTTTCAGAAGTAGATTGCCAGACCCTTATTCCAAGATATCTCTGGGTGAACTTGAACCACCAACCTTTAGATTAGCAGTCAAGCCCATTAATTGCTTGTGCTATGCAGGTACTTCCCTCTTAATCCATCTCTTCACCCTCCCCTACTATAGGCAGTTGCTTCCTCCCTCTTGCACAGCTCCTTCTTTATCCCACTTCTCCCCTCTTTTCCTGATTCTCAATCCACTTCACACTGACATTTTCCTTTGATCCCTTCGTGCTTTATAGATCCTTTGTCTCTGTTCCCCTACACAGCTTCTGTCTCTGTTGTGTGCTCCAATTTCAAATCACCAGGAACATAAGCTGTACATCACTGCGTCTTTTCTTTAGTCACACAAGCAGAGAAAAAGAAAAGGAAATCATCTTTCTGCCTGAGTGAAATCTCATTCATGCAGTTAGTCAGTGGGTCTGTTGTTCAGTACCAGCTGGAGAGAACATTGGACATGACCATCTTAATGAGAGAACTTCTGATGCAAGGGAAAAGCATATGCTTGGAAGAAACTGGCTGGAAAACTACTGAGAGATAGTCACCACTGAGAAAACCTAACTTCATAACATTATTTTTATTTCTTTGGGATCACAACTATACTTAGCTTTCCAGAGAATATTAGAATGTATGCTTGGTACAATGACTTTGGCTCTATGTGTTTATCCTGAGTGTGTCTCACACAAGTGGGAAAGATCTTTGATATTGTTCATTGACAAGCAATTAATGTGAACGATCCAGCTAGGAAGTCAGAGCAGCTAGTTGAAACTCAGCCTCATGGCACAGGATTCTGCCCTTTCATGCAAGTATTAGGTGTCTATATCCACATGTTTCTTCCACTCCTTGTTAGGAGAACTACCTATACTTGTAGGTGTCCTACCTTGTTTATACTATATACAGAAATGTGGATCTGAGTGTGTGTATAACAGCAGTTCAACAAATTATACAAAGCCAGCTGCTGGGAACAATGATCTACTTTTCATCCCTAGAAAAGCAGTAAGTTTGCTCCCAGTGGCCCTCTGTATCCTTTGAACTCTTTTATCTACTTGTCACCTCCCCTGATTACAAATGCAGCCTGCAGAACCTAGAGGGGAAAATAGTCCAGGTTCCTGCTGCCCACCAGCAAAAAATCTTTTTGAAACCAAAAACACTTATTTATCTCTGCTAACCCCAGGGAAGCTGAGAGCTTGACAGACAAGCAAGTTTAAAAAGGCAAATGTGTTTTGCCTAAGACTGAAAGATGATAGCCACTTTCACAACTATAGAATGAGTTCAAGACCATGGAACCAGAGCTAAGAGATACAGACATGATGGATTCCTTCAGAGTGGATCTTTGTGACATGGCCATAGCCTTTAACTTAATATGAATTCCCTGTAAAGCAAACATACCCAAATTTATATCATAATCTAAAATGTATTCTCCAAAGCCAAGTAGAAATCATCTGGAATATTCATAATGCTAATATCTTTCAGTAAAAATGAAGGGACCCCTACCTTGTGCTTTTATTAATCAAGACATTCCTTAAAATGAGGCTGGATTTTAAATTTTTATAATTTCATAATAGAATAGAAGTATGTATCTGGAAAAGACACTTCAGCCTTATTATGATGCTGACATTTCTTTTCACTCATAAAGAGAAGCAAGATAATGCCAATGCTATTTTAGCCTTTCTCCCTTATAAATTCATAAAGATAAATGTCATAAACACAGGTCAGCAATCATGCAGTATACATTATAATGGATTTTATTTTGGTCTGGCAGTAACTATTCCTTTTCCATATGTAAAAACTATTAAATTTTGGAATTTTTAAAATATAATTTTTGCATATCAATTGATATATTATTTTCTTTATTCTCCTGTAATTTTTCTTCTACAATCCTTTTTCATTTTCTCAATCACATTTGCTTTGTGGGACTCTATTTTATCAACTGTATGTAATCTTCTAGTTTTTATGCTTTTCACCCATTTTTGTCATAGTGGATGTTGACATCAGAACCCACTGGGAAACAAGATTTACTAGCCCATAATCTCACGCTGTTGTTCTGTGCCACTGAATCAGTTCCAACTCATAGTGACCCTGTATAGGGTTTCTGAGAAGCCACTAGTGAGTTTGAACTGACAGTCTTGTAGTTAGCAGTACAGTGCTTATTGTCCAATGCCACACTACATATTCCTAGTGAAAAATCAGAAAGAAAAAGAAAAAGAAAAAAAACAACCCTGGAATAGAGGTGGCATCTGACCTCCTCTGACTTCACCAGGAGCAAGAAGAATCAAACTCAAAATCAGCCCAAGGCCAATTCCCATGGAGCAGAGGTCACCCTACAATCTTCTTTACCAGTTCTGACACCAACCACTCCTACCATAGCACTCTCCACTTCTTTACTGGGTTTGATAATCCACTGCAATGGCCACCTAGAACTCACAGACAATATTCACAATTATGAGGTTTATTAGGGTAGTTAACAACTTACAATTCAAGATAAAAAATGCTTAGAATACAGTTCTTCAATCAGGTACATCTCACTCAGGTCCTCTGCCTCTCGTCTACATGCCCCCCTCCCCCTTCTTGGCCTCTGCCCTACTCTTGCAAGTATTACAAAGCTCATTTAGTGCTTCCGGTAAATGCCAAAGAACACCCTACTCTACCATAAGGCTTTTCCCTGAAGTCCCTCAGCTTCAGTTCCATGGGTATATCTCCCCTCGAGGCACCCTAATTTGCAAGCCAGTCTCTTGTCCAAAGGCATTCAGTGTCACCACTCTGTCTCATGCTCTGGCTCTTGGCTCTGTTGCCTCTGCTACTGTGACTTCAGTGTCACAGCTCTTTCTCCTGGATCAAGAAGGCTCAGGGGTCTTGGTGTCCAAAGGACATGCTGTATTCCTGGCTCTTCTTTCTTGATAGTGGTGATAGCCCCTATTCCTGCCTCTGAGATGACTCATTTTAAACCCAGTGGGATGGCAAAACTGACCAGATCCCTAGTTAGTTTCATATATTCTATTAGCATGATTCCATCCAGACATTTGCTGGGAGTTACGCACGCTATTGCTAGAAGAGTCATATAAAATAATTCACTGAACCACATAGTTCCAGGTAGAACTTCTGGTGACTTGTCAGATCTAAAAGTGAGTTTGTTCTCTTTTGAAGTGTTTAAGGCAACCCAAAGGTACCTTCAACACAGAGTGCCACTGACATGATTGTCCATGTACTATTAGAAGAAATGGACAAGTTTCTAGAAACACACGACCTACTTAAATACTGACTGAAGTAGAAAAAGTGAATAGGCCTATAACAGGAGAAGAAACTGATCAAGTCATTAAAAAACTCCCCACTGAAAAAGTCCAGCTCCAAATATTCAGAAAGGAGTTGACACCAATTCTACTCAAACTATTCCAGAATATAGAAAAGGATAGAAAACTCCCAAACTTCTTTTATGAAGTAAGCATAACTGTGATACAAAAACCAGGCAGACATGACTAAAAAAAGAAATTGTAGACCAGCATACTTCATGAACATAGATGAAAAAAAATCTCAACGAAGTCCTTGCCAATAGACTCTAACAATACATAAAAAACAATCAAAATCCACACATCATGACAAAGTGGGATTCATACCAGTTATGCAAGGATGGTTCAATATTAGAAAAACAATCAAAGTAATCCACCACATAAACAAAACAAAAGGAAAAATCACAGTATCATATTAATTGGTGCAGAAAAGGCATTTGACAAAATCCAATTTCATTCCTGATAAAAACACTCAACAAAATAAGAGTGGAAGGGAAATTCCTCAACATAATTAAGAACACATAAACAAAACTGACAGGGAATACAATAACTCCATACAATAAGCACTAGACTTTGAACTACAAGGTTGGTAGTTTGAGGCCACCAGCCACTCAATGGGAGAAAAATGAGGTTTTCTGCTCCTGTGTAGATTTATAGCCTAGGAAAACTTATACAGGGTCACTATGAGTTGGAACCAGCTTGACAGCACTCTACAAAAGCATACAAAAGCAACAGCCAGCATCATTCCCAATGGTGAGGAACTGAAACCATTCTCCTTGTAAACCGGAACCAGCCAAGGATGCCCTTTATCACCACTCTTAGTCAATACTGTGCTAGAAGTCTTAGCTAGAGCTATAATGCAAAAAAGGGAAATTAAAGGCATCCAAACTGACAAAGAAGTAAAACTCTCTCTATTTGAAGATTATATGATCCTATACTTAGAAGATCTCAAAGACTCACCAAGAAAATTAATGAAACTAATAGATACATTCAGCAAAGTGTCAGGGTATAAGATTAACATACAAAAATCAGGTAAATTTCTATACAGAAAAAGAGCTCTGAAAAGGAAATCAGGAAAATAATGCCATTTGTAATAGCCACCCTAAAGATTACATACTTGAGAATAAATCTAACCAGAGAAACAAATGGCCTATACAAAGAAAATTAGACAACACTACTACAAGAAACCAACATAAATGGAGGAATATACCGTGCTTGTGGATAGGAAGACATAGCATTGGAAAAATGCCAACACTACCCCAAGCAATCTTTAGATATAACATAATCCCAATCCAGATTGCAACATCATTCTTTAAATAGATGGAAAAGCTAATCACTAACTTTATATGGAAAAGAAAGAGACCCCAGATAAGCAAAGCATAAGTAAAAAAGAATAATAAAGTAGGAGGCCTCTCACTTCCCAATCTCAAAACCTATCACACAGCCAAAATAGTCAAACCAACCTGGTATTGGTATAATGAAAGCCACATAGATCAATGGAACAGAATTGAGAACCCAAAAGTAAATCCAAACACCTGTGATCAGTTGATTATCGACAAAGGGCCAAATGCATTAAATGAGGGAGGAAATTGTCTCCTCAACAAATGATGCTGGCAAAACTGGAAATCCATTTGTAGAAAATTGAACCAAGACCCATATCTCACACCAGATGAAAAATGAACTCAATGTGATTTAAAGATCTAAATGTGGTATTCAAGGAGTCTATGTCCGATGGATCTTGGCTGAAAGCAGAGAATATCAGAAGGATGTTTACCTGTGCTTTATTGACTACACAAAGGCTTTCGATTGTGT
>NW_006408640.1:7408685-7413279 GCF_000296735.1 Chrysochloris asiatica | reverse complement strand
CCTGTGCTTTATTGACTACACAAAGGCTTTCAATTGTGTGGATCATGGACAACATTGTGAAGTATGACTATTCTGAAACACTGAATTGTGCTCATGAGGAATCTGTACCTGGACCAAGAAACAGTTGTTCAAACAGAACATGGGAACAGTGAATGGTTAAAAATTAAGAAAGGTGGGCGACAAGGTTGTATTCTTTCACCATACTTATTCAACCTGTATACTGAGCAAATAATCTGAGAGCTGGGTAATATGAAGAAAAATGTGGCATCATGTTTGGAGGAAGACATATTAACAATTTGCGATATGCAGATGATACAACCATGCTTGCTGAAAGTGAAAAGGACTTAAAATATTTACTGATGAAGATCAAAGAGCACAGCCTTTGGTATGGATTACATCTCAATGTAAAGAAAATAAAAATCCTCACTACTGGACCAATAAATAACATTCTTATCAATGGAGAAAAGATTGAAGTTGTCAAGGACTTCATTCTTCTTAGATCTCGCGGAAGCAGCAGTCAAGAAATCAAACGACATATTGCATTAGGCAAATCTGCTTCACAATATCTTTTTAAAGTGTTGAAGAGCAAAGATGTCAGCTTGAGGACTAAGGTATGCCTGACCCAAGCTATGGTGTTTTCAATAACCTCATATGCATGCAAAAGCTGGACAGTGAATAAGGAAGACCGTAAAAGAATTGATGGCTTTTAGTTATGGTGTTGGAGGAGAATACTGAAAGTGCCATGGGCTGCCAAAAGAACAAATGCATCTGTTTTGGAAGAAGTGCAGCCAGAGTGCTCCTTGCAGGCCAAGATGGCCAAACTTCATCTCTCATACTTCAGACATATTGTCAGGAGGAACCAATCACTGGAGAAGGATACCATGTTTGGTAAGATGGAGGGGCAAAGAAAAAGAGGAAGACGCCCAACGTGATGGATTGGCCAAGTGACAGCAATGATAGACTCAAGCGTGGCAACAGTAGTGAGGTTGCCCAGGAACAGGCAGTGTTTTGTTCTGCTGTGCATAAGGTTGCTATGGGTCAGTACTGACTCAATGGCACCTAACAACAACAATAACATTAAGGTGGAGGGTCAGAGAAAAAGAAGAAGACCCCCTACAAGATGGATTAGCCAAGTGGCAGCATTGATGGACTCATGTGTGGCAACAGTAGTGAGGTTGGCCCAGGTTCGGGCAGTGTTTCATTCTGCTGTTCATAAGATACCTTATGAGTCAGTACTAACTTGATGGCACCTAACAACAACAACAAGAACTTCAATGGTGGTGGTGGTGGTTATGTGCCGTGGAGTCATTTCTGACTTATAGCGACCCTGTACAGGTTTTCCGAGGCTGTAATTCTTTACGGGAGCAGAAAGCCTCATCTTTGTCCCATGGAACAACCATTAGTTTCAAACTGCTGACCTTGCAGTTCACAGCCCAATTCGTAACCACTACGCTACCAGAGCTCCTTAAGGACTCCATTAGAGAGATGTAAATCACAACAGCAATGAGATTTCATCTGACTCCAGCATTAACAACAAAATTGAAAACAACAACAACAACAAATGGTGGTGAGAGTGTTGAAAGACTGGGATCATCCTACATTGCTGATCGAACTGTGGAAAATGGTATGGTGCTGTCTCAGAAAGTTGAACTAGAAATACTGTCCCAGAAAGTTCAAAGTAGATTGACCCAGCAACTTCTCTGCTGGGTATATATCCTCCAAAAATAAGAGCTATGACACAAATAGATACATGCATACTCATGTTCACTGCAGCATTATTCACAATTACAAAAAGATGAAGTTAGCCTAAATGCCCATCAACCAAAGAATGGTTAAACAAATTTTGGTACATAAAAACAATGCAATATTACACAACACTGAAGAATAACGATGAATTTGCAAAACACCTCAGAACATGGTGAATTTGAAAGACATTATGCTGAGTGAAATTAGTCAATTACAAATATATATATATTGTATGAGATTACTTGTAAAAAGTTATGTGGGAGGTTGAAATTATGGGCTAGAGGGAAGACACATATCAACATGGGTGACGGGGCAGGCAATATACAACAAGAGAAATGTTGGTGGATGAAAGATGAAGGTATCAGGAGACACAGGAAGGAGTGCAAAGTTACAGGGAATAGAGGTAAATACTGTTAATTGTTGATACATGGAGGGGATTGCAGCCATGTATAAACTTCAAGCATGTATCAACATTCAAACAAGTGTATGACTTTTGTTGAATGTAAAACTGATGTTCTGCTCTGTAAACCTTCATTCTGTTCACAAGAAAAAGTTTAACATAAAAAAAAAAAAAAGATAAATGAAGAGGTCTGGTGTAGCAGGGGGAAAATGAAATAAGATGTGAAATTTAGGCATATGATTAAGGAAATCTTTTGAATGAAACTAATAATTGTTGCTGTTGTTAAGTATTGTTTAGTCTGTTCCACCTCATAGCAACCCTGTATAGTGTTTCCAAGAAACAGCTAGTGGGTTTGAACCACTGACCTTATGGTTATCAGTCCAATGCTCACAGTGCAATACTAGGATCCAACTAATAACTGTGAAACACAAAATAACAATTCTACCACATATCTCCATACAATAAGCACTGGGCTGCAAAACACAAGGTCTGTAGTTGGAGCTCGCCAGCCACTCTAATGGGAGAAAGATAAGGCTTTCTGCTCCTGCAAAGATTTAAAGCCTTGGGAGCCCTATAAAGGGTTGTTATCAGTCGGAACTGACTCCATGGCACTTAAAAACAGCAACTAAAACAACCACACATCTGTCAGCTTCTCATACCATGGTGACTTTCATGTTACTGTGATGCTGGAAGTTACAACACTGATGTTTCAAATGCGTGCAAAGTCAATCACAGTGGACAGGTTTCAGCAGAGATTGCAGACTAAGATAGAGTAGGAAGAAAGGACTGGAAATTTAATTCCATCAATTAGTCGATGTATTATAAAATACTTTTTTCTAATATAGTCCTGGAAGATGAGCCCACTAGTTGGAAGGGCACTGAAAAAACACAGTGACTGCAACAATGCACTGGAACATACCAACGATCCTGAACATGGGACAAGACCACACAACATTTTGTTCTTTTGTACATGGGGTCACTATGAATTGGGGCCCACTCAACTGCTAACAACAAAATATCAGTTGTTGGCACACAAAAAACTTTAGAGACAACTTTCAATTACTAATAGAAAAGCCAATAACATGAACAATAACATCATAGAGATAAGCACTCCTTAGAGCAATCAAACATATAAGATCCAAAGAGCAGCATTTGTTCATCCAGAGACAAACTTCAGAACATAGGAAGAGATAGGAAGGAATGATGAATGGAAACTGGACAGACAGGGAGAAAGAAAGAAGAGTGCTGTTATTCTGTGGGGATTACAATCGATATCCCAAAACAAACTGTATGAATGGTTGAATGGAAAAGTAACTTGCTCTATAAAATGTTCACCCAAATCACAATAAAAGGTTAAAAATATCTTAAATTTAAAAAGTCAAGACTAAGAGTGCTGGGTGGAGAGGGTTCAGGGCAGAGCTCCAAGGCTCTGAACCACATATCTAGGAATATTTGGGAAGTTTGAAGGCTTATGGCTAGTGGGGCTTGTAGCAGGAGTGGGAAATCACTTATTTTTTTAATCTGCCGGGCTCAGCGGCCTGGAACCAACAACTTGGGCAAGGCCAAATGACAAGACCAAGCAGGGGAACAGACCCACCACAGAGTAAGCCACAGAAAATTCAGATCAAAGGTAGACAATACACTTTGTAGCTTTTGCTTTGTTCTGATTATTTTTTCTTTGCCCACCCCCCACTGTTTGTATACCTCCATTCTGGTGACTAGAGGGAGAGCCTGAGTGAGTGGACACCCCCCACCCACACCACTGGTGGATTCTTCTGCCACATATGTGCACAGTTACTATCACCCCAAGAGCAGGCCCTGAACTGTTTTTTAATAGCGAAAACACCACACAAGGGGTGTGGAGAGGTAAAGAGAGTTTAAAAACAAAACAGGCTGAAAATTAAATTAAATCCTGAGGTACACCATAACAACCAACAGTGGCATCATGAAATTTATCAGGCAGCGTTGAAGGCAAGAAGTTGAAAGAGGACATTAAAGTCGTACTCATACTAGGCTACAAATTTTTTTTTTTTCTTTTCTCCCTTCTCTCCCTTTTCTGTGATTATAGTCTACAGTATCTTATCTAGTTTTTTGTTTTGTTTTGTTTTTCTTGTTTTATGCTCCTCCTTTTACCTTTGGGGGACTCTTTCTCTTGCTATATTACCAAAGAAGAGACAGATATAAGAAGAGTGAAAAGGAAAGCCCACATCCTGATCACATCTACCTGGAGGCAATCAGAAAGCATAAAAAATACCAAAACACACACTCAACTAAGTATTAAGGCCACAGATAAACACTAAACATGTCCAAGAAGCAAAAGCAGATGACCATATCAGCACATGTCCAGAAAAAAGATAAAATGTCTGAGACAAATGACCTAGAGGTAGACCTGGACTCCATTCTGAAAGGAGGGCAGGTCTTAGAAATGCCTGAGAAGGAATTCAGAAA
>NW_006408640.1:7398913-7406250 GCF_000296735.1 Chrysochloris asiatica | reverse complement strand
GTATACGATAGGATGAATGTAAAGCTAATGTTCTCCCATGTAAACTGTCACATAATTCACAATAATGCATTTAAAACATAAAGACTGAGAGATCCTTCTAGTCCCTTGTGAGGAAACAGAAGTAAACAGAAGCCTAACTAACATTTATCAAATATTTAAAATGAATTTGACAGCATAAACTATTTTATGTAACAACATCTCATTTCTGCTTTTTCATCTTGTGTATAGGGAAACAGAGTCTTCAACTATTTAAGTAAGAGGCCTAAGGTTAGACTGTGAGGCAATGACAGAGCTGGTGCTGTAATAAGAAATAACTTTTTTAAATGACAAAAAGACAGCATGGAGCTCACCAGATGGAATACACAGGAGTTAAATTGACATCTGTGGGAAGAAATGGTGCAAAAGCTCAATATCATCAACCAAAATGAGGCCAGGGGCAAAAGATTGTGGGACAGATTAGCAATTACTCAAATGCAAGTTCAGACTGAAGAAAATTAAAACAAACTCACAAGAACCAAAATATGACCTTGATTATGTCACACCTGAATTTAGAGGCCATCTCAAGAACAAATTTTATGCATTAGACACTAATGACCAAGGACCAGAAGAGTCATGGGACAACATCAAGAACATCATGTAGGGAGAAAGCAAATATCATTTTAAAGATAGGAAAGAAATAAAAGGCAAATATGGATGTCAGAAGAGACTCTCTGAAACTTACTCTCCAGTGAAGAGATACCAAAGCAACTAGAAGAAATGAGGAAGTAAAAGAGTTGTACAGAAAATTTCAAAGAGCAGCTTAAAAAGACAAAGTCAAGCATCATAATGAAATGGGCAAAGGCCTGGAATTAGAGAACCAAAAGGGAAGAATATGCTCAGCATTTCCTAAACTAAAAGAGCTGAAGAAAATTTCCAGCTTTCAATATTGAAAAAATCTATGAACAAAATATTGAATGATGCAGAAAGCATCAAAAGAAGATAGAAGGAATACACAGTCACTGGACTAAATAAAAGGTGGATGTTCAACTATTTCATGAGGTAACATATGATTAAGAGCCAATGGTTCTGAAGAAGGACATCCAAGATGCACTGAAGGCATTGGAGAAAAACAAGACTCCATGGAATTGACAGAATATCTTTTGAAATTCTTCAACAAACTCATGCAGCACTGGAGGTTCTCACTCATCTATGCAAAGAAATTTGGAAGATAGCTACTTGGTCAACTGATTGGAAGATATCTATATTTGTGCAAATTTGAGAGAAACGTGACCCAACAGAATGCAGAAATTATGGAACAATATCATCAACATCACATGCAAGGAAATTTTGCTGAAGATCATTTTTAAAAGTTCATTGATGGGAAGCTGCCAGAAGCAGACATGGAACCAAGGATATCATGAATGACGTCAGATGGATCTTGACTGAAAGCAGAGAATACCAGAAACGAGTTTATTTGTTCTTTATTGACTATGCAAAGGCTTTTGACTGTGTGGATCATGACAAGCTATGGACAACATTGTGATAATAATGGATATTCCAGAACAATTCATTGTGCTCATGAGAAACCTTTACATAGACCAAGAGGCATGTGCTAGACCAGAACAAAAGAATATTGAATGGTTTAAAATCAGGAAAGTTGTATGCCAGAGCTGTATCTTTTCACCATACTTATTCAGTCTGTATGCTGAGCATACAATCCTAGAAACTGGATGATATGAAGAAGAATGTGGCATCTGGGTTGGAGGAAGTCTCATTAACCACCTGTGATATGCAGATGATACAATCTTGCTTGCTGAAAGCAAGAAGACTTAAAAGACTTACTGATGAAGATCAAAGATCACAGTCTTCTGTATTAGTTGCAAACATCCTCACAAATGAACCAAAAATACCACCATGATAAATGGAGAAAAGATTGATGTTGCCAAAGACTTCTTTTTTTTTTTTTTAACCCACCATCAGTACTCCTGGAAGCAGCAGTCAAGAAATCAACCAACATATTGCATTAGGCAAATCTGCTGAACACAACCTCTTTAAAGTGCTCAAGAGCTAAGAGATCAGCTCTAGGATTAACGGGTGCCTGCCCCAAGCTATGGTATTTTCAATAGTTTCATATGCATGTGAAAGTTCAACAAAGAATAATGAAGTATAGAAGAAATTATGCTTTTGAGTTACGGTTTTGGCGAAGAGTATTGAAAGTACCATAGATCACCAAAAGAACTAATATGTCTGTGTTGGAAAAAGTACAGCCAGAATGTTCCTAAAAGTAAGGATGACAAGACTTCGTCTATCATGCTTTGGACATGTTATCAGGAGAGACCAGTCCCTGGAGGACAACGGATAGGAGGAAGACCCTCAACAAGCGTGACAACAATTGTGAGGCTGGCACAGTACCGAGTAGTGTTTTATTCTGTTGTACCTAGCATCACTGTGAGTTGGAACAGATTCGAGGTCACCTAACAACAACAATGCCACTTAATTAGTGAAGCACCTGCTATAATCTCAATATTACTTTCCTCATTAAAAATAAAGAAACTGATATTGTAAGGCAGCAAAATTCTCAAAATTGACAAATCTTCCCATTCAAAACCAGTCTTTATTAAACGTCTCCCTCCTGCTTATTCCCCCTCACCACAGCTATAGCAAAGACCAATGACATTTAATCATTTAGTTATATTAGCTAAAAAATTTAACTATATAAACTGGAAACAAAGCATATAAATATAGAAAAATACACCGTCAATATTATTTTTTAAAGTATCCTCAATAAATTACGTCTATGAGAGTTAGTCAAAAAGTTTTGCTACTAATGTCCCAGTTCATACATGTTAATTACAAAAAAAAAACATGGTTAGACATGTCTCTGTGATCAGTGAATGGCAGCAGACAAATTGTCCCAGTAATGCACTTGTCGTAGTCTCTGTTGTTATGTGCCATGGAGTCGGTTCTGACTCGTAGAGACCCTGTACACGGTTTCCGAGGCTGTAAATCTTTACGGGCAAGAGCAGAGAGCCTCACCTTTCTCCCGCGGAACAGCTGATAGTTTGAAACTGCTGACCTTGAGATTAGCAGCCCAATTGGTAACAACTACGCTACCAGAGCTCCCTGTAATTTCGTTATGGTGCCTTAAAAAAAAGATTCAATAAAAATAATGGCTTCTGAGGGGTTCTGCTGGGCCAGTTACATTCACAGCAGAGAAGTCAACTCAGAAGTTTATGGAGAGTTTTTTTTGGGGATTCCTAAGGGAAATCCTGGTGTGGCTCTGTAGGATAAACACTGGACTGCTAACCACTAGGTCAGTGGTTCAAACTCACCAGATACTCCTTGGGAACCCCATCAGGAAAGTCTATTCAGGGTCACTATGAGTTGCATGGACTTAAGGGCACTTAGCAACAAATTCAAGGGATAATCTTTTGATTTTCTCAATGGACACAGAACACTCCTGGGGGTTTATTATGAAGAAGTTTAAAGAAAATTGAAACTTCCTTCAATTTTGAGAAAACTGGTGAGGAAAAGACTAGAAAATTTGAGCTGAGGAATTTTTTTCCATCATGATGACGTACCTGCTCATTCTTCGATGGTAGCCAAGGCTGTTTTAAGAGAATTTCATTGGCAAATCTTTTCCCATCCACCCTACAGACCCTATCTTGCCTCTTCAGACTTCTTTTTGTTCTCCAAACTCAAGAATGTTTCAAAGAAACATAGTTTTTAAATCCTTCGAGGATACCGAAACTGCCTTTTTGGCATGGTTTAAATAAAAGAGTACAGAAGTCTTTAGTTGAGGGTTTGTTATTGTAAAGTGCCATCAAGTCAGTCCTTACTCATAGCAACCCCATGTAGGGTTTCTGAGAAGCCACTGGTGGACTTGAACTGCCAACCTTGCAGTTAAAACTGACCTTAAGGTCCAGTGCATCGTCCTGCAGTGCCGCACCAGGACTCTTAAGGAAAGGTTAGAGATGGAAACACTGCTTTCAGAAAGGACATAGACCTAGATGGAGGACATATTGAGAAACAATAGCTTCACGTTGTGATATTTTAGTTGAATAAGGTTTTCTATGCTTTTATAGCAATGTTTTACTTGTATCTATTTATGATTCAGGATCTCCAGTTAGTATACAAAATAAATGCAAAGACCACCCTCCTGAAAGCCAGAATATTCAAAGCATAGATTTTATTCCTTGTCAAGAATAATGTGTCTCAAGACTACATTACATTGCCACTTATTTACGTATTAAGCTGAATTGCAGATCAGCTTAAAAAATGTCTATTAATGATGAAATAACCTCTTTCAGAAGGACAGTGTACAGACTGTGTCAGTACTTTTAAAGAGAATAAAGTGCTTATTGAGATTTGCATTTGGAGATTTGTGAAATTCAGTCTAAAAGAGACAATACACATCCTCTTGTGAACCCCACTGGGTCAGCACCCTCTCAGTGTTCTTGCTGTTGTTAGCTGTCAAACCACCCCCCAATTCATTGTGACCCACACACACACACACACACATACACAAAAGAGATTCTCTTCCTCATGGTTGTTTTAGGATCAAAATTATTATAATCCAGAGGGTTTTTATTGTCTGATTTTCAGAATTGGACCTCCAGGCGTTTCTTCCTAATTCATCTGAGTCTGGAAGCTATGCTGAAACCTATTCAGCATCATAGCATCCAAGGGCTGAATGGTAACTGTCAAACCCAGGTCTCGTGCATGGTGGTAGTGATGGTGATATCCCGTGGAGTCAGTTCTAACTCATAGTGACCCTGCATAGGGTTTCTGAGGCAGTAAATCTTTACAGGAACAGAAAGCCTCATCTTTCTCCTGTGGAGCAGCTGGTAATTTCGAACTACTGACCTTGAAGTTAGCAGCCCGACTCATAACCCACTAAACTACCGGTGCTCCTTGGTCTCCTACACGGAAGGCAAGAATTCTACCACTGACCCACCACTGTCCATGCTGCAGCATTCTAGAGTTACCCTAAGAATGACTCAAAGAACTGTATGCAAATGGGTGCTAGTTTGGGTGCTAGCTTGGGAGACTTGGGGAAGGAATGGAAGCAGGACCCTGTTTCTAGGATGACAAAAGGGGCTGCCCTTATCTGATTTTGTTTTCCCTTCCCTCCCCATCCTGAGAAATAAACAAAGAGGCAGACAGAAGCAAAGTCCAGGAAAGAAAACCTGCACTTGAGAGTAGAGAGGCTTTAACAATTCCTTTGGGTTATTCCCAAACTAGGTCTCCACAAGAACTCATTGTCCCAGGGTAGGTTCAAGATGTAAAACACAGACATTGTTTAAAAATAAAATCTCATTTTTCCACAGAGTACAGTATGAACTATATTTAAGGGCCACTTTCAAAAACCTCTTTGTGTATGTCTGTGAGTTTTCTGCCAGAGTGGATTTCATGGGAGCAGCTTTTCTTGTATGCAAACTATTTTGTTTACATTATTGCTTTAGCAACATACCTGGTCTTTTGAAGATGCTTGGAATGCCAAGTGTCATACAATCTTCTGAGATGAGGACAACCTCAAGAGAACATATTAAATAGCTGTGAAAGTATTGTCAAGAGCCATTTGGCATGTTCCCAGGAAAGTCTGCTCTCCAATCACTGACCTTTCAGATTTCCAACCTTAAGTTCTTACTGCATTCCAACTTATGTAAGTACAGAAATCTTTTAAGATTTTAAAGGTGTTCAGAAAAAACTCAAAGCAAATCAAAGCTGTTGGTAATAAAAGCAACCACTCTTTTTCTAAAACAAAGAAACAATACTTCCCGCAGAAGAAATGCCTTCTCTGGGTTGTCCAATGCCCACACAAGGTACCCTTCAATAGCACATCTTTTGTTAGCTTTAATTTCAGTCTCACAATTTTGAGCAACTTTGAAAGAAAAGAATTGCTAGGCAGCATTTAGGGAATCTGTTATTCTGAAACAAGACAAGGAACCTTTCTTGTTGAGAAAGGCATGCCCACAGCTTCTGTAACATGCACCCAAGCCTACTGTGCCCATCAGCTCATGTGTTGTCAAGTAGCTGTGAGATTTGTGAGGTGATTTAGAACGTCCACTGTGACTACACATCTAAGCTTCATCCTCCAAGCCAACATATATTTCTGATAATGCTCATTTTTTAAAATCCTGTACTGATTCATATGCTTAAGGGTCCTCAAGGGTTGGGCAGTTTCTGTTTGACCAACTTCTATGTTTAATGACTGTTATTTTGTTTTTGTTTTTTAGTTTTGACTTGGTTTATAAAGCAAATGGGTATTCCATTCAATGATTCATGCAAACGTTGTTTTGTAATATAGATTTAAATCCCCACAATGTACCAGAACTCTTCCCACTTCCTCCCTGTGCTTACCATTTCCCTTGGTAAATGAGCTTTATACCCTTTTGATCTCTTATGGTTGATTATTCTAATGAGTATGGTCTTCCCTATTATAACTGTTCACTTTATAGGCCTGTCTATCATTTAGTGCAAATTTTAGACATGAAGGTAAGTTCAGTTCCAAAACTGAAGGATGTCTAAGGACAATATTCTTTGTTTTCAGCAAAGGTAAATACTCATGTACAAATATCCTCTCTCAAACCATATGTATTTGTGGGTATATTCTCATTCTCCCTCCCATAGCTGTTCAACTTGTGTATTAATCCATGTATCTAATCATAGAACACTGTTGTTGCAGGATTGTGCATATAACAGTCTTCACCAGTAGTCCCTTTAACTCTTGCTCTACACCATGTCTCCCCCTACCTTCATTATTCTTCTGCCAGCTTCCCTCTTGTTGCATATTGCCTTCCTCATCACCCAAGTTAACACATGTCTACCCTCTAGCCTGAAGTCCTGGTGGGGTAGTGTAGGATAAGCAATGGACTACCAGGTTGGTTTGAACCACAAGGTTAGCAGTTCAACCCCACCAGCCACTTCTCAGAAACCCTATACAGGGTTGCTATGAGTCGGAATCGTCTGGATGGCACTTAACAACAACAATAGTTTTAGGTTTTATATTTAGATCTTTAATCCATGTTGAGTTTGTTTTTGTATTTGGTGTGAAATATGGGTCTTGCTTCATTCTTTTGCCAGTGGATTTCCAGTTTAGCCAGAACCATTTGCTGAAGAGAATATCTTTTATCCATTTAACGTGTTTTTGTCAAAAATCAGCTGACTGCTATGGATGCATTTACTTCTGAGTTCTCAGTTCTGTTCTATTGATCTATGTGTCTTTCCTTGTACCAGTACCAGGGTGTTTTGACCACTGTGTTCATGGAATGGTAATATGTTTTGAGATTGGAAAGAGAGAGGCCTCCTATTTTATTCTTCTTTTAGTAATACTTTGCTTATCCTGGGTCTCTTTC
>NW_006408640.1:7354607-7375411 GCF_000296735.1 Chrysochloris asiatica | reverse complement strand
CCCACCCCTTGGAAAAGAGTGATGCCAAAAGGACCAAAGACAGAAACAATATAAAAGCAGAGACAGAAACCACCAATCAAAAACAAAAATAAAATCATAATTGACTCTCCATTGGCCTTTGCTGTGCAGGTAGGGATAAAGGGTCCCAACCAGGTCAACTTTGGGGTTGGGTCCCAGAGTCAGGCATCGTAAGAAGCAACCTATGGAATTCCAATAGGAAAACTGTGGGTGCAATGCTGGATCCTTTTGGGGATGTGCTTCTGCCAGCCTGAAGGCATCTGGGCTGGGCAGTGAGGGCAATATCAGAGTGAAGCAGATAGATATGTGAAAAATGAAAAGTGAAAGATGAAAACTTGGTCACACCTCTCCCTCTAGATGCGCAGCTCCACAGATTCTAGTGCTGGGTCACTGCCTCCACTTGGCTGTGGCCCTGTCCACCAACCTCAGGACCTCAGGCCACTGGCTGCTGGATAAATTTAGATATTGTTGTATTTTGCTTCCAGAGGCAAATTTCTGCACAGGTGGGCACCAGAAACTGGCTCCCAGAGACTTATACAAGATGCAGATCTCTGCTGCTGTTTTGCAGATCACTCCTTCTCTGCTTTTTCTTCCCTTTTCAAAGGAGATTTTACTATCTATCTACTATCTATCTCTGCTTCATCTGCCCCCAAACCATAAGTGCTTTTCCATCACATCTTAGAGACAATTATGCTGGATATATAACTTTTGATGGGCATTTTTTTCTCTTTCGGGGCTATGTATACATCATCCTATTGTCTTCTTGCCTTTGTGCTTTCTGGAGAAAAATCAGAGCTTAGCCTTATTGGTTCTCCTGTTTAGGTGGCTCTTCATTTTTCCTGAGCTGCTTTCAGGATTCTTTCTTTTTCTTTGGTTTTTGAAAGTTTGGTCATGATATGTCTTGGTAATTTTCATTTGGATCTACCTTATTTGGAGTTCATTGAGCTTCTTGAATGCATACCTTCTTGGTTTTCATGATATTAGGGAAGTTTTCCTCCAACAAAACTTTGAAGGAAATTTTTTCCTCTGTGCTTTAAAAAAAAAATTTTGTGCCTTCTTGTTCTGGAATTTTAGTCACATATAAGTAGTTCCTCTTGTTAGAGTTCCACATAGCTCTAGGCTTTCTTCCATTTTTTGGTTCATTTTTCTGATTGTTTCTCTAACAGATTACTATTAAGAGATTTGTTTTCAATTTTGCTAATCTGTCTTTCATTGATTCAATTATACATTTTTGTCCTTGTAATGCATTATCTACTTATGAAACTTTAATCTCCTGGAGTTCTATTTGCTGTCTTTGTTCCTAATTTTCCCTTTATTCTGTTGATTTGTTCTTGTGTTTCTTTGTTTTTAGTTATTCTAGAGTTTTGTCTGTGTTTTCCTTGATTTTGTCTGTGGTTTTGTCAAACTTTCTCTCAATCCATAGGAAATAGCTGGATATAATTCTCTTGAGTTGCTTATCAAGTAACTCCAAATGCATTTATTCCTCCAGAAGATTTTATGACCTATTATTGGGTCATTTAGTTGAGCCATCTTGTGTATCCTGCTTGTGTGTGTATGTGTTTGTGTGTGTGACTTGAAGTTGTCTATTGTCACTGATATAATGTAGTGTTCTTTTTTCTTGTATATTGATTTGATTCACCATTATTGTTGTTGTTGTTGTTGCGGTTAATATAGCCAAGTAACAGGTTGGTCATGTTACTGTGATCACTAGTTAGGCAGCATTGGGGCGCTTACCACCTGTCTGCAGGAAGAGTTGGTAGATTTGGTAATTAATGGGTGCCTGCCTCCCATACAGAGCATCTGAAGGCAGGCTGAGTGGCTTTTGGTCACCATCTGTTATTGATCCAGAAGTGTTTGAGCAGGAGGCAGTACTTGTCTGTGGGTGGGGCAACAGTGTGATGAGTATGACTGGGTAGGTTCACTGGCTTCCAACTGCTGGGGAAAGATTGAAAAAAAAAAAAAACAGGGAGGAAAACAAGAAAAACCAAAGTGTGGAAATAGAGGAATAGAGGGGAAACATAAGTAAAATTTTACAAAGTGAAAAGAAGAAGAGAAAAATTTAAAAACTAAATGTATTCCAATGTTGGCTCTAGCTGCCAAACACACTGTAATGACAGTGTGAGCATGCCATGGGAGCATGCACCTCTGAGTGCAGAGGGTTCAGAGTCATGTGCTACTGAATGTGGAGGAAGCAGGGTGTGAGGCACCCACTAAGCTGGATTTTTAAAAGGTGTTGTTAGAAAGAAAAAAAAAAGAGAGAATGTGGGAGGGAAGAACTGAGTAGAAAGGAAAATATAAAATTAAAAAAAACAACAACAAATTTAACTATCACAAGGGTTAGCAGCCAAACACAACTGCAGTGGGAACATGCATAATCATCCATAGGTAGTGCTGCTGACCATGGTTGGGTAGGGAAGGAGTGGGCACCACTCCATGAGATTTAAAAAAACAAACAAAAAATTACATGACTGCTAACTTTCTGGGTCAAGCCACCATCATCTCCTTCAGGGTTAAGCAAAAACTTCCTTACTGATGGACCTACTTCTACTCTTGGTGCCTCTTACTGTCTTGTCTCTTTTACACACAGAAGCAAGATGTTGTTGTTGTTGTTATGTGCCGTCGAGTCAGTTCTGACTCATAGCGACCCTGTATAAGGTTTCCAAGGAGTGGATGGTGAGTTTGAACTGCCAACCATGCGATTTAAGCTGACTATGCAGTCTAGCGCATTAGCCTGCCGCACCACACCAGAAGCAAGATGGTGGTGGTGGTGGTGCTGTGCCGTGGAGTCGGTTCTGACTCATAGCGACCCTGTACAGGATTTCCAAGGTGGTAAATCTTTACAGAAATAGAAAGCCTCATTTTTCTCCCGCAGAACAGCTGGTAGAACTGCTGACCTTGTGGTTCATAGCCCAATTCATAACCACTATGCTACCAGAGCTCCTTAGAAGCGAGATAGAGCCCTTAAATAAAGGCCAGTCAGATTGTATCCTGCCCCTGATCAAAACTTCCCAAAGGCTTCCTCTCTCAGTCACACTAAAATCCTTACTAAAGGGTTGGCTCCTGCCAACTACGACATCACTTCTAGTACACAATGGAGAAGAGACTGGGCTGGGGAAGAAAGTGTATCCACCACATATAGATGACAGCATGCCTGCAGGCAAGTCAGCATCAGAAAGCGATACTTGGCCTAGCAGAGCTCCCATCCAACTTCATCAGGAGATTCAAGATCGTACCCTTTCCCCCATCAAAAAAAGGAAAATGGAAACCTGTGCTTAAAAAACAAACAGGCACCAATGGAATAGTATGCAACACTGAAAAATAGCAGTGAATCTGTGAAACACTTCATGATATGGATGAGCCTAGATGACATTATGTCAAGTGAAAATAGTCAATTATTAAAAGATAAATATTGTAAATGATAATGGTTGTAAGAAGTTAAGAAAAGGCTTTCTTATAAAAGAAATTTTGTGATGGTATGGAGCTGTAGGATCAACATCAGACTGCTAAACACAGGGTCAGTGGTTCAAACCCAGCAAGCACTCCTTGGAAATTGTATACTGGGTTGCTATAAATTGGAACAGACTTGACAGCAGTTAACAGAAACTTAACAAGAGGAATAGAAAAAAAAAAAAGAAAATCAAGGAGGTGAAGAAAGAAGAATTAAGAAGAAGGAAAAAAGAAAACAATTTATTTTAAAGGGAAAGCAACACAATGGTGACAAAAGTGCTAGTCAGCAAACGTGTCTATGTGGCAACATAGTCTTGGCTCCCAAGGAGCACGCAACCACAATTAGAGGTGGGATGGTAGTGAACATTGCTATTCACGTGTGCAGTAGGGGCAGAAGGGGCGAGTGGTTTGCAAGATCCAAAATAAATAAATGAGAAAGGGTAAGGGAAGAGGAAGGAGAAAAAGAAAACAGAAGAAGGAAGAACTAAGAAGAAACATAACGGAAAAACAGTGGCACAGCACTGCAGTGTGGAGGGGGTTTAACCGGCCACCAGGTGGGTAGGGCTAGGAAGTCCCTTGCCTCTGGTCACTGGGAAGGCCACAACTCTTTGGTCAGTGATCACCAGTATGAGTGCTGGTGATGTCCTGGGCAAGTGGAGTTAGTTATCTGGTTCTTGCTCTTATTGGAAGGTTGCTTGCAATAATTTTAAATGGCCAGGCTGTGCTGACTGGTAGTTTACCACTCCTATTTCACCGTTTTCACTCAGTCTCTTCCTTTCCTTTGAAGCTCTGGGTTCCGGACTTGTCATCCATATCTGTTTCGTTTGGTTTCTCAAGTCTTTGTTGTAAGAGGTTCCAGATAGTGTATCTGCTTAGTCAGTCATGAATCCTCCAATCTCAATAACTTTTTTTAAAAGCCCAAAACTGGGGCTGTTGTAAAGGATCCTCTATTCCATGGTGTTCTGTTCCATGAGGGGAAGAGTACTCCTGGTCTCTCTGGGCTTTCTCATTCATATTCTTTGAACCCTATAAGCCTATTCTCACTCATGCTTTCTGAGACAGATCAGCCGGCAGCATACTGCCATGGAGGAAATTCTTCCCATCTCTTCAGAAAAGGTTTGAGGTTGTCCAAATCTTCTTGGGATTGAACACTTTGTTTAATTTGAAATGAAGTAATAGGGAACCAATTGTGTTGTACATTAAGCTAGGTTCGTCAATCTAGTTTTAATTCATTTAATTATCCAATAAATATTTATTGAGTACTTATATGTTCTAGCACCTATTCGAAGCACTTGTAATAGAACCATGAAGTTGTTATTTTTATCTCTAGGTGTTCGATTCCTGGTCTTTGTTCTTAACTGAGGCAGAAACAAAGCAACTCGGAAGGAAAGAAAAAAAAAAGTATTAGGTGTTGACTCCATACAATGAACATATATTCATTTTAATAAACTCAATATAAAATATATCTCAGATTTTCAGTGTATCCCCAGAAGGAACTCAATATGTCCCCATCGCATTCCTTTCTAATTCCTGATCAATTCCAGAAATATGCATATTTACAACATTTCCAAAGCAAGCCAAAGGATAACAAGAAAAACAAAAGCACATAACCTAAGCATAACCCAAAGTTAGGACAGATTCAGATACTGTCTTGATTAGAGGCTAGAGCTAACAGAAATTCACATAAAATGGATAAGATTAGCCATCTGCAGAATTCATCTCAGGAAATAAGCTACCAAAGAGATGATTCACAAATATATTGCTAGCAATTTGAGAGTGCTTTCTAAATCTCACCAAGGGGTCTAATGTGCTTCCCTAAAAGGGAAGTCATCAATTTACAATGTAACTAGTGGAAGATTAGCAGTAATTTAAGAAATTGCCAACTGTCATAAAGAAATGATAGAGGTTTCGGTGACAGATAAAGACTATGGGAAATGAATTGTATAGTAGGATTTATACAATTTATACAAAGGTCCTAGCAATCTCTAGGAAAGGAATGCTGTACTCTAAAGACGACCACAGGATATTTTAGGATGAAATATTCCTAGCAAGGGCAATTCAGTAGTTGAACAACACCTAATTATAGTTAAATCTTTCTGCTCTTATTCTATGTTCACTAATTCGACTGTTAATCCAACTGATGACCAAGCAGTAGTTCCCAGTGGTGATATGCCAATACCTACTACCAGCCAATCTGTTAGGTTGTTGTTGTTGTTGTTAAGTGCCATCAGTTCCAACCCATAGCAACCCTGCATGTTGTTGTTGTTGTTAAGTACTGTGGAGTCAGTTCCGACTCATAGTGACCCTTCACAGGGTTTCCGAGGCTGAAAATCTTTACAGGAGCAGAAAGCCTCATCTTTCTCTTGCAGAACAGCTGGTAGTTTTGAACTGTCGACCTTAAGGTTAGCAACCTGATTTGTAACCACTATGCTACCCGAGGGTTTCTGAGAAGCAGCTGGTGAGCTTGAACCATTGACCTTGCGGTTCAAACCGACTTTACAATCCAATGCATTAACCCACAGTGTCACACCAGGACTCCAATCTGTTAGGTATAACCCCAAAATAAATTAATGAATCTATATGCTCATCAGCAAGCCATCTAAGTAGATAGATCTTCTAGAGTCTTCCCATCTTATTCCACTAATAGAATTAATGTTTATTCTCCTTGTGTTTAGTCTCTCTCTCTTTTACTCCCTCAATGGAATTCAGTTCTCATTGATTTAGGCTCAACATCTTAAGAATATTCTTTTAATTAATTCTCTACATCATAGATTCGAACATTCTGAAACAATCTGATAGGTATTTCCTGTTTTAGTCTTTCTTCAAAATCATGTGTGGCTTTGTAGACTCAGCACTGGACTTCAAACCACAAGGTTGGCAGGTCAAACACACCAGTTGCTTCTTGGAAATCCTATACAGGGTCGATATGAGTCAGAACTGACTTGATGGTACTTAACAAGAAGTATTTCAAAATATTAATTGATCTACTTGTCCATGTCCAGCCCTATCTTTACTGAAATCCTTTGTTTGTTCCCTAAGATCACTGCTTATTACGCTCCCCTCCTTGCCAGGGTTAGATAGGAGACAGCCACAGTTAGCCTTCCTTGAAGAACCATGCAGAAACCAAAAAGCAACAAATTCCTGATTTTTAGGTTCAAATCCCTCTGTTCTTAAGTCAAGGTTGAAGTTTTAGATTCACATGCACAACCCCACGTAAATTAAATTAAAGGAAAAAAGAAAGCTTTAAACCAGAAAAGAAGGAAATGAAGAAAGGCTAACTAAGGAAAAAAAAAATACAGTTAAGGATGGGTGTGGGGAGCTTCTGCCCTGCCTTGGGATGAATTCGGAAAAAAACATACAATAGATCTCCTTATTTATTTACACTTTGGGATCCATGAATAGAATGTTATTCTGACAGAGTGGTGCTATGAGATACTAGACAAGGACATTTGAGAGAAATCCCTCATCCCCTCTGGCATGAACCCGCCATTTTGAGAAGAAACTACACAGGATAAAACAGTGTGGCCCACACCATGTGATAGCTCGAGAAAACACCCGTGTTCACTATAGACTGAAGTGTATGCATTTTTTTTTGCCATATAGAAAATGAATATTTATTCTGCATAATTATAGGGGCTAGACATCAAACTGACAAGAAGTCTCTATTAGATTTCAAGTCTACAAAAATAAATTTTTTTACCAGTGAGAGTTATTCAGCAATATAGTGGGATTCCTCAAGAGGAATGAGAATCCCTGACAATGAAGGTATTCAAAAAGAACCTGGTTGATCTATCTCAGGAGAGAACTGAAGAGCAGGGTGATACAGTGCATTCTTTTAATTGAATGGCAGACTGGAGACAACGAGATTCTATTAAATTACTTTGAAGGCCCTTTCCAGCTCCAAGGGTCTCTCATTCTTTGGTCACTTGAGTGGGAGGAGAAGAGTCATGTGTGAGGCTCCCGGGGTGGGGCGGTGACTATTCAGACTTAGTTGCTCCATATCTCAGAGGCTTCATCAGTAAGGAAAACAGGTCTGGATTCCATACCCTCACACTGTGTGACCTTGAAATAGTGACTTCATGTCTCTGGGCCTAAATGTCTTGTCTTGCGGGGGAATTTTATCGGAGTGGGTTAGGCAGACTCGCAGCGCGGGGATGGCCAGGGCCCACGGACGCTGGGGGTGGGGGAACACATTCTAGAGTTTTCGGGTGTCTAGTTGGTTTCGAATCCGGGCCACGTGTCGCCATTTTGTGTGCTGGAAACATGGCGCCATTTTGTGTGCTGGAAACATGGCGGCCACCTCTTAACGAGGCTGCAACGATTACGATGCAAGGGCAGGAGGTGGGGTTTTTTAGGCTTTAACCGAAAGAAACTTGCAAAATGCAAACAAAGCATTATGTAAATGGATGCCATTCTTAATATGTTATGTTTCTAGCACTTCTTAGAAACACTCAACAACCTAGAGTCTGGGGTGGGTTTCGGTCTTTCGACTTCGGGCCATCGCCGTTGGCCAGGGCATGGGTGGGGGCTGGAGTCAAGTGTATGCATTTTTGCAGAACTTCTCCTGAGTCTCTTATTGGGAATCAGATTAAGAGATGAGCCTGCAAATGGTCTCATGGCCAGGATGTGACATTTCTCATCAAGAGGATTTGTGTGGACAGTCTCTATTACCAAAGATGACCTAACCTTTGTCTGAGGGGACACTATCCCATGTCTTCATAAAGGACAGATAAGATGAGTGACACTGCTAACTAGCCCCACCACACTTCAGAAAAGACTTACCTAGTGTCTCTCACCTTCATCTCCCCAAGGGTCCCCTCGTGAATTAATAGAGTTCAAAACCCTGAGAAAACAGACTTGGACTTATTTCACCAAGAAGTGACTGGTTGTTGTTAAGTGCTGTTAAGTTGGTTCTGACTCAGAGCAACCCAGGATAGGGGTTCTGAGGAGCGACTGATAAGTTTGAACCCCCAACCCTGAGGTTCAAGCCAAGCTTGCAGTCCAGGGCTTATCCTATAGCAGCACCATGCCAGGACTCCAAAAAGTGACTAGAGTAAAATTTTTGCCTCACTTAGAAAAAAAACTTAGTATCAGATATTAAAATGAATCATAGACAATGAGGAGTGTTAATGGGGTTTGTTTATGTTGCTGCTGCTGCCTACCTGAGGAAGGTCTTTAAAATTTGTACCTGATAGGAGTCCTGGTGTGGCACAGGGTCACTATGAGTTGGAACTGACTCAGTGGCACCTATCAACAACAGTCTCATATTGGAATCCTAGTGAGGCATTGTACGATAAGCATTTGACCACAAAATTGGTTTGAACCACAGAGTCGGCAGTTCAAGCTCACCAGCCACTTCTCAGAAACCCTATACAGGGTCACTATGAGCCAGAACCCACTCAACGGCACTTAGCAACAACAACAGCCTCATATTATCAAAATATCTTTTTAATAAATTCCCTGAATCCATCTTACAAAGTGCTGCCAAATTAATCTTCCTAAATGCCTACTTTTACAATGCATTCGATAGCTTCCTGTTGCTTTCAGGATGAAGTCCAATCTTTTCCTCCCTGAGGCATTGTGAAAGGCCAGACACCATCTGCTCGCTAACTTTTTTTTTTTTAAACATTTTACCTACTACCATGTGAATCCTGTTTCCAGAAAGGCCATCTTTAGATTTCTATGGTCTATTCCTGGCCTGTCATCTTTTCTAACTACCTTTCTCATATCTAAAATGTTTGCCCTAATTTTTCCTTTGTGGAAGATTAAATTTACCTCAGTCTTCCATTTAACAAATGTGTTTTTAAATTCATACTTGGAGTTTTCTAAACACTCCAATCCATTTTCATGTATATATTATGTCCTATTATGACTCTGGTCTGTTAGGACTGGACTGCTAACTGAAGGTCAGTGGTTCAAACCTACCAGCCACACAACAGAAATCCTATACAGGGATGGTATGAGTCAGAACCAACTCAAGGACACTTAAGAACAACAAACACAACTACTCCTTAGGAAAAGGAACAATGAATCGTCATGGGAAGTATCTAAGAAAGCTTCATAGTAAAGGATTCACATGGCTTAAAGGCAGCTATGATTTGGATGTTTGGAGAAGATTTGGATGTAAGATTTAGATGATTGGAGAAGATGGGAGTAGAGGAATCTACATGGAAAATACAAAACTATGAGTAAAGGATTTAAGTATTGCTGAATGCTTGAATCAAGCACAATATGCTTGCCCATTTTCTTAACTCCTGAAATATTTATTGTCTATACCACTCACCTTCTTATCTTTATCTATATCCATATCTATGTATTTTTATCTATATCTATATATACATCTGGAGTTCTGGTGTGGCGCTGTGGGTTAATGCGCCAGACTGCAAAGCTGTTTGAACTGCAAGATCGGTGGTTCAAGCTCACCAGCTGCTCCTCGGAAACCCTATACAGGGTCACTATGGATCGGAATCAACTCAACGGCAGTTCACAACAACAACAACAATAATATATACATCTGGGAGTCCTGGTATAGCACTATGGGCTAATGTACTGGACTGCAAAGTCATTTGAACCTCAAAGTGGTTCAAGCTCACCAGCCACTCCTAGAAAATCCTATACAGGGTCACTCTAGGTCAGAACCGACTTGGCGACATTTAACAATCACAAAATATATACATCTGGAGTCCTGGTGTGGTGCTGTAGGATAAGTACTCCACTGCAAAGTCTGAAAAGGCAACCACTTTTGCACTGGACCTCAAGGTTGGAGGTTCAAACTCACCATCTGCTCCTTGGAAACCCTATATAGGGTCGCTATGAGTCAGAACCGACTCAATGACACTTAACAACAACAACAATATATACATCTGGAGTCCTGTTGTGTCACTGTACGATAAACACTGGATTGCAAAGTTGGTTTGAACCACACAATTGGCAGTTCAAACTCACCAGATGCTCCTTGGAAACTCTATACAGAGTTACAATGGGTCAGGACCAACTCGGTGGCATTAATACCAACCACCTTGTGGTACTGTGGGTTAATGCGCTGAACTGCAAAGTCAGTTTGAACCACAAGGTTGGCAGTTCAAGCTCACCAGTTGTTGTTGTTGCTGTTAGGTACCATCGATTTGGTACCGACTCAACAACCCTATGCACAATAGAACGAAACACTGCCTGATCTTGGGCCAACCTCACAAATTGTTGCCATGCTTGAGCCCATTGATGCTGCAACTTTGCCAATCCATCTCACTGGGAGTCTTCCTCTTTTTCTCTGACCCTCCACCTTACCAAACATGATATCCTTCTCCAGCAATTGGTCTCTCTTGACAATATGTCCGAAGTCTGAGAGACGAAATTTGGCCGTCCTGGCCTCCAAGGAGCACTCTGGTTGCACTTCTTCCAACACAGATCTGCTGGTTCTTTTGGCAGCCCATGGTACTTTCAATATTCTCTTCCAACACCATAACTCAAAAGCATCCCTATACAGGGTCGCTATGGGTCAGAACTGACTTGACAGCACTTAACACTACAAACTATATATACATTACACCTACCCTTATATTTATATCTCTAGCCATATCATCTATCTGTATGTACAATTTTACAGACCTGGCAATATTAAATAACACATTTGCATTAATTTCTGCTCTCATTTTTATTATTTTAGGATTTTCTATCTATCTGCTATTGATTTTTAGATAAACCCCCATGTAGTCTGAGAGACTTATTCTGTATATTTCTATTATTTAAAAATTCTTAAGGTGGGTTTTATGGTTCAGAATGTGGTCTAGGAGGGAATATTTCATGTGAGTTTGAGAAGATTGTGTATTCTGCTATTGTTGGATTAAGTATGCTATAGGTATCAATTACATGCAGTTAATGATGCTGTTTAACTCAAGCATATCCTAACTGTTTCCTGCCTGCTGGAACTGTCAATTTCTGACAGAGGGTTGCTGACGCCTCCAAATAAAACAACGGAATCATTCATTTCTCCTTGAAGTTGTATCAGTTTTTGCTTCATGTGTTTTGAACCTTTATTGTTGAGCACATGCACATTAAGGATTGTTGTCTTCTTTGAGAATTAACTCCTTTCTCACTATATAATGCCCCTTTTAATCCTTGGTAAGTTTCCATTCTCTGCAGTCCAGTCTGTATGAAATTAATATAGATACTCCAGCTATTAAAAATTATTATTGAATGTCATATCTTTCTCCATCCCTACCAAAAAGAGGTATGAGCATTTCCCAAAATGAGGCCTAAATCTAGTCCTGCCCAGTTTGTGCAGATGTATTCAGAGCCACTTGGAAGAGGGGAGAAAAGATGAGGAGGTAAAGCTCTGGCCAACTGACTATGGGGCAAGGAGAAGTGTGAGGAAATAGAGTACAAGTACCTTCAGTGGTAAATCTCTGTCTTCCCGGTTATCCTCATCCGAAAACAGGCTTCAGAGATGTACCTGCCCTTATGGAGACGTTATTCTGTAACAAGAAGCACTTACATGAGGTCTAGATTCTATTTCTAGAAAGAAACAAAGGGTCAATATCCAGTAACTCTGAAGCCATTTCAGCAACAAAGAATGTAAGATACAATCACATATTGTTGTTGTTAAGTGCCATCAAGTCAGTTCTGACTCATAGTAACCCTGTTTAGGGTTTTTGACACTGTAAATATTTGCGGAAGCAAAAAGTCTCATCTTTCTCCCATGGAGCAGTTGATGGACTTGATTTTCTGACCTCGTGCTTATCCTACAGAGCCACCATGCTCCCTCAATCATACATATGCACACACAAAAAGGCCAACATGGAAGATTTTATTTTTATAGTTTTATGTAGTTTATGGCAGATGTAGCATCCTGGCATGGTGCTGTGGGATAAGCACTGGAATGCTAACCACAAGGTCCACAGTTCAATCCCCCTAGCCTGTCCTTGGAAACCCTATACGGGGTCATTATGAGTCAGAACTGACTTGACAGCACTTAATAACTATGGTAGATGAATGTGGAAGCCAAATTTTATTCCTTTTCATGTTTTAACTGAATAGAAACTTCTCTTTGGAACCAAAGTCACACTTGGAGATTTTTCCCCATGTTGCAATGAAATCTTATTTCACATACGAGGGCTACTGTTTGCAGCTCTGATCAAGTGGAAAGAAAAAGATTCTGAGTTAGACTATAAAGGATGTAAGAACAATGTAAGGAATAGCCAGATTGGTTTTAAAATTCTGTGCCATTCTCTTTAAGCCCATATTTTTCTTTTTCTTTTAGTTTTGATTAAAAAGATCACAGAGACTGAATTACTTAGAACTCTTCTTAACGGGCTTGCTGGCTTAGAGACCACACTGATGAAACAAGAAAGATTAACTACACTCCTTTCCTGATACGTGGTCCAGGCTCCCTTTGGATGAATGATGAGTCCTGGCTTTGGTTATATAGATCATTGATTAGATTTTTCAGGTGGGACAGCTAATAAAAAGCAAGAATATAGCAACATGATATATGTAGTTATGACCTTTCCTTATGAATATAACTCTATGAAAATGATGGCATAAATATTTATGACTATGTTTAATTTCTTTATATGAAAATAGAACAGAATGTGAGCAAACATGAAAAAATATTTAACTAAGACAAAGTAAAATTTATAATCATTCAGCTTCGGCCACCATCAGTATATTTAATATAATTTTGTTTTTCTTCTCAAGACTAAGTATAAAGCAAACATTTCACTCAGCTTGAAGCTTTTCCATTCTGTTCACTCATTATATAGTCTTTGTTGTTGTTGTTAAGTGCCTTCAAGTTGATACTGAACCATAGTGACCCTGTATAGGATTTCCAAGGAGTGGCTGGTGAGCCTCCCTTACAGTTTAAACTGATGTGGCAATCTAGAGCATTTAACCCAGAGGGCCACACCAGGACTCCTTTAGAGCAATAGAACACAAACCCTTGTCACTTTGGTCTATCTACCTTATGTGGGAGTCTTGGTGTGGCGCCATAGGATAAGCACTCAACCTCAAGGTCAGCAACTCAAACTCATCAGATGCTCCTCAGAAACCCTAAACAAGGTTGCTATGAGTTGGTACCGACTCAATGGCTCTTAACAACAACAATCTACCATTGACAGTTTTTATAATTTGCTAGCTTTAAATACTGTGGATTGTGGACCCTATGTAGGGTTTCTGAAGCATTAAATCTTTGCTGGAACAGAAAATCTCACCTTTCTCTCTGGAGTGGCTGGTGGGCTCCAACCACAGACTTAATGGTTCCTAGTCCAGTGCTGATCCCACTGAGCCACCATGCTTCCTTAATTACTGTGGAAAGAGCCTTATATGTGTCCTGCAATTAGAGTCCTGGTGTGGAGTTGTGGGATAATGCACTGGACCACATGATGGGTTTGACTTACAAGATCGGTTCAAATTCACCAGCTGCTCCTCAGAAACACTATACAGGGTCGCTATGAGTTAGAACTGACTTGATGGCACTTAACAACTAGATAATTTAGTCCTTCAATAGCAGTCTTGGATTCATACACAGGATGTCTTCTTTTCTGGGGGGCAACAACTTGAGTAGACCCCTCCATGAAAACAATTTGCCTCCTCCTAATATAGTTGCTGGAATCCTAGTGTGATACTGTGGGTTAATGCACTAGACTGCAAGATCGGTTTAAACTGTAAGGTCAGTGGTTCAAGCTCACCAGCCACTCCTTGAAAACCCTATACAGGGTCTCTATGAGTACAAAACGACTTGACTGCACTTAAAAACAACAACAACAATAGTGTTGCTCATTTGGTAGTCACATTAGCCACATTCACTCATTCACTGGAAATGGACTTAGTGTACCATGGCGTTGCTTTCCTGAATGCTGAGCTCTCATGCTTTTTTCTTGTGGGAGTTCTAGCTTTTTGTTTTCTTTGAGCCATTTTGTACTATCCAAGCTGAGATGAAATTTGTGTGAATATTCTACCCTGTCATATTCATATTCATTTGTGAATTCCAGACATGTTTGCCTATATTCTGAATGTCTCTGCTTCCACAACGTTGATTCCTCACCATTTAAAGGGCCTTTTCATCTTAGTCTCAAGTTGCTTGTTACTAATAATGTCAGACTCTCAGATGAAATAGCTGAAAATATAATTTGGTGTTCTTTCAAGTGATGTAATTCTTACTTCTCTTTGACGTTTATCCAGGTAAAGATTAGAATAAAATAGTATTGGTGAAGATGGATTGGGTCCAAAGGTTGACTTGTGCTCCAAATAATGAGCAAAACAAACATGGGAAGTGAGTGTACATTTTTAAGGTGCTGTTAGTTTGTTGTTAGTTGACATTGAGTTGATTCGGACTCATGGCAACCCCATGTGTTACAGAGTAGAACAGCAACCCAAGAGATTTTCAAGGCTGTTATCTTCCAGAGGAAGGAGTCCTGGTGGCATAGTGGGTCATGCATTGGGCACACAAGGTCAGCAGTTCGAGTCCACCAGGCATTCCGAAGGAGAAAGATGAGCCTTTCTGCTCCCGTAAGGATTTACAGCCTCAGAAACTGTATACAGGGTCGCTATGAGTCGGAACTGACTCAAAGGAACACCCCCAATCCCACCACCACCTTCCAGAAGTAGATCTCCTGACCTGTATTCCAAGGTACCTGTGAGTGGGTTCAAAACACCAACCTTTAGGCTAGTAATTAAGCACTTAGCTGTTTGTGCCCCCCCCCCCAGGGACTTCGCAATATGGTATCATCCCCCCAAATATGAATATAAGTCTTACAAAGTAAGGGCAATTAGATTCCACTGTATGGAAATGAAACGTTTATTATACAGTTTCTATTATTGGACATATTTCCAGCTTTAACCTAGAGAGAAATTATGTTGCCAGGTGATGTCTAGTTGCTTCTGAATCATAGTCACCCATTGTGGCAGAACAGACCTGAACCATAGGGCTTTTTTAGCCTGTAATCTTCATGGAAGCAGATCACCAGGTGGGTTCAAACTGACAACTTTTGGTCAGCAACTGAGTGCTTACTCATTTTGTCACCAGAGATCCTATGATACTATAATGCATATCTATGATTGTTTCCATAATTCTTTCTTTTAAAAAATATTAATCAAAACATTTTATATTATAAATATGACATATGCTAATCTGGAAATTTTTGGAGGTGGGCCTAGGCAAAAAAGAGGAAATTGGAAATTGTTCATAATCCCGCAACTTTTATGATTTGGAGTTTTGGCTCATGATATTCCAGAACTCATATTCAGGAAGAACATGGGAGTTCTCAACAAGGTATATGCAAAGGTAAGTAAAAAATTATCTGCACTCTGACGGTAAAATTTATTTTAATCAACTTTTAAAAAAGACAAATATATTATTTTTCAACATAATCTCCTCACATCTTCAATACACTTTGTCCATCTGCCAAAAAGCTTTCAGGTTCCTTTATTGAAAATGGTTTTAGGCTGAACTGTGAGCCACAAATGTACTGCTCTCTTTACTTCTTCATCAGAGGTGAATTTTTCATCATCAAAAGGCTGCTTTCAGGGGACCAAACAGGTGACTGTCAGATGCAGCAAGATCAGGACTCTAGGGAGGATGCTTTAACATCTCAAAAGGAAGTTACTGCAGAGTGCCAACAGTGTGGGCAGAGGTTTGTGGACCTCTATTGTCATGTAAAATCACAATGCCTTGGGATAGCAGTCTTCTGCATTTAATCAGAAGTTTAGACTTCAGCTCTTCAGTGAGCATCTCACTTAAGGAGCACTATTGATTGTAGAACATTTTTCCTGACAGTTTTCCAATACTGACCCTTGAGAATCCCAGAAAGCGGAAAGCATCAATTGTCCAACTGATGGTTGACTTTTGAACTTTTTCCTGGTCGCTGATTGAGAATATTTCCATTCCATACTCTGCCATTTGTGATAAATTCAAGTCTCATCACCAGTTTAACATTTTTTTTTTTTTAAGCTTTTCCAAGAAGTGTTTCCTTATTGTTGTTATTGATAGATGCCATTGAGTTGGCACTGACTCATAGCAACTCTATGCACAATAGAACAAAACACTGCCCAGCCCTCCACCAACCTCACAATTGTTGCTAAACTTGAGCACATTGCTGCTGCCACTATTCTATTCCATCTCATTGGTGGACTTTCTCTTTTTTTCTGATCCACCACTTTACCAAACATGATATCTTTCTCTAGGGATTACTCTCACCTGACAATATGTCTGAAGTACGAGAGATGAAGTCTGGTCATTCTGGCTTCCAGGTAGCACTCTGGCTGCACTTCTTCCAAAATGGATCTGTTGGTTCTTTTGGCAGCCCATGGCACTTTCAACATTTTCCTCCAACACCATAACTCAAATGCAACAATTCTTATGCGGTCTTCCTTATTCATTGTCCAACTTCACATTCGTATGAAGTTATTGAAAATACCATGGCTTGGGTCAGATACACCATAGTCCTCAAACTGATACCTTTGCTCTTTAACACTTAAAATAAAGTATTAACACGTAAATGAAAGTCTTGCAGTAACAATTTTTTAAAAGAAATTTTTACCTTCCTTCAAGTATCGGGTCAACTTTTGTTTTCAGATACTTGCACAGCAGTGACCTTGACCAGAAAGTGCTGATAACAGCGTGTAGCCAAAAGAAGTTTAATATAACCGGAGTGCAGATCATTTTTGACTCACTGTCATATTATATCTAGTGATACCAGGTGGATATAATTCTTTATTAAGAAATATATTTCCATTAATTAAATTTTAGCCAGCATTTCAATTATAATTATAAAGGTTTTCTCTGTTTCATCTGTATGCCCTGCTAAGCCCTGGAGCCCAGTAAAATTTAGTTACTTTTGATGTGGTTTATAATGCTTTGGATGACACTACTGTAAATATAAGCAGATATTCATCCAATAACAAAGAACAGTAACCAAATCCTTTTATGAACTCTAAAATTATTATATTCTAGGCAAAGAAGTGGTGATACAACAGCCCCCTCTCCACACCTGGTCAGGTGTCTAGGTGTCCCAAATCTCCCAGGGGCTAGAAGCCGCTCCCAAGGGCAGACTCCAGAGGACTCAAAAAGCACAGAGCAATGAAACCATAGGAACTCCAGGTTAATCAAACACTTGCTTTTCTCTTCCTTCCAGCAATATGTCCATAAAGGGAAACAATGCCTGACTAATCTACTAGTTTGGGTAAGAGTAATAGTGAAAATGCTAAGGGGAAACTAATAGATCCAATTAATTTAAACCTCCAAAAAAACAATCTGACAGTTTCACCACAGAGGCAAATTAGGCAACTCAGGTTGGGGAGGTGGAGTGTGATTATTTGGTCCAATCACAGAAAATTTATTAGTACTAAGAACGTAGTTTTGGAATAAACAAACAACTATCACTGCATGGTTCAGCACTGAAACTGATCTTATTTAAAGTTCACAAAGACTCAAAAGGCAAGAGAATATGGCAAACTACACAAATGTACACCTGACATCAGATTCTTCTGGGTGTCAACATGTTTCTAAGCTAGATAGAAACTTCAAGGAGCTCTTCTGAAGTCAAAATGGGTAGTTGCAAGAGCTTCAGTGTGGGTTAGAATAAGAGAACGAATAGAAGGAGTGTTGTTGCAAACTGTGCTTATGGATTATGGATTCATGTTGTTGATGTTGTGAAGTGCCATCAAGTCAGTTCCGACTCACAGCAACCCTATACAGGATTTTCAAGGAGCAGCTGGTGGACTTGAACTGCTGACCTTGAGGTTGGTAGTCCACTGCTTATCCTAAACACCACACCAGGACTCCTTATGGATTCATTTATCATTGTTGTTAGGTACCATTGAGTCGGTACTGACTCATAGTGACCCTATGCACAACAGAACGAAACTCTGCAGAGTCCAACACTAACCTTTCAATCATTGCTACCTTTGAGCTGTTGTTGCTACCACTCTGCCAGTTCATCTTGTTGGAGGTTTTCCTCTATTTCTCTGACCCTCCACTTTGCCTTGAATTTTTCTTTCAGTTTCCTCAGCTTGATAAATGCTGAGTGTATTCTTCCCTTTTGGTTTTCTAATTCCAGATCTTTGTACATTTCATTATAATAGTTGACTGTTTTCTTGAGCTGATCTTTGAGATTTTCTATTCAGCTCATTTACCTCCTAATTCCATTCATTTGCTTCAGCATCTCTACACTGGAGAGGAAGTTTCAGAGTCTCTTCTGACATCCATTTTGGTCTTTTCCTTCTTTCTTGTCTTCTTAATGAGTTTTTGCTTTCTTCCTATATGATGTTCTTAATGTCATCTCACAACTCTTCTGGTCTTCAGTCTTTAGAGTCTAATGCATCAAATCTGTTCTTGAAATGATTTCTAAATTCAGATGGCATATGTCCCCGGTCATATTTTGACTCTTGTGGTCTTATTTTAATTTTCTTGAGCATCAGCCTGAACTTGCATACGAGCAATTGATGGTTGGTTCCATAGTCTGCCTTGGTCTTGTTTTGACTGATGATATGGAACTTTTCCACCTTCTCTTTCTACAGGTGTAGTCAATTTGATTTCTGTGACTCCCATCTGGTGAGGTCCATATGTATAGTTATAGTTGCCTTGTATGCTGTTTAAAAAGGTTTTTGTAATGAACAAAACCAATGTCTTGTAAAATTCTATCATGTTGGAGACAGCCTAAGTGCCCATCAATGGACGAAGGGATAAACTTTGGAACATCCACACAATGGAATACTATGCTACTTTGAGGAATAACAAGGAAGCTGTAAGCCACCACATAACATGGATGAACCTTAAGGACATTATACTGAGTTAAATTAGTCAGTCACAAAAGGAGAAATACTATATCAGACCATTATTGTAAAAGCTTAAGAAAAAAAATACCAACACTAAAAGGGAGAAAAAACTTATTTGGTGGTTACTGGGTTGTAGGGGGTGGGGTGAAGGGAGGGAGGGAAAGGTAGATCACAGGGTAGGGAATAGACACACAATAATCCAGGCGTTGGGGGGGGGCAATACAAAAGAAGGGGGAGGGGAATGGAAAAACAAGGCAGATAGGATAACATTTAGACACATTTACATGGGTTAAATGGGACACAGGTAAATAGTGATGCATGCTCAAACTTGGAACAACAGGGCTCTATGATACAGGGATTGAGGCATAGTTTGAATGGGTAAAAGAGGGGAAATAATATTAAGAAGCTTGACTGTCTTATGAATCTTGGTTTTCCTCACCTACTGTTGTAAAATAGACACTTGAGGAGGAAGGAAAGGAATAGCTAGAAACATCACTATAGAAAACTTGTTAAATCCATCCTTAGCATATAACTGATTGGAATACCTAAAATGGGGCTAGAACCTGCCCAGTGAAAGATGCTTCCTGTGGAATTGTGCAGTGTATAATAAGACCTTAGGTGGAATCCTGATCCCCATCCAGAATCTTCTTAGGTGGGAAATTTCCACTTGAAAAGACAAGCAGACCAGCCTAGAGCAGCTAGAGGAACAGAAGATACTTCTTGAAAGAAAGACCAGCAGGAAAAATAAAAAACAATAATGGCAGTCTGATTCACTACTACAAGAACAAGCAAGTTGTTCGCTGGGGAGCCATCAAGGCAAGCAATCAAGCCCCTCAGTGAAAACCCCCTTCCAAGACTCAAACTCAAAAGGAATACACGAGCAGGCATGTAATCTTGCTGGTGACCACGTTAGTCTACCAATAAGGGGAAGTAGGCGAAAAACAGCAATGAAGCTGTGGGCTATGTCCGACCACGTTCAATAGACTCCTGCCAACCTGGATTGAGACCTGGTTGGCCAGCAGTATGACGAGAGGTGGGGATGCCTGATCCCATGGACATGGTCACATGTGTCTTTGGTCAAACCTCTCTCTCTGCCTTTTCCTTGTAAACACACTTATGATTGGATTTAGGACACACCTGCATAATCCAGAGTAATCTCTCCACGTGAACAGTTTTAATTCAATCGTATCTGCAAAGACTCTTTCTTATAAAATAGCATTTACTGGTTCCAAGGATTAGGACCTGATAGTTTTTGGTGGCCTTATCCAGCGTACTACACCTGGGCAGAATTAATAGAGGAAACAGTGTTTCTTTTAGTCTGCATGTGTAAAACTGTGGACATCTTGCCACTAAGAGGGAAGTACTAGAAGAAAGATAAATGAGACCAGCAGGAGAAAGCAGTGGATGACATAGAATTAATTAGGTCTTGAGGTGATCATACCAGCATCAGTCAATCTAAACTAGGCCATCCTCTAGATGTTAAAGTGAGCACTTTTTACTCACGTTGTTGCAGTTGTTAAGTGCCATGGAGTCAGTTCTGAATCATAGTGACCCTGTATAGGGTTTCCAGA